>NW_024081734.1:0-418878 GCF_003009895.1 Hyaena hyaena
GCCCCCTGCCGAGCTCTGGGGGCGGAGTCAGAATCGCTGCTTCCTTCTCTGGGTCAGGCTGGCGCGCAGGGGCGGGGGCTTGCCTGCCGGGTGCTCTGAGCCGGAGTCCGGTTAGAAGGCTCTCTCAGTGGATTCTGCGTCTTTTTCCTCCCAATCTCTCAGGTTTTGTAAGGTTTCCAATGGCTTCAGATCTTTTCTGTGTGATGTATGGGCGCGAGTGCAAGTACGGAGCTCCTTACTTCTCCGCCATCTTGCCCTCTCTCCCACACCAGTGGTTCTCAAAGTGTTTCGCCCAGATCAGCAGGATCAGCATCATCTGGGAGCTTGTTAGAAATGCAGATTCGCAGGCCGTGCCCCACACTGACCAAATCAGAAACTGTGGGAGGAGACCCAGCAATATGCACTGCCACAAGCCTTCCCAACGATACTAGGTGCGTGCTGCATTTGCAAACGACCTCCTTCGACAACAGAGATGGGGTTCAGCAAACTTTAAAATGTGGATGGGTCTGAGGCAAATGGCCACAATTTCTTCAACAAAGGCATCACAAGAATTTAAAGACAGAGAGAAAGAGAGACGTAAGAGACCCTTTAGACAGGCTGCCAGGTGCCACGTGTGGACTTCTTTTGGCTCTTGATTGGAAAACCTCCACTATAGAAACTTAGGAGACAACGAGAAATTTAAATAGGAATTATAATTCACATTTTAGGTATGAGTCAGGTATAGTGGTTCTGGTTAGCCAACAATTCTTTATGACTTGGTGGCTCTAAATGCAAGGATATGATCTGTGTTTTTTTGCTTCAAAATAGTCCAGTGAGCAAGGTGTGGCTGGAAAACATGGGCCATAAACCGGTGGTCACTGGAGCCGAGTGGTGGGTGTGCATGAGTTCACAGCACTGTGATCCTCTTTACTTTCCATGTTGCAAAACCTCCAGGATGCAGGGGTTTTAAAAGAAGAACATGGGAAAGAAGACATGTTAATTACATATATCCAATGTCCTTCTATGTGGAGGTGGTCTGGTATGTGCCTCAAACCTTGGGCGTCACTCAGTCTCTGGCCAGGTACTCAAGTCTTCCACACTTTTCCAGAGACTTCCATCTCACTGGCCATCATTAGATTCGAAAGCTCTGCCACTGTAACTCACATTTCCATGTACTGAGCCCCTGCATCTATTATTTCCATCTTCACAGCTATACATCTACCGTAAACTCTGCCCTTCCTGTTATTTGGTGGTTCTCGAGAACCTAGGGGAGACGAAAAATCTGAGGGCAAATGATTTAAAAGATGGGTAACGGATCATGGGTAATTTGGATATTTGGATATGTCTTCTCTTTCAATTTTTCAAAATGCTTATTTATTTATTTATTTATTTATTTATTTATTTTTAAATGTTTTATTTATTTATAGGAGAGAGAGAGACAGCGTGAGCAGGGGAGGGTCAGAGAGAGAGGGAGACACAGACTCCGAAATAGGCTCCAGGCTCCGAGCGGTCAGCACAGAGCCCGACGCGGGGCTCAAACTCACGAGCTGTGAGATCATGACCTGAGCCGAAGTCAGATGCTCAACTGACTGAGCCACCCAGATGCCCTTATCTTCTCTTTCATGTTACATGGCTGGGGCTGGGGCTGGGACAGAGGAGAGGCTTAACAGCCACATGCATGTATGCCTCCACCCATCCGTAGTTATCGCGCAGAGAGCTGAGACGTACTTAAATAAATAGGTTCCCGCTTACGTTGCTCCTAGCAGCCTTAACTCACCTGCATTTAAATGTACGTACTCTCTGTCTATTTTATATTACATACTCCTCAAGATCAGGAAAGGAGTTTTTGATGTAACTGTGCAGGGTTCCACACGCTACTCAAGGGTAGAATGTGGTCACAGAGCAGACTCATTTTTGTCTATGGTTTTTGCCAAAATGTAAAGTCCTTTTTCTGAAAGACACTCTGGTTCACAGGAAAGAAAAACAGACAAACAGTCTTAAAAGGGATATTTTAAAAGGCAGAATTTGTAGTGACAACCTAATCCTTTTGATAATCTTATTTTATAATACAAATATTCCTGCATGAGAAAGCTCTCTTGTTAAAATACTGACATTGTCATAGAACAATTTAGAATCTGCTAAATTGAAAGTACTCCTTTGAAAATCTGTATCTCACAATGTTGGGTAAACCAGACATAATCTAAATTGGAAAAGACTGCATTTGTCTGCTAGCATTAATTTTTATAATAAAATAAATAAGATCTAAGTGTTGTGAACGGGTGAGTTGAGTTGAGAGTTCTGTCCTATGACTCAGATCCACACCAACCCCAGGTTGGGGGGACAGGGAGTGCGCTCAATAGCTGTATCAGCAGGGTTGCCTCACCATAGGCTTAATGGCAGGACCAAGATTCTGGAATGTCTCGGTGGCCAATGGCTACATTCCAACTACCATCTTTCTACTCAGATGCCTTATTTCAAAACACAAACAGTGATTCTGTGAGGTCCTGAAAACCTTCAATCAAAATAGATTCATGGTTTCTGGTTAATTCTGTGATGACAAGCTATAGGGTATACCAGAAAACCTGAGACCTTTTCTGTTTGGCTCTTGCCTTTCACCTGTGTTTGGTGATATGATATTACTCTAAGCACAAAAGGCATGGGATATATCTTGTTACTTGAATATGCACAGCACTGTTCTACCTTATTTTTATTTATTTATCTACTTAGTTTAAAATTTTTTTAAACATTTATTTGTTTTAGAGAGAGAGAGAGAGAGAGAGAGAGAGAGAGCAGGGGAGGGGCAGAGAGAGAGGGAGACACAGAATCCTAAGCAGGTTCCAGACTCTGAGCTGTCAGCAAAGAGCTCGATGTGGGGCTTGAACCCACAAACCGCAAGATCATAACCTGAGCTGAAGTCAGTTGTTTAACCAACTGAGCCACCCAGGTGCCCCTGTTCTACCTTCTTTAAAATGTTTAGGGTAAATGAGAAAAAAACATCTATACAAATACATGGCTAGGTAGCAGTTAGAGCAAATGGTGTTATGCTGTTCCGAAATGAGAATGTTTAAGACAAAAAGCCCATCCTGGGACAAGAAATTAAGACGAAGATTGGTTTATATAATGGCCCAGTGCTACTGGGGATACAGCAACAAAATGTACATATTTTTCTTTTCTTACAAGTGTTGGTGTTAAATTATTATTTCCAGAGGGTTTTTTCCCATTTAGAAGAGGTTAAGGGAATGTTTTATGTTTGCAATTCTCTGTGTTTTTAAAGCATTTTTCAAAATGAAAACATGAATACTGTAAAAGATTAAAATAGTAGAGGACATGAAAAGGAGCAATTTCATCACCAGGGATAATCTCCATTAATATTTTTGCAAATATTCTTTTAGATAACTTACTGTACACACACACACACACGATTTTATGTATTTGACACATATTTTGCATATATTACATGTATTTCCATGGTATCATGAAATTCTGCATCTTGTTCTTTTTACTTAATAATACGAACATCTTCTCATACCCAATAATACAGATCTACATCATCATTTTTCACGGCTGCTCACCTTTCTATTATATGTGATATCATTTAAGCAACCCCTGAATGATGAGATGTGTGTCAGGGAGTCACCTATATGTGTATATTTCCAACTATTCAGAAGACCAGCTAGGATACATTCCCCAAAATGCAACCGCTGCCGGGCAAGGAGTTATTGCATTCAACATTTTGATAGTTTCCTGCTAAAGTCCTCGTCAGAACATGTCTACAAGCTTACATCCCTGAGAGCATAGAGGCCAATTTCTCCCACCTCCCAGAGTCCTGGAGGCCTGCTGGTGCTTTCCCAGCCCTTCCATCCCCACCCCCCATGTGCATGTGTCTCCTCTGCGTTCCTGAGATGAAGCTTGGCACCGTTCCACTCAGAGAGAAATGAGGACAGTTTTTTCATTTCACCTTAATCAGATCAAATTAGGACAGGTGGCCGCCCTGTAGGCAACATAATTATGAAAAATGTGTGTGCTCCACACGGGCTGTCCTTCTAGCTTCCCAATCAAATAGGACACCAGAGCCCAACCTTTCTACTTTTAGCTGGTGCCTCACAAAGCAGTCACCCAGAGCTATCATGCTCTGGGTATGATAGTGCTGTGAGATATGAGATTAAATATGGTCTAAAAAGTCGATTCTGTAAAATTAGCTCATTTAATATAATAGAGTCTCTATTAAAATCTTCACAGTCCTGGGGCGCCTGAGTGGCTCAGTAGGTTAAGCGTCTGACTCTTGATTTCCACTCAGGTCATGATCTCATGGTTTGTGGGTCTGAGCCCCGCATAGAGCTCTGTGTTGATAGTGCAGAGCCTGCTTGGGATTCTCTCTCCCCCTCTCTCTCTCTGCACCCCCCCCCCACTAGCACTCTTTCTCTAAAATTAAATAAATAAACTTAAAAAGATGTTTATATGCCAAAAAGGAAAAAAAAAAAAAAGAAAAAACCCAAACTCTATGGTTGGCTTGTTATTGTAAGAATTTCATTTGATATATCTCCCTAACACTTCACTATCCAAAGTTAAGAAGAAATAATGTGGAGGATTCCCTGGTTTCATTATAAGAGAATAGCTGTTCTATCCAATAGAAAATGTGCAGTGAATATCAATTTACATGGAGCTTAGATAAACTGAAGCTGGATATACAACTCCAGTCTACATTAAGGGGATTCTACATCCAGCTTCATTTAGGGTATTGCTCCTCAGAAGATATCCCACACACCGCAGTAACAAATGCTATATTGAAAACATGCTCAGCAACAACTGCAGTGTGAGTCTCCATGCAGTGATTTTTCAGCATGTCAGAAAACAAATTAAACAGCACAAGCTTGGCTGCCGGGATCACTTTATTAGCAACGCAGCGTTATTTCATAAAGAATGCATTGCTTCAGATCTGTCAATGAAGGTCAACGATGGCTTTTCCATTTGTGTGAGGCCCCATTTTATTATTTGCAGAAGAGCCAAGGAGAACATGTCTGAATCCAGTTCTTTTTCTTCCCAACATTTATGTTAGGAAGAAATAATCATTAAAAAACAAAACAAACCTGAGTTATTTATTCTTTCCAGTTTATCTCTGGTCAGCATCCCTTTCCAGGTTGGCATTTGGGAGGAAGACTCGAGCGTGAGTTAAGCCCATCTATGCTCTTTCTGAAGCACACAAGCACTGGTAGGTGCTTACTGAGAGCTCAGAGAAAATACAGTCTACAAGACACACTTTGGAAAAGAAGGCCTTGTTGATATATTAGATTCATATAAGTGAGTTTTGGATTTCTTGTATTTGTGAAAAATAGCACTCTAGTGGCTTAGTAGCATATCGTAGCTCTTTGTGATGGATGATTAAGTCTTGCTTTGGAAATGACTACGGTTATGTCAGAATAATTCCAAACAGAGAATCATCAGTATTAGTGGATGAGCTCTTAGGAAACAGAAGTCAGTTCTCTTTTGCAGATAGATATGCTCTACCAAAGAGGGAAATTAAAACCCAAGATTCCATTCTGAAGCCAAAAATAGAGTCTGCTCATTTGCCTCCTGAATTTTGTGAATATATCAGGAGGTGTTAAAATCCATCCAAACCATAGCTAATTTTTCTGAAGTCCAAGTATCTCACCTGGAATGGAAACTTTCTCTTGGTTGGTTGTCAATTAAATAGGTATTGAAATAGCTCAGATAAGTTAAGAATTTCTTGTCCCCAAATATGGACATATGGACACGGACAACATTGCAAGACACCAAGGGTGGTGAGGTTTCAGGGTTTGCTGTAGGAGGCTGGGCAGACATTTGGCCCTTCCCTGGCAATCTTGAAGCCAGACTAAGGAGATTGTGTTGCCCCTTCCCCCACAAAAGTTGGCTCTGGCTATAACTCTGAAGTCTCAACACAGGGGAAGTCACCCAAGCCAGGCAACAGATTGAGCGCATATCTGAATTCTCAGTGACTCTTCCATTTGGCTCTCTGACTTTCCCATTTTTAAAAAAAGTATGTTCTATTTTCTATACGGGCAGATTCATAAGTAAGAAGCCCTCTAATTGTTTCCCTTACATACAACTTCATGCCTAATTTGCATCTTTGGTTTTTGCCACAATACTGTCATAGCAAAATAGAAGTTACTGGAACCTGAGGGGAACGGAGCTTTGGTTTTTTTCTGGGTGCCAATCTTCGCTCCAGTTACCTTGATGATTGCTTGTGTGGGGAAATGCAATTATCCTAGTCCTCAACGGTATGAGTGCTTGTTCCAAGCTAACACCATTTCTAAAGGAGATTTTGTTTTGTTTATAAATCGAAGGACTGAAATCTATCCCTTAAAATTCTCCTTTTACGTACTGGTATTTCCAGTGGAAGAAAATTTCTCTCTTGTGCATCTCTGAGTAGAACACCCTGGCATCCTTTTTGTTGAAATAGCTTTGTTTCTTATTCTCTAGCTATGAAATATTAGAGAACAGAAGAGAGCTTTCTCATTGTGCTTTGTAACAGAGAAATAGAACTCCTTAAATTAAATCTAAATTTATCTTAATAGCGTCTCATACAGAATGTCTCTGGAGAATTAGTTCACTTGGCCCTTCTGCAAAGTGCCTCATATGTCCTGAGGATTTATCCTCACGAAGTCTGCCGTCCCCACGGTGCTTCATGCCCTGGCTTCCTGGATCTGGAACGATAATTACCAATTATGAAAAAAATGGGGCCATCTCCAGCCTGGATGGCATAATCCACACCAGCAAACTGCATGTAATGAGGTTGCTGTCTTCCTTTCAAAGACTGTGATTTAAATGTATAGGTGGGGCCGACGGGTTAATTTTCACTGCCTTATTCACTACACTCACCACTATTCAAGGGCCTGAAGACAGCTCCACCATCAGAACTAATCCAAATCAGTTCATAAAAACACTCTCAGATTAACAAATCAATGATTCTTACACACTACAAAATTGGTTACCACTTAAAGGCTTTATTCTGACTGGATTTAGAGCCTGCATAAATCCTATTCCCGTGTAATTTAGACGGAAGACAAGTAAGAGGCATCTCGGCTGTCTGTTCACAGCAGTGTGGCCAAAAGGGAGTGTGAGTCTTCCTTACGGATGTACGGCAGCCTGTGTTTAAAAGCTATGAAAAACAAGCAGTGCGAATCCATCGATCGGTGCCTAAATTCCCACTAAAATAGAGCTTAGGAAACTTTAAGGAGGCATTATAAAGATGCTAGTAATTTACTTAAAAATTAAGGCATCATTATATGTCTGTGTAATGGAGATCATTTCAGAAACAAAATTCGTTTTACTTTTTCAACTCTGAAATAAAACAAAACTTTCAAAGAAAAATTACTTTGTTGAGTACTTTAAAATGCACGCTATTCAAAGATCAGACTTGTTTGTTTTTTTTTAAAAGATGTTTTTAATACACAAAACCCACTGTACATAACACATTCTGGGTGTTGGATTCTAGCAGAAGCATCTATTAAGCTCTTCATTTCAGTCTTCGGTGAGAATTATTCCTAATGTTTAAATTAGAAATACATGATATCGTAGTCTGAATCTGGGATTTTTTTATTTAAAATTCACAGTAAAATCTTAGTTGTATTCTGTAAGCATTAATAAGACTGCATCAATAGCTAATTATTATTTACATTAAAAATTCATTTACTTTAGAGGCACCTGGGTGGCTCAGTCAATTACGTGTCTGACTTTGGCTCAGGTCATGATCTCATAGTTTGTGAGTTCGAGTCCCACCTCGGGCTCTGTGCTGACAGCTCAGAGCCTGGAGCCTGCTTCAAATTCTGTGTTTCCCCCTCTCTCTGCCCCTCCCATGCTCATGCTCTGTCTCTGTTTCTCAATAATAAATAAATGTTAAAAAATTTTTTAATTATTTACTTTATAGGCATCAACAGTAAGTATGTATTTAGATATTTTAACCCATCCTGTGCCTCAGTAAAGAAAAGGAGGTGAGGCAACTTGGGGTAATTTGCAACAAACAAGATCGTTTCTTGATGTTGTTGTCGGCGTTTTACTAAAGGGAAGGGTGGTGAGGGGAAAATGGTGCAAATAGATAGAAAATTGCCCTGGTGGGTGGCTGGACCGGTTCAGTAAGCGTGCACCCTGAAGGCCTATCATCCTGTTTTGTGTGGCCACAAATTTGGGGCTCTACTTCCCAGCAATCAGAGCCAAGAGCAGCACACCATCGTCCCCATACAACAAAACCCAGGAAGTTCTTGGAAGCGCAGAACTTTTCCTGTCACAAGCCTAGGGTTGTCACATTGAGCAAATAAAATTTTAACTAGGACACCTAGTTAAATTTGAATTTCAGGTAAACAACGATTAATTTTTTTAAAGTATAAGTATGTCCCAGATATATATAAATATTTATATTTAATCAAGAGTCAGTCTCTGCAGAAGGTCCACACCAGGACCAGCTTTATCTTAATTCTTCTTTCACTAGAAGTCTTCATCCTGCTCTATTTTTTAAGGGCTTAGTGGGAAAAAGCAAAGTTCACTTCAGATAAATCCAAAGTATTTAAGCAAACATTATAAAAGAAACCCATTTTGGACAGTAGTATCTATATTTCAATAGTAGAAGTTTGAAAAGAAATATGGATTTTTTTTTCTTTCAAATGCTTGTCAAGTTTTGATCTTCTGCTTCTGGTAGACAGTTCATAGCCTTAGTTTTCAAAAGCTTTGACATGTTGGAAAGAAAAAGCTGCATATAAAGTATGTGCAAAATCATCTCATTGTGTACTTCATTGCTAAAATTTTGCTTCTTAGAAATAACGGCCTGTAGGTTTTTAGAATTTATTTTAATTTATATTTTTACCTATTTAAAAAAGTGTTTACTTATTTTTTGAAGAGCAAAAGTGAGAGTGAGAGAGAGAGAGCACACAGGAGAGGGGCAGAGAGAAGAGAGGGGGAGAGTCTCAAGCAGGCTTCGAGCTGTTGGCACAGAGCTGGATGTGGGGCTCAAACTCACGAACTGTTGGATCATGACCTGACCTGAGCCAAAATCAAGAGTCGGATGCTCAACCCACTGAGCCACTCACCCTTTAATTTCTATTTTTAAATAAAAATCGTGTGTATTGAAGGTATATAACATGATGATTTGAAATACACATAGTAAAATGATTACTTGTATCAAACTAATTATCATATGATTTCCTCATAATTACCATCTTGTTTGTAATGAGCTGTATTCTCTTAGCAAATTTCCAGTGTTCAGTACTCTATTATTAGCTGGAGTCATTCTGACTTACATTAGCCTTACATTATACCTCTAGACCTTTTCATCCTATATAATTGCAATTTTGTACCCTTTCACCAATCTCTCCCCATTTCCCCCACCTTCCTACCCTCCGCAACCACCGTACTATGATGTTACTATCTGCTTCTAGGAGCTCAACATTTTTTTTTTTTTTTTAAGATTCTACATGTAAGTGAGATGATGAAGTAGTTGTCTTTCTCTGTCTGGCTTATTTAACTTAGCGTAAGGCCCACCAGTTTCATCCATGTTGTTGCAAATGTCCAGATCTCCTTTCTCTTGGCTGAATAATATTCCATTATATACACAGCATAGCACATCTTATTTATTTATTCATTCATTCACTCATTGACAGACACTTGAGACAATGTACATGGGAGTGGAAATACCTCTTTGAGATATCTGCAGATATTTTTCTCTGATTTTCAGACATTGATTAGCCACTATCTTATCTATTTATATAGATGTTTTCTGCTGAATTTTCTTTAAAATGCAACTTTATTACAGAGGATTAATTTCTGCAAAGCAAGTATGATTTATTCAAGCTCCATTTTATGTCTAATTAAGTAACATTAGCTTTAGGGGCACCTGGGTGACTCAGTAGGTTAAGTGGCCAACTTCAGCTCAGGTCATGATCTCACGCTCTGTCAGTTTGAGCCTCGCATCAAGCTCTGTGCTGACAGCTCAGAGCCTGGAGCCTGCTTTGGATTCTGTGTCTCCCTTTCTCTCTGCCTTCTCCTGCTCATGCTCTGTCTGTCTCTCTCTCTCTCAAAAATAAATAAACATTTAAATAACATTAGCTTTACCATGGAGAAACCCAACAGCCCGCACTTTGACCAAGTAGTCCAAATTAACACCATTGGCCATGGGACAACCTGATTGCACATGCTCATTGGTATGATGTACTGGGAAGTGTACAGAATCGATCCTGTGGCACTCTTGCCAAAAATGGACGACAAAAATCGCGTTATGAGTCTAAACATCAGTCTAAAAATGCAAACTGGGGACATTCTACAAAGTAAGTGGCCTGTACTTGTCAAAAGCATGTCTATCATAAAAGGCACAGAAGAAATGAGGTTGGAGGGAAACAAAGAGACACAATGACTAACTGCAACATGCGAGCTGAAAGGTACATGCTTAGGACATATCTAAAATCCGAATAAGGTCTGCATATTAGATAAGAGGACGGTATCATTGCTAATGTCCTCATTTTGGTAATTGTGCCGTAGTTTTATAGCAGATTACCCTTTAAATAAGTAGACATAATCTGAAGTCTTTAGAGGTAAAGGGGCGTCATGTCAGCAAAATATTCTCAAGCAGTTTGGGATAAAAAAGAATATGGATGTATGTATCTGGAGCAAGAGAGAAACAAACATGCTAACTATTAACACGGGTATCTAGCTGATGAGTATACACTAGGAGAAAATTCTTCTAGTCTTGCAACTTTTCTCTAAGTTTGAATTATGTCAAAATAAAATGTTAAAAGAAAAAATATTTCCTTTGATCAAAAGCAATCCGATATCATTAGGCGAGAAGTCTGCTTTATTTTGAAGTTTACTGGGCCTGAAGAAAATGACATTCAGATGTACCAGTTACCTATAGCACATTAAACTGTCCTCACCATCTCCCTAGGGGGTGTGTGTGGGGGGTGCACTGAATGGTCCCCAGAGTCTGCAGTTCTCAGAATGTTTACTGGATGTTTTCAGTGGTTTGCTTTTTTTACCCCCTTTTACAGTTGAGAAAGTTTGAGTTTCTATAATATCCACAGATAATTTGGACTATATCTAATCAAGTCTGTGCAGCATAAAGCAATATTTCAAATATCTAAGGGTAAGGCTAGTTCTTTTCTGATAGCTACTGAATCTAATTGAATAGTATTATGAATAGGCTGAAATGCATGTTAAATCAACCGAATCTCCAATAACTGAGTACCTTCTAGCCCATATTATTTTTCTCTAACTATAAAATACTCTAATGGAGAACAAAGAGAGGAATAATGCATTTTTTACCTGATTCTTTACTAGTGTTAAAAAGAAAGAACAGGAACAAAATGGAGTCACTTGTTCTAAGCCCCCCAAGATTTAATACCTAATCTCACTGCAGTTTCAATCTCTCCCAGGAGTAGAATTTTAAACCAATGAGTCAAAATTTCTTAATCAGCACTAGGAAGGTAGTCTGCCTGATATGACCCATGCCTTCCCCCTAAGGGAAGGTAACCTTGCCTGAAACCATCCTTTCTTTTGCTAATAACTTCCCTGTCCCACCCCATTTCTGTGAATAAAACCTTCCCAATTTGTATAGCTTCTGTAGAGCTCCCTTCTATTTGCTAGAAGAAATACTGCCTGATTCATAAATCTTTTTTAAAAAGCCAATTAGATCTTTAAATTTACTCAGGTGAATTTTGTTTTTTAACACCTATCTTTTCCAAAAGAATATTGAATTATGCATTTTTTTTTAAGGATCAAAGCCTTGACTTTACATTGAGGTAATGTTTTGAGATTGTTGTATGCAGGATTATTTTGGACATGCAGAAATGAATTTTTACCTTAGAATGAGGACTAATATAAAGAAACAATACATTAAATTTGAAGAGCCCAGTTGTTAATTTGATTAGTTTCAACATTCTCTTATGCCTGTATAGTGGGATTAGTTCTAGAATAAAACTGATTTGAAAAGAATATTAATATTGTTTAGTATTGATTTTTCATTCATTTCTTCAACAAATAATATTGAATAGTTACCAGACGAGATCGGGCGTGTTCAGGGTGGTAAGGCCTTAGACAACACTGAACAGCTACCAAATGCTGGGAACTGGTCCAGATATGTGGAATAGAAGTGCTGAAGACAGAGTCCCTGCCCTCCCGAATTTGCATTCCACCAGGTGCTCTGATAATACAGTTGTAAACAAGTTAAAGGAAAAATAAACCTTTCAGGTGAGGCTCAGTGCCACAGAGAAGGGTCAAGCTGAGAAGAAGAAACCCTGAGCAGAGTCTTGGGAAGTGTGGAGACGTGAGAAGACCAGGGGCCAACCCTGGTGCGGAAGGTCTAGGGGAAGAGTGTACGAAGGTGGGTCTGGGATTTGGCAAGGAGATCATGATGGCCTTCAGAGGCTGGGATGTGAGTGAGAAGAAAGAAGTGGAAGAGCTTCACACCACGGTAGTGATGTGATATTCTTTATAATTAGCAAACATTTTTCTTTGAGATAATCTTTTATTTACAGAAGAGTTATATATACAAAAATGTATGGACAGTTCTCAGGTACCTGTCACCTAGCTTTCTCTGTTAACATCTTACAGAACCATAGTACATGTCTCATAATCCTTTCCATTTTAGAAGGGCTCTGTCTCCTTACTGTGTACAAAATAATTATAAATTCACAAGAATGGCAAACCTGTTGAGTGTTTACTGTGTCCCAGAAGCTGTTATGTGTTCACATGTACTATCTTGTCAGTCTGCAGAAAATCACTATGGGTATGAGGGATGCCCATGTGAATGGGTATCCCCATTTCACAGATGAGGATTCTTAGGGATGGAGAGAGGAGCAAACAGGCCCAGGATCATACAGCCAAGAAGGGATGAGACTGTATTTTCAGACTTACCCTGTCTAGCTCCAGCGCCTGAATTCTGGAAGAGACTCGAGCAAGACTAGAAGCAGAGGCACTGGTTAGGAAGGTACTACAGAGGTCCGGAGAGAGATGGTGGTATCTAGGGAGGTGGAAGTTAGGTTAAGAGGACTCCCCGATAGACCATACACCGAGGGATCAGCGGAAGAAAGAGAAGAGTCCAGATAATTTTTATCCTGAGCAGGTGGCTGATGGGTGGTGCCTTTTACTGAGGGAAGAAGACTGAAGAAAAGCAAGGGGAGGGGATTATGAGTTCTGCTTGGGACATGCTAAGTTAGAAAAGTCTGTGAAACATCCACTTGTAGCCAAGCAAAGAGGGAGACTTTAAACAGTAGAAGTGATAAAGGCAAATGTGCTGCTGAGAGGCCCAATAAATCATAGAGATGGATTGGCCACTGGATTTCATCCCCAATATATTCACAGATCATTTAAAAACTTTTCAAGATGTAAAAACAGGGATGGGTTCACTAAACTTATGTAGTCAGCTTGCCTCCTCTTCCCAGACTCAGGTCTCAGCTCTGTCTTATCAGGGGAGCAGTGAGGGAAGAGAGAGGCAGAGAAAGAAAGAGGAAGGTCATGGGGGCAGTACGAGGATGACACAGTAGGGCAGATGACACAAGCACAGTGAAGGTGGCCCTTTAGGAAGAGCCTACTGCCATCCCTCTTCACTTCCCCTGGGACAAAAAATTCCATCTTATTTTTTTCCAATATCAAGACACCCATAAAAGACAACAATATATTTTCTCTCAGATTTTTCATTAGAATTCAGTCAAATTGTCTGTTAGAATTTATTATATACTCAGGGCTTTTATTACATGGCCACATATTTGATTTGTAACCTGACCAATTCAGTTATTTCCAGCGTAACCTATACAGAGTTAAAATATATGGATATTTTTACATGGAAGTTATGAGATTTTAAATCTACTGAATAACTTGAACAATTAATAAAACTTTTTATATATACATTGGAAGTGTGAGTAGGTGTAGAAGAAAATTAAAGAGAAAAAATTAATGATAGGAAACAAAAAAAAATAAAGGTAATAAATAAGTAGATTATGAAATCATAAGTTCCAGAGAGGAAAAACAATCAAAATATAGTCAGAATTCAGAAAATAACTAAAGCAACATGGATCAAAGAGATTTACACATGAGTATATAATTGAATGAAAAACATTAGTGCATTGAATAGACATTCTTTGTGTTGTTCAGAAGGACAAACAATGATGTGAGGACTCTAAATTTACCTTATAATTGTTGACTCCATGTTGTAATTTTAGCTACAAAGTAGTGACAACATAATTATATACATATTCCTATTCTATGTCAGAAAAAAACAGCACAAATTCTTGCATCCATATATTATATGAGCACCAAAGAATATGTTGTCAGTTTTCAAATAAAAATGTAAAAACTTTAGAGAGAAGTTCTTGGTAATCTCTCACATTCAACAAACCACAAAACCGAAGATACTCCAAAGGGAGTTCCAGTGTGGTGGGAGATGTACAAATTTCGTACACCCAGACAGGGAATAGGAACTGTGTCATGTGAGCTCAAGAAAAATATGAAAGGAAAGGATTATATCATGGGGTTCAGTGTCATTTACTATTGTGTAAGAAACTACTCCTCCACCTCCCCTTTCTCTCATTCTTTCTGTTTCCACATAGCCACACAACTTCCTTGCAACATGATGGCCTTAAGGTTTCTGGGTCTCTAACATGATGGGCCAGGACTTCTCCCAAAGGCAGAGATAAAACTGTCAGTCCTTTTAAGAGCTAGGCCTGGCATAATGTCCCTTCCACTGCACTCCATTGGCCAAAGCAGACATGGGCCAGCCCCAATTCATGGTGTAGGGAAATAGTACTCATCTCTTAATGGGATGGGTACTCTATATGACACTTTAGGTATTTATGATACAAAAAGTGGGTGGTATCTGACCTATAGAGGGAAAGTGGAAGAAGCAAGAACATTTTCGGACTACTTTCATAGGCTGCGTCTAACTCCAATGACAACTGTGAATCCACGTAAGTAGTTGCATTTGAAACAGAGCACCAAGAGGTTTCTACAACTAAGGTTGTCATGTGGAGTGGGTCAGTAGCAGGGGACAAGTGAGAGGGCTGTGGAGAAGGACACGAGAGGTGTAGACTTGGGGTCAGAGTGGACTGAGGTGACCCCAGTTCACGTGACATCCCTAGAGCATCAGAACAGCCCTCTGGACAAGGCTTGCTACATCCAGCAGGACCAATGACCTATCCTTGCCCTTCAACACATTCTTGACATACTCATGGGCATGAGATCTAACAGCATCATCAATGATATAGTCTAGAAAAATGATCCGAAGAAGGTAGAACAAAAAGAGAGGACAGTGCAACTATGGTTGGAAGGAAAAAAGACATTTCTGGAAAGAAAAGTTTCAACCCTAGAAGTTGACATCTGAAAGTCAGAGATTCACATATCTTGAAAATGTTTCTCTTTAGTAGTTCTTACTATATAGAAAAAGCAACTGTTCAAATGGCATTCTACTCTTTAGAATGGATACTACTGCTGGGTATATTTCCCTTTTTCTGACCTCACGTTTCCTCTTTGCTGTTTTTCCTTCTCTCTTGCCCCATGCGTTTTTCTCCTACTCAAGTCTCCTCTCACACCTACACCTGCCTTTCATCTACCAGAGAGGCTCCTGCAACAACCAGCAGCAACACAAAGAGGCCATGACACAAAAAAGGCAGCTGAATACCTTCCTAGGGGTTCTTATCCTCATCAGGCTGTGGACAATATTTGCTTGCAAATAGACGTTGTACCAGATTATTTTCTTGATCATGTAAGAGCGAGTAACCTTTTATTGTAACAAGGTTCATATTACTATGAAAATTTTGGTGGGCACTATTTTCTGATTACTTTCTTCTCCACTAACAATTTGGTTGAGGATCCAGGCTGAAAGCCTTTCATCTCTTGATGGTAGGTCCCTCTGACTTGAAGATTTTATTTTGACCCCTCTCAACTTGTCAGGGGAATCCCTCTCCCATCTATGTGACTCACTTGGGAGCATACATGTGACCCAGTCCTGGACAGTAAAAAGAACTAAGAGGGCTATTGAGGGCTTCTGGGAAACATTTTCTTTCCTGGTTGCAAAAGAGACGTTCAAAAGGACAAATGAAACCTTCTGTCTGCTTGGATTCAGAGGTGAGGAGGTGGTACCTTGTGCTGTGCAGCTGGGACCTTGGTGATGAGAACTTAGGCAGGAGAGGAAGAGCACCCGCCCTTGATGAAACTGTGAAGAACCCTTCTCCTGTCCCCTCGGTCCTTCTTAGAAGCGAAAAGTCAGTGTCCTTACATTTTAAGTCTTGCTTGGTCAGGTTTTCTGTTATTGCAGGAGAAGGCATTCCTTTCAGGAGGAGATCATGCTCCACGAATACTTTCACATTTCACATCTCTGCAGTTATTGGCAACCACTATTGAAGGATGATTGAATGGTAAACATGCCTTGAAAATCAGAAGTGAATTGTTCCTGAGATATTTGAAGGCTTATCTCTGGAACCATTCACTTACATTCTACAGGTGAAAAAACTGGGGGCCTTTCTCTTCTCTCTTCAGAGAATATATATCTACATTCCTGGATGAAGTTCTCTCTCTCTCTCTTTCTCTCTCTCTCTCTCACCCCTTACACACACACACACACGATTGGTAGCTTATGTATCTAACTAAATGGGTACAGAATTCTGTGCATGCATTTTTCTTAGTGCAAAAAGGGGGAAGATTCTATCGTTTCCATCAGGTTCTCAGTGGAGTCAGTAATCAAAACAAAGTAAAACAAAACAGAAAGACACATTGATCATTGCTGTTCTGTAAGTTACTAGAGTGTAAGTCTCTTGACAAAAACAAATATTGCCTTAAGTGTCTTAGTATCTATAGGGCCTACCACAGTGCCCGACATACAGTAAATTCTCAGTAAAGGTTTGTTGATTAAATGAACAGAGAAGTGACTTGTCTTGTCTTTGATCCATGCTTTATGCCTAGTGCTTTGGGTGAATAAAACAAATGTATGACAGTTAGATATAAACCCATAAGCCATATACTCAAAGAAACAGATGTCTCCAGGACAAAATTGTATTTATTGACTTTAACTTCGAATAAGGCTGTATACTAAGAGACACATGCCATCATGAGGGAAAGATATGAACTCTAAATGAAGAGAGAAAGATCAATATGAACTGTTTGCTTAACATATGGGCTTATTCACATTAAAAATTTATTTCATTTAGACATTGAGTTTTGAGAAATTAATTTTTAAAAAAATTTTTTAGCAATGAGAGGCTGGAGTAAAAACCTAAAACAAATGTATTTAGGATTTTTACATCATATGAATTTTGTGTAAAATATGATTATGTTCCTTTAATTCAATAGCTCATTTAGCTTCCATTCGACAAAATGTGGTTTTCTTTTTTGAAAGCCTTAATACAGGGTATTTTAGAATATATGTTATCAAATGATGTATAACATATAGATTTGTACACTCTTATTTTTTAAAAAAATCATTTAACGTTTATTTATTTTTGAGACACACAGAGATAGAGCATGAGTGGGAGAGAGGAAGAAGGACCCCGAGACATAGAATCTGAATCAGACTACAGGCTCTGAGCTGTCAGCACAGAGCCTGATATGGGGCTAAAACCTACAAACCATGGGATCATGACCTGAGCCAAAGTTGGACATTTTACTGAGTCACCCAGGCACCCCTGTACACTTGTCTTTTAACACATTCTTTACACGTGTCCTTTTTCATTTGACTGTTTGGTGACAATGTTGGCTTTGAATTGTATCCCCTCAAAAGTTCAAGTCCTAACCCCTGGGTACCTGTGGATGCAACCTTACTTGGAAACAGGGTCTTTGCAGATGTTGTCAAGTTAACATGGGGTCATTAGGATGGGCCCTAATCCAATGCGACTGTTGTCCTTTTAAGAAGAGACACAGAGAAACAAACAGGAAATACCCTGTGATAGCAGGGCCAGCTATGGGAATGATACATCCACAAGCCAAGGAATGGCAAGAATTGCTTAAAATCCCAGAAACTAAGGGAAGTCATAGAACAGAACCCCACTCCCCCACCTCCAAATCACCCACTGCTGAGCCTTCAGAGAGCATGGCCCTGTAGACACCCTGATTTCAGATGTTTAGCCTCCAGAACTGTGAGACAATGAGTTTGTTAAGTTATCCAAGTTTGTGGTAAGCTGCATTGGTGGCCCTAGGGAACTAATACAATGGGCAAGAATGGCTATTTTCTGGGACTAAGATCCTCCTAGTGCAATGCTAACTTATGTTTGTCATTCTGTGAGGTCATTGCCACCTTGACGGGGGAGATGGGTTGAAGGAGGTCAAATCATAGAACACAGAAGCAGCTGGGAAGCCTGTTCATTTACCATGCCATTGCTGTTTAACTTAATCAACAGACTGCCTTTGTGATTTATCCCAAAGAAAAAATAAACTTTCTCTATAGTTCAAAATCACAATTCAAGGGCAGAAGGATTGCCTTCATTCACTGGAATCATAGCTGCCCTAAATTTGGGAGAGGGCACCTTGGACATGTCATTGGAAAGCAAGGGAGGCATTGGACTTCCCTTTACATCAGGTAAATATTCATTAAGTTCAACCAGAGCCTGACCTGTAGCAATTCCTATGATCCCATCAGCTTGACTTGTTTCACCTGTATTTAGTAGAAGAGGGAGAAAGTGATGATCCCATACTAGCTACCCAACTTTCTATTTCTAATTTGTCCTTCACAGCCATTCCTCAAACTTGCTCCCAATATTTTCTTGAAATTTGGACTTTTATTTGCTCTTGGAAAGAAACAATGACATCTTGACAGGTAAAGAGATAGAACAACACAGATATTTTCAAATGTTTCTACGAATGCATATCAGCAATGACAAAATGTGAGACCCAATGATGCAATTTTCCCAAACACCTCCTAAAAGAACACACCATGTTCCTTTCTTCAACAACCTCTTTAAAATGTACATCATTACCATTTAATTGGTTGTATGGGGAATTTGGCTTTGATATAACCTCTTCTTTATTGTTCAGTGCATTTTCGTAGAAAAGCTCTGGCTGATTTCTTGAAAGTTCCCCCAAATTTGCTTTGAATAGCCTGATCTTTATTCTGCTCTCAGTATTACTCTTTTTTCTCCCTCTTTCCTTACCCCCTCATTTCTCTCTTTTTCTTGCCCTCGCTCATTCTGATCAGCCAGAGCTCTATCCTTTTCCACTGCTAGGGACACTGCCCTAACCTCAGGTCCCGACTATTGTGTCATAAAATAAGAACTCAAGGAATGTAGCATGAATTAACTTTAAACGCACCATTCTGTATGCTCTAATCTGTTCAGAAAATTCCAGCAAATATACAGGGGAAGAAAAAGAAGTAGGTATAAACATTAGAAAGGAAATGAGGAAAACATTATTATTTAAAAATTATTTTTAAAAATCCAAGAGGATTGTCTGAAACCTCAGTGAACTAGGGGAGATGAGTGAAGGAACTGTGTTCAAATTCAACATAGGAAAAAAACCACAGCGTTATAGGCAAACCAAAAACAGAAAGTAGGATGAAAAACATGAATTCACATTAGCCATAAAAACTGAAAATGCCTAGGAAACACTTTAACAGGAAATATGCAGATGTTAAACACAATGATAACAAAAGCAAGGATAACACAAAAAACTTTACTAAACAGAAAAAGATGACAGAATCATATACCACATTTCTGAACTGAAATGCAATTCTGGAAGAGTTGATTCTTCTGAAAAATATGTCTTACTTGTAATATAACTCTTATCAAATCTCAACAGCATTATTTTAGAAATCTGGCAAAATGAATCCAAAGGAAAAACTGATAAGAATTTGTCTTTATAAAAGTTTAAAAGTTCTATATAAAGGAAAGAGAGCATCAACCAAGTTACCCAAATTCAAAGGAAAAAGGTAAATACATTTTTTCAAATTATTTGATATACAAAGACTTTCTATCCTAACTATATAAAGGGTTTCCATAAATCAATAAAAAAAGAAGAGAACCCAAATGGGGACGAAGCTCTTAACCTTAACAAGAACAGTCAAATTTACTATAGAAGAAACATAAATGTCCAGTATTTATCTCCAATATGGTATTAAGGTTCATGGGTCATGTGAACAATAACAAATCACACCAAACTATTACAGTGAAGATAATATTGACACACATACACACACATACAGATTAGCTAATCCAGATCCTATTATCCTCTATTAACCATTTGTGCTATAAGATGATAAAGGAAGTATTTTAATGATAATAATTGAAAGTAGATCCTTTATCATATCAGAATTTATTGATTATCCATTATATGTACAAGGTTTTGATACTGAACTACTCACTAGAAGTTAGCAGTTAAAGAGTGTATGAAAAGTCATGATTTAGTTAATTGTAATCTACATCCCTGAAGAAGCTAATGTATTTTCAAAAGTAAACGAATGACCAAGTTCTCCTAATCAGGGAAACCACACTCCTTCCTTCCCTCTTTCCCCTTTCCTCTCCTCTCTCACTCCCTTTTCTCAGTATACATTGGTTAAACAGCTAAGTCATAATATTACAGTGGGGCAAAAAATTAGAAAATAATTCTGAACCATGATTCTCCAATCTCTAGATAAAAAAACGACAACAACAAATCAGACCCCTATTAAAAAAATGAATTGCATTAACTCGTGGGGATCAGCCGCTCATTCATAATTCAATAGTGTATTTCTTAATGAGAATTCCTCATTTACAATGACATCTTCCTATACTATATGAATCTTGCCTAAATCATTAGTTAAAATTACTCAATATCACATTTCTAAGTATTTGTCATTTGATTTTGTTTTGAATACCTCTGTTTTTCTTTTAGCTTAAGGAACAAAAGTGGAACAGAAGCAATAAGTGTAATGGCTTTTAAAGTCATTATTTAAACATGATGTATTTGATAAAACTAAAGGCTTTGACTTTCTAATAGAGTGTTTATAATGTTCTATAAATATCGAAAGAAGCTAGTCCAATATAAAGTTAAATAATTCACAGTACTTTCCATTTCTCATAGGCTGACTAAATCTGTTATTCAGTCATCATATGTTGATCTAAGTGTTTTGGGGGGAAGTGTATGTATGTATGTATGTATGATCTATCTTCCAAAGTAACCGTCCAGACACACTTACAATTCATATTATTTCCTAAGTATTAAGATAACAGATTTTTATATGAAGTATTCAAGCTATAGAAAGACCTCCCATACAAACAATTTGCTAGGATAAATCTGGGCGCAAGTGAAATTCAATACTGCCTTGTCTTCCAGAATGCTTATCGTCTTCAGTATGATTTACTGAGCATATGAAAGTGTTCATTCGTTTGGACTTAACTTTTGTTTGCTGCTCAGCCCCTGTTGGACATGTCATATTCCCATAGAAAATGTTAACATTGAGTTGCCCCTTATGGAATATTTCAGTGTGAGACAGAAATATCAGGGCTTGAATTGCTAAGAGCTTTGCTCTCTGCAGATTTCTGGATAGTAAATAATTAGCTATCTCCAGCACCAAGTTATTGCTCAAAAGACAGGATTTTTCTTTGTAAAATCAAATTTAGCATAACTTCTATTTCTTTCATTTAACACTTACGTTCACATCTTATAGCTATGCCGATGAAGTTAAACAAATGAATACTGCTAATGTTGAGCACATTAGGGACTCTAGAAAATATAAACAAGATATAATCCTTGCCTTCCAAGAGCCCATAGCTTAATTGAGGAATTATGTAAGCAAACAAATAAAAGGCAGAATAATAAGGGTAGAATAATGACTTTTGTTTATAAAGGTCTACACAGTTTTCAAAGCTCTTTACACACATTACTTCACTTGATCTGCACAAGAAACATTCAAAGCAGACCAAGTTGACCAACTCATCCCTAGTTCAGAAGTGAGGAAAATGAGAATCAGAGTATGAAGGAGTAGATCCACATTTATAAGAGTGGTTATTAGGGCTAAATTGCCAATTTTTCCTTGGTACCTAATGGACAAACTTCTATTTCACTCACTCTTCCCTCTGTGTTCTGAAATTGTTGACATCTCTCCTCTGACTCTTCTCCTTTTTTTAAATTCTTTATTCTTTTGGATAAGTATTCTTTTATTCCTTCAGCATTATTTTGCTGAGATTTGGGAAGATGGCAGATGGAACTTCTGTAGGAACTAATGTGGAATGGCATTATTTCTAGCTGTGAGCTCTTATGGAAGATACCAAATTTGACCTGGGCCTTTAAAGATGAGTAAGCTAGATGGGCCACTGAGCTGCAAGACGTAGTAAGACAGGGAGGCAAAACGGGAGGCATTACACCGATAGGCAAAGCTACATTAACATTACCCAGAGATCACTTTTTTCCACAAAGTGCTGAAACTCAACAAGGGGACCAACACTCAAAACTCTCTAAGTTCTTCTAAATTAAAAAGCTTTCAAAACAGAGATAACCAAGACCAATTTATTAGACACACGTTGAGCTTTTAGTTTGAACAGGTTTTTAAAAATTTTTTAAGTTTATTTATTTATTTTGAGAGAGTAAGTGAGCAGGGGAAAGAGAGAGAGGGAGAGATAGAATTGTAGGCAGGCTCCACACTGTCAGCACAGAGCCCGAAGTGGGGCTCGAATTCACGAACTGTGAGATCACGACCTGAGCCGAAACCAAGAGTCGGACGCTTAACCGACTGAGCCACCCGGGTGCCCCAAGCAGGTTTTCAAAGTAGAATTCATAAAGCCGCATCTAGGGAAAGGCAGTATTTATGTAACACAAATGGAAAGGCTCCAGCAAGGCAGTAAGGGTGGGGGTTCAATAGCAATTCAGCCTCTTGTTTGCTCCAATAACAACTCCCCATGCCAATGTCCATCTTTTGGGTGGACAGAATTGAAATCAGATGGAGTTTATTCAACAGGAGTGAACCTGCATCGTAGATGCTCACATTCACCCCACAGCCCTGGTCCTGTTTCACAGGGATTAGATTGCTTCTGCCTGCCGGGTGCTGGGCTGTATCTGAACATCTATCTGCCTGAAGAAGAGGCACTGGAACGGGATTTACTTGACCTTGAAACCAGTACTTTCAGACTCGATTTCTTCCTTTTCTGATCAACATACAACTAAATTAGAATAAACCTTAGACTTCATGTACCCTTATTCTGCATTCTAGATTCACGTATTTGAGTTCCTCAAAACCAGCTACTTCTGAGGCACCTGGTTGGCTCAGTTAGTACGACATTGTGACTCTTGATATTGGGATCATGAGTTCAAGCCCCAAGTTGGGACTGGTGTGTACTAAAAAAAAAAAAAAAAAAACCCAACTATTTCTATATTCCCATTTCACTATTTCTGTGGAGTAAATTTTCAGATATAGCTGCAAGAGGGAAATTAGCGTACCATCCACCTCTTTAGAAATGAGAATTTCAAATTAGATGATTAAACATCTGTATAAAAAAGCATTAAAATTACACAGTTCACTTGCTTCTGTGGAGAAAAGAATGTATTTATGTATGTGTGTGTGTATATGTGTATATATTTCTATATGTGTATATATTTATAATATGAATATATTGGTATCAATATAATATACATTCTATTTGCACAAATACATACATATTATAAAATAAGCATATTCATGCATATCTACATACCTTTATAAATAGAATATATATAGCCTATATTAGTAGTAGCCATGGCAGACAGATTTTTGAGGCAATAGTGAATGAGGGCAAGGGACTACCTTCTCTAGGGAAGAATGCCAAACAGAAATGATAGCCTTTTGGTGAGTGTCATGGCAGAGGGAAAAGGTCCTATGAGATCAGGCAGAGAAGTAAGGGAGAATTTTCTGGCAGGTGCAGACACATGTGCAAAAGCCCTGAGCCAAGAACCCACCTGAGGAAGCTCTCTGATGAACCTGTGTGGTGGTGGAAGAGGTGATGGAGACATGAGAAAATTAGGAAAGGTCTTGTACATAACAAAGTGCTTTCTATGCATGATACAGACCTTGAGTTTTATCCTAAAGGCTTGGGGAGACCATAACTTTGTTTTAAAGAGAGTGGCACAAATTCCTGTTTTAGAGTCATGAACGTAGGATCAGCCTGAAAAACAGGTTGCTGCCTGGCACTGGGGCCAGAGGCTGCTCCACATTCTGGGAATGGATGTGGGATACATGTTAAGCAATAATTAGTAGGCGGCATTGATGGGACGTGGTGCCTAGGTGTGGTGAGAGAAAGAGTCTGGGGTCACAGCAGGGTTTGCATGGTGACAAGCAGTGGATGGTGGTGACAGTCACTGAAAAGAAAAGAGCAAGGTCTTCTAGTTCTGCAGGGCAGATGGGACAAACACGTCTCAATGTCCAGCCTCTTCAGACCCCACTAACATGACACTGAAGGAATAGAGAGGGAATAAACCCACAACCACAAGGAGTTTGAAAGGGGGGCAAGATCATGGGGGAGTCGTCAGTTGGACTACAGAACGCAGACGGAACACTGGCGAGTACGCGGCACAGCAGAGAGAGCTGAAACCTGGCTTTCTGGCTATGGAAAGTCCGTGAGGAACAAGCCTGTCCATGCTGCAGGAGCATGGCAAGGTCTAGCGATCAGAAACACCAGGCACTGGGGAAACTCAGCGAAGGAAGGGCAAGGTGAGAACAAGGACTTGGAAACCGAATATTACGAGCAGGTGGATCCTAGGATCCCAGCCCCTGCCCTGGGAAGCCAGGCTGCAGAAAGGCTGAAGATAGGTCTATCTTACAAAGAAGTCGATGCAGGGGGGGATCTGGACTCGGCCCCCCTGGCAGAGCTCAGCGGGTGGTGAGAGGCTATACTGAAATCAGGGGCATTACAAGAATTAGTTGAGTGGTGACACCTCATCCCTTCCTCTTGCTTGGGTCCTAGACTGATGGCATCTGGATCCAGTGCAACCCTCAACCCTCTAAAATTAAAATAAAAATGTTTAATTATCATTTTATTCACCAAGATAAAAAAGACAACACTGGCAGTTAGCCATGAGATGCATACTTTTTAACTTTAGAGAGAGAGAGAGCAAGGGAGAGGGGTGGAGGGAGAGAGAGAGAAAGAGAGAGAGAATCCCAAGCAGGCTCCACGCTCAGCTCAGAGCCTGGATCTCATGACCTTGGGATCATGACCTGGGCCAAAACCAAGAGCCGGATGCTCAACTGACTGAGAGAAACACTCAGGTGCCCTGATAATGGTTTTTAAATCAATGCTATCTTAGTAAATACTTGATAAAATTGATTCTATAAGAATAAGGGAAGTGGGTAGTTGGCGCTATTTAATACTTCAAAGTACAAACAAGTGTTTCTCTGATAAAATTAAATAAACTAGAAAGCAAGCAGGAGATGGGTTTGGATTGACAAAGTTGAGTGAGGCCTGAGGTTTTAGGTATCTTGAATTTGCCTTTAAAGAAGTATATTTTGTCATGTTACACACACACACACACACACACACACACACACACACACACAGTGAAGGTTCGGTGAGATCTAGTCCACAGGGAGACATCTAAAAAGCAGGTCTGGGGGGTTGTGGGCTCCGAGGAGAAGTCTGAGCTGCGTGAATCCAGGCTGAGAGTTCTGCTATTGCAAGCCCACCACCACCACTGAAGCCCCCAAACAAAAAATGATGATACTTTTAAGAGAGCTTCAAGGGGAACCTGGGTGGCTCAGATGGTGAAGCATCTTGATTTCAGCTCAGGTCATGATCTCATTGTTTGTAGGTTCAAGCCCCAAATCGGGCTTTGGGCTGACAGCACAGAGCCAACTTAAAATTCTCTCTCTCCCTCTCTCTCTGACCCTCCCCCACATTCTTTCTCTCTCTCCCTCTCTCAAAATAAATAAAGTTTTTAAAAAAAACGTCTTCAGAAACAACCAACTTGTTTTAAATAATTAGAAATAAGGGACTGTCTCTCGTACTTTAAAGGGAAAAGTCACTGATATATTTTTTAAGGGCATTGTTTGATTCCACAAAATAAGACAAAAAAAGTTTTTAAAATAAGGCAATGACTCATAATCCAGGATTATTCTAAATTATCATCATTATAATTCATATTAATAGAGAATAGTGACTTTCATTACTTGCTATGCATTATGCTAAGGACTTAAACTTAGTTATTTCATTAAATCTTCCCAGCAACCCTAAGGAATAATTACAAACACTACTGTACGTGGTAAAGAAGGGAGCTGGTGCAAAGCCACTTGCCCCATCACTGAGAGAGGAGCTGCTTTGCAGTGGGGGAAGGATTCCCTCTCAAGAGGCAAACCCGTGCACAGTGATGTTGGAGAGCTTAGCTCTGTACTTCCATTGTGACTTCCCTTGGGTAAGATCCTTTTGAATCTCAGCACTGCCAAAAGGCACACATACAATTCTAAAAACAGTAGGCAAACTAGACAATAGGGCAGGTATTTAATCAATCCTTGTTGATGGATCATCTCAATTATTTATTAATCAACATATGTATATATATATATATATATATATATATATAATTGAGGATTTTATACATAGAAACCTCATGTGCCAGGCACTTGTGGGAACAAGGGAAGAAATAAATACGCAAAACAACAACTTTCACTTGATAGTAAGCGTCGTAGGAAATGAAATGGGGAGAGGAAATACTGAAAGCTGGTGACGGCTTGCACCAGGCAGGGGTCCAGGGCAGGCTGAGCACAAGACCTAGAGATAGGCTACTAGCTCAGCAAAATGGTAGTGGGGGGGGGGGGGCAGAGATGATTCCAGTGCTCAGAGCCATGCAGTCGCCCAACAGCGACCCAAGGTGCCTGTGTTGGACAGGAGGTCCACATGGCTGGTGGCTGTGACAGCAGAGGGGTTAGTCACAGGTTGTCAACAAAATGTAGAGGGACTAGCTAAGTCAAACCTGGGGCCTTCTGGGCTGACTCTAGATTTTATTCCTATTATAAAGGGCAGACTCTGCTGCATTTGAAGGGATGGAATAAAATCTGATTTACCACTTTGAACTACCGATACACTAACACAGAAATTTAAAGCCATGTTTTCATGGCTAAAAACAATCCAAATATCAGTTGCTGCAGTGATTTTTGACTGCTTTTACAACTCAGCTAAGCCCAAGGAATAACTGAGTACATAAAATCTATTAATTAGGACTGTCAATAGAGTCGTGATAGAAACATGGTCAAGGTAATTGAAGGCATAGAAATAATGAAAGCCTGTGTGCTCATGTGCAAGGCAAATGTGAACTTCAGCCCCAAATATGTGAGGCTGAAACTTATGTCCTTCTCTCTTCTGGTGTTAGTTTTCTCTTCCTGCTGTAACAAATCACCACCAGAACTACACCCATTTGGTATCTCACTGTCTGTGGGTCAGAAGTCTGGCTGCAGTGTGGCTGGGCTGCTTCTCGGCTTCGAGTTCCAAAACCCAAAATCCAAGATGTGCATTTCTGGTTGGAGGCTCTGGGTTGGGATCCGCCTTCAAGCTCATTCCAGGTGGAGGCAGACTTCCGTTCAGTTTCAGGACTGAGGTGTCTGTGTCCTTGCCCGCTGTTGGCTAGGAGCACTTCTCAGCATCTGCACTCGCCTGGGTCCCTGCTAGGGTCCCCTTCAAGCCTGTAAAGGCTTCACGAATGTGTCTGGTGCTTCTGTGGGCCCTGACCTCCCATTCTGCCCCAACCTCGCCTCTGCTTTCCTCCTCTGCCACATCCGTCCAGCTCCCAGCAGAGAAGTCTCTATCCTTTTAAGGCTTCAAGACATAGATTGGGCTCACTTGGAAATTTCAGCACCCTCTCCCTACCGTGTGGCTGTAGCTCTATAGCAGGAGCTATATGAGTGCTGGACAGAATTACTAAGGCACAGAAATTTGGGGGGAACCTCTTTACATTCTACCAATCACATTTAATATTGTCACTGATGGGGACATCACAGTAAACATTTTTATTTTTATTTAAAATTATTTTAATGTTTATTTTTTGAGAGAAAGAGAGAGACAGTGAGCAGGGGAGGGTCAGAGAGAGAGGGAGATACAGAATCTGAAGACAGGCTCCAGATGCGGGGCTCGAACCCACAAACTGTGAGATCATAACCTGAGCCAAAGTCAGACGCTTAACCGACTGAGCCACACAGGTGCCACCCCAAATTTTTAAATAATAAAACCAACTCACGGAGGATCAAAGAGGGCTCTGTTGAGCAACTTGGTGGCAAATTAAGAAACAGAGAAGCAGATCTTTTAAACAAAGCTGCAGAGAGCCTGAGAACAGTTTTTGTCACTAAAATCCTTGTGTATATGGCCATATGCACAAACGCACGCTGTCACAAAGTATTGGTTTCTCTTAAGATATAGTTATACTAAAAGGTGTACACTAATGTTGATTTAGAGGTGGACCACTAGATTCAAATCAGGACTACATTTATTTAAAAAAAATTTTTTTAACGTTTATTTTTTTAAACTATGTTTTTTAAAAAAATGTTTTATTTATTTTTGAGAGAGAGATAGAGACAGCATGAGCAGGGGAGGGTCAGAGAGAGGGAAAGACACAGAATCTGAAGGCAGGCTCCAGGCTCTGAACTAGCTGTCAGCACAGAGGCAGACGCGGGACTCGAACCCATGAACCATGAGATCATGACCTGAGCCGAAGTCGGATGCTTAACGGACTGAGCCACCCAGGTGCTCCTTATCATTTATTTTTGAGAGAGAGAGAGAGAGAGATCATGAGCGTGTGAGGGGCAGAGAGAGAGGGAGACAGAATTTAAAGCAGGCTGCAGGCTCTGAGCTGTCAGCACAGAACCGGACACGGGGTTTGAACCCAAGAACCGTGAGATCATGACCTGAGCTGCAGTCAGACACTTAACTGCCTGAGCCACCCAGGTGCCCCAAATCAGACTGCATTTAAAGCATATTTCTAAATATTCCTGAAATTTTAGATGTCTGAGACCTATTTTAAGTATTTAATGCACGTGTTTAAATAATTGGTATCATTTCACATACATGTACAAAATTGTCTACATTATTAAAGACGCACACACGACCTACATAATACTGTACAATGTCTCAGGTGTTAAGAAACAACGAGAATGTCAAGTCTTATAAAGACAAATCTATTTGGCATCACTAACAGATGAGATTTTGACAGCTGGCAAAATTCATATGACATTTACAGAATTTCAAACAAAATCCTCACTTAATATCACTTTCCCTTCCCCCACCCTGAATCCATTGCAAAATGTCAAGTTGCAACCAGGGCGCTCTGTTATATTTGGAGGTGGGTGATCTTGTTGGTCTCACAGTATTTCCTTCTCCTTACTCTCTTGGCAATAACAGGAGTTTCTTAATTTTACCTTTTGGAGAAAGAAGGCAGAGAGACAGAGACAGAGAGCAAGAGACAACTGGGTGAAATAATATATTTCTAAGGGAAGATAAAGTCTGCTGGGGTCCCCAGAAGAACCAGCATGGGAAAAGAACTATTTCTGGTAAAGAGATAAGTGTCTATGTATGGACATGAGTCTCCGACCAGCGAGGTGTGTTTTGTGCTCTAATTTGTCTCATGTCCCCTTTCTGAACTACCTTTCTGCACTCCTACACTAAATCCTCCTGGACTCTCCACCCTTCAAAAATAACCCAGGGGCGCTTGGGTGTCTTAGTCGGTTAAGCGTCCGACTTTTGCTTAGGTCATGATCTCGCGGTTCGTGGGTTCGAGCCCTGCGTCGGGCTCTGTGCTGACTGCCAGCTCAGAGCCTGGAGCCTGTTTCAGAGTCTGTGACTCCCTCTCTCTCTGACCCTCCCCTGCTCACGCTGTCTCTCTCTCTCGCCTAGAAATAAATAAAACATTAAAAAAAAAAAACCCCAAAGCCTATTATTAAGAACAAATGAGAAGTCAGTGGAAATTTGGAGAGATTAAGAATAGTTTTATTTCAGTGGGTTCTAAATACCTGGTCTAGGAGAATATCCAGGGGATAAATATGTTAATAACATACATATTAACTACAAATTAATATCATATCATATTATTATAGCATACATATACTATATAACTGATATATTATTATATCAACATGCTAATTAACAGGAAGGCTATATATAACAATAATATATATAACATATACATAATATACACAATACAGGTAACATATATGTTAATAACCTATTTTTCCCCAGATATTCTCCGAACTTAACTGAAATAAATAATTTTATTGCATCATTTTATTAATTAATAATTGTTTATTAAAATTATTAATTTTAATGTCTACAAAATTTCCCCAACTTTTCATTTGTCCTTAAAAACGGGTTTTGGGGTTACAGTATAAAACGGATCTGAATTTTGGCTAGGAAGAAACAGTAGTGTGACAGTAAGAGAAATGACTCAGGAAACCCGAATGACTGCTATGCCACCAATCTGTCCAGCTGTGTAAATGTAACTGCCACCATGGGAAAAGAAAAGGCCGCAAAAGCGCACGGGAGCAGTGCTCCAGCCCCGTACCCAGCCTTCCCTCAGGAAAGGGCAGGGCGCATGACACAGTCACGGCCAATGAGACACAGCAGAAGCCCTGATATGGGGCCACACCTGGCTCTCCCCTCTTCCGCACAGAGTAGGAGGTGATGGTTGGAATCAGACTGTGAGACAGAGGTGGAGAGAACCGCAAGGGTATGACACAAGACCATGAACTAACGCCAGGAGCTGTTCACCCCTGACCTTGGGGAGTGAGAAGATCATCCTCTCCTCCCGCATGCCTGTGGTTGGGTTTCCTACTGCCTGCAGCCTCACATCGTCAGAACGGATACACTGGCCTCTTCCCCAGGACTACCACTGACTTTCTTTTCTTTCTTGTCCTCCCTGCTCCTATGCTCTGAGCCCTCCTGTCTACGCCTCGCTTCACATACTAACTTTGATGCACTGCTGGTCTCTCTCATGGCTTGTCAACTAGTCTAGACCTCTTTTCCTGCTTTACTGCCTTTAGCTCCCTCCCGACTTACAGCTCTGTGTGCTTTTTGATTTGGTGACCTTTGCAGCTTGGGTCAGAAGGTTCTCCATGTGGAAAAGCAACACAACACAACAGTGTCCCACGCTCTCCTCCAGGGGATTGGGGGGGGGCACTGATACTGTCCCTTTTAAACTTTAAACTAATCTTAAACTCTTTGAAGGGAGGGTCAGGGAACAAAGCAATGTCCCCAGTGATGTGTGCACCCTTTTCGCAACGCATTCATTTTGTACTTGGGAATATTTTTAGCAGTTCCTTGGCAAATTGGGACAATGCTGATGACACAAAAATCCACTTGCATCATTATTAACAATCTATATTTTCTCCAGACCTTTAAATATGTTCATGAAGAATTTAGAATAAATTATCTTAAAATCAGCATTGCTGTTTCGGGAAACACATTTAGCAGCTACTGCAGAGTCTTCAGGGAGAAATGTAGTTACAAACTTTAATAGGGTGACTGAATGGTATTCATATTATTTCTTGTTTCTTTGTAGCTATATTTTCATCATAGAGAGTTCTGAACAAGTTATGAGGTCATATAGTAGCTTGGAGGCATACGCATGTCTTACGTAGGAGACGGCAAGGGATGTTATGACTCACTTAAAATCCTAGGAAGCCAGTCCATGAACGGCCAACAGAAAGGTGTGATTGTCATTTTTTGGTTAGATCTGTAGACTCTATATTCATTAATAAATGCTAAAGTTTATTCGTAAATGAACTGCAAGAAAGGAAGAACACTGGGAGAAGAGAAATCCTAAAGACTCCCCTAAACCTTACCAAAATGTGCTAGCAGACCTAGTACACAGCAAGCCACCGGGTTGCCTTACCCCTCCCACCTCTACTTTCCAGTGGGGGGTCATAGAGGGGCAGAGGAGCTAATCTGTACTCATCAGAATTTGCTAAATTAATGTTACCTTGGTCTCCCTATGCACGTCCTAGCAAACTGCAGTGTATAGTTTTGCCTATTAGTCTATGAAGCATTTTGTGAGAAACACTATCTTATGTCCCACGCTTGTTAATCCTCTGAGCATGGCTCCCGTGTCTCAAGGGCTGCTTGGAAAAAAAGAAGTTATTTTGTTTGAGAATCCTTTCTCTCTCCTGACCTTGCTGCTCAGAGATGTGAACAACTTCAATGAGAAGTGCACAAGGGAAGTGCTTTGTGCTTCACCTGGAAAGCCACAGACATCTTTGGATGCTACTGACCCTCTTTCAGGGTGAAAAAGCAATTCCAGTTTTGTTTTATTTATTTATTTATTTATTTTGCTTGCCTACATTTCCCCCCAGTTTTGCCTTTTCTCTATAACTTTCCGCTCCCCTCAAAAATAAAACCCTAAAAAAATTACACTATAGGCTTATTCTCAGCTTTATGCCCAAACCTACCTGCAAACTATACATCAATACCAGGCTAATTGTGCATAAAATTTAAATTCTCTTGCACTGCCCCATAAAAATGCAGAATGGTTCAGTGGTGTCATGTCTGGGCGAAGCTCGGCCTTACTAGGACTGCCCCGAGACAGCTCGTGCGGATGCAATCACTTCTCACATACTCCAACTGCTTCCTTTCACATTACTTTTATTATGCAAAAGTATATGCCTAATTGTAACCCATGAGGCCATCTAAGAAGACTGAAGCTTCATGGATGTCTTACTTTCTCTAAGTGTAATTAAAGATATTTTTTTTTTTTTGAGGACAATTTCAGCTGCCAGTGAGAGCCTGTCATTGGTGTTTGCCCACGGGTGGAAGAACCACAATGGGCATCAAAGAATTGCCATGTTGATGCCATGTTGACACTGTATTAAATCTTCATTTACTAGTGGCTCTAGATAAGTGGAAGTGACAGCAAAATGAAACAAAGGGGACAGCACTTTGCAGTAGAGGGTAGCAGCTCTTTCCTTGGGGGAGAGAAAAAGTCCCAGTAGAGTATGAAGTGGATCCAAATCCCCCAGGTCTGGAAAGTTGATTTGTTAATCACAGAAAGACAATCTAGTAAGGTAACAAGGACTCAGACTGTATGGAGCTGGGGGACATCTTGTCACTAGCATGGGAATTTTCAGCAAGCTTATAAAGCAAAGCTTCACAGAAACTATCTTCATTAAACCAAAACCAAAACCAAAACCCAAAAACCAAACAGAACATTCTGGATGCCCAGAATAGCTGAGAGACTATGGGAAAACTTGAACTTGATAAGCTGATTTTCTTTCCTTACTTTCCTCTGTTTTACCGTCTGTTTTTATGGTAATAAAATCAGGAGCTACTTTCTTTCCTTTTTTTTTTTTTTTTTTTTTGATAGATCTGTAGATGTTTGTTAGACTCTCAGCTTCTCCTATTATAAAATCTACAATAATAATATCCATTTACATAACATTAGCTGACTTTTACAGAGTTCTTACCAAGTACCCATTTGTTGAGTTCTTTGGAGAGACAATTTTATTTAAACCTCACAACTACCTGCAAAATATAGTTACTACCACTTTCTACATGAAGAAACTGAGTCTGAGAAGGTAGTCTATCCAAAGTCACATCTCCCATCTGCCAGAATTAACCTTTGACTTGAGTTTGGGTGACTTAATATCAAAGTTGAGGGCAGCATCTTCCAATTTGGTAGCCACTGGCCACAAGTGGCTGTTTCAGTGAGGCAAAGCTGAACTGAGATATGTTGAAAGTGTAATACATACACACGAGATTCTGAAGGCCTGGTGTGAAAAGGAGAAAGTAAAGTATTTCATGAATAGTTTCTATGTTTTTGTTTTGTGTTTTTTTTATTAATGTTTTTTATTTATTTCTGAGAGAGACAGCATGAGCAGAGGAGGGTCAGATAGAGAGAGAGACACAGAATCTGAAACAGGCTCCAGGCTCTGAGCTGTCAGCTGAGTCCGATGCGGGGCTTGAACCCACGAACTGTGAGATCATGACCTGAGCCAAAGTCGGACGCTCATCTGACTGAGCCACCCAGGTGCCCCTTAGCCTTTTTTTTTTTTAAAATTAATGATTAGTTTCTATTTTGATGGTATGTTGCCATTTTAATATTTTGGCTACATTGGGTTTTCTAAAATATATTATTTAAAATAATTTCACCTTTAATGTGGCTACTAGAAAGTTTAAAATTATATAAATTGGCTCATATTATTTCTATTGGTCCCACTAGCTTTAGACCTTTAACCCCCACACTCTACTGCACACTGTTAGACAACTTGGTCATCACCATTCCCAGGAAAAAGAATGAATATAAGAAATTCTGAAAATTGCTCTATATAAACCTTGGTAGTTAGTTTTGCTGAACTGATTTGGGAGGAATTATGTCTGCATGGGTGTCATATGGAATGCAAGAACAAAATTCAGGGATAAAATTAAAGAAACCACCACTACCATTGCTTATACTTGTGCTGGAATAATCACAAGACTCAAAATCCACTTTGTATTGGCATTTCTGGGACAGGGTCACCTCTCAGCTATATGGCTGTCATTCAGATTTCACATAGATCATTGGTCAGGATAAACTAATAGATCTAACGCATGCACATCTGAAGAATCTAAAGCTATGGAATGAAAATTCTTGTTACAATTCATCTGTGTTAATGAATTAAAAAATAAAAGTAGATTGTTTTGATTAAAACATAGTCAACCCTGAATATTAAAAAAAAAAAAAAAAGAAAGAAAGAAAAACGAAAACAAAAACTTCAAGCTCTTCTGAGCAAGCACAGGGCCCGGGGGTTGGAGGAAACATATCTTGGATCTACAGCAAAGTTTCTCTATCTTTTTTCATCCTCAGTACATCTGTTCCATTCCTCAGGAAAAGAATTCTCAACCAAGGAATGGTCATCTGGGAGCAGATGTTTGATCTGCTCAACTCTCTAAGGTGATTTTGATAAGATGCCTCCTCTCCATCTTTTAATTCAGTGCTTCAGGTCTTCATCTGAGTTTCTGATGACTGCTGACACTTGTCATCGATGCCTCTGGCAGTCTGGGTGAGGGTGGAGGGCAAAGGCAAAGGAGCCAGGGCATTTTCTACCTGACAGGTGCCACTCCAGTTTGGTCCACAGGAATGAACTTTGAACCTAGTGATCTGGCCAACCTTGCTGGCCATCCACCAATGAGAAGGGATGTATGCCAGGGAGGAGGAAAGAACGATGTAGGTCACTGGTGCCACTCATTCCTAGCGTATCACAGCAGCAAAGCCATATGCAACACTCTGGTGTAGAAAAAAACATGTAGCCTCTTCATATCTTCCATATATGATCTAATCTTCCTCTTAAGTAGTTCCCTGCTCTCCTGTCCACTGAGGATGTCTCACCATGTCCATTTTGGCGCTCTCAACCTTTTCTGGTTTAACTGTCCCTTTCTATTTAGAATAGTCCTTTTAGGTGCACGTTGGCCCTCAGAGATCCAACCCCTCTCCTCCTTCCCAAGATGGCAACTAGGGACATCTGGGTGAGCGTCCTCATAGTAATGGGGGGAGAATGGCCTTGGAAGCACATGGAGATCTTGGGCTTCTCTTTGGGTTGGTACAGGGTCTGCAGTGGTATCTCCCTTGCCTCCTGTCGTCCCTGCTTACTCTGTTGTTGTGGCTGCTGAATTCTGCAAATGGTGAATGTTCTCTGTTTGCATGGTACCGTGTGGTCCCCTGAGACGTGGCTGCAGTTTTCATGTCACTCCTAGACGTAGGGGTCTGCCTTCAGCCTGGGGCCATAGACCGCATTTGCTCCATGGCCAGCACCATGAGATACCTTCCAGAGCACCTGGGGGTGTCTGAACATACATTTCACAGCCCATGCAGCCCCCGGGAGGTTCTGGGAGCAAAACCCAAGCCTTCTCCGCCTGACCCACTGCTCCTGCTCCTGAGTTTCTTCTGATGGGCGCTAACGGGATGGGGATGGGCCTCCTTCTCTCTTCTCCCTCTAATACAGTTCATACCCCACCTGTGGCCTGAAAGAGATGTGTTCCTCTTTTGCATCTGATCTGACAAGAGCCTCCCCTACATCACATCCTCCTCTGGGTTTATATTAGCATTATGGCTTCCAGGAAAGTTGATTTATGAGGAAGAGAAATGAAGAGAAGAGCAAGAAGGAACTAGATAAACAAAAGAAATTGGCAAACTGGATGCTTTTCCTGTTCTTTCCCAAATGAATTTTCAACGTGACTTATTATTTTGTTTAAAGCACTGAATTCTCACGATGCTATGTGTGACTCTGTGCTAGCAAAGTTAGAAAAAAATAATTGCAAATCTAAATCAAACCTAAGCAAGAAATCACCTGCCACTCTTCTGTGCTCCTCACCTCCTTCTGCAAGCATATCAGAGTTGGCAAAAAAGAGTTTTTTTTAACTTTATTTCTTTGGCTGGTTATCCCATCTGCTAAGTATTTGCAATGGATTTCATGAGCCGTACCTTGTTTCTAAAACACATGATATAAAAATGTGAACATACAATACGTACAAAGTCCCTAGTGACATGCAAGAGCCTATGGGTAAGTCTGCAAAGAGCACCTGCACACATCTTCATAGATGTTTGAGATGTCCCAGGGAAAGCGGGACCTCCATTACTTTCCCCATTTCGCTCCTGGTTTGTTTCATACAGTGACAGCCTACTTTTCCTGACTCTCTTCAACCACATTTTCCCATCAAAGACATATGTATACATATATCCAGTATTTAAAATAAGTGTATGAATAATAGATCTGAAAAGGATTACAGTGATACAGAAATATGGTATATATACCTCAAGTGCCATACTATCTAGAAGATCTTTTAAATGTCATAAATACTACTCCTAACTATAAGCAAAAATAGAATGGCAAGGGAGTGACAGCTTTTTAAAAGCTGCTTTTTTGGGGACAACAAATCCAAATGAAATTTTTGCTATTTTTCTGCAATTTCAACAAGGCTTATGTGTAAAACGTTACATTATTCCACTGCCTCTTAATCAGAAAGCCATGCTCTCTCATTATTGATTTCTTTAGTGCATATGTGTATTTTCTAAGTGTGCTAGAGTCACCCATTATGTCCTGGTGACTTTATGAAACTGCAGATCAGCTAAGACAGGGTAAAAAGAAAAAATGGAAAAAGAATAATAGAAGGCATGTCTAGGGTTAAGAAACTCATCTTTCCTTGTACATGCATTTTAATACCCAATACACATAGGGTCATGATAGAGAAAATAAGAAATCTGTAGGTTTGTGTTGAACTGGCCAATTTAATCATTGTTATGACTTCCTACCAGAGGGTCAGCTAATATTTAATAATAGACACAATACCTCAGCTTTTCATTTTTCTTTAAATTCCAGGAATAAAGCCTTACTTTGAAAAACATTTTCAAAGGTCTCATTATAGTTTTTAGTTCAGTAGAAATTATACTCTCTCCTTTTGACATCTTGTAATAAATAAAATGGCTAATATTTTGATTTTTAGATAAATTTCTCCTTTGCTCTTCACAGCTAGCAGTTACAAAAAGAGACGGTGCTCCATTAGTTACAGCAATTTAGTTTGGGGACCCCTGCAGGAACACATAAAATCCATTAGTGGAGCCAACAGCTATATCCAAGTCTAATAAAAAGGCTAGATACAATTTATAAAGGGAGTCTTAAACCTTCCCTAAACACAGAAAAGTGTGGAGATGATCTTATGAGTAACCCAAGCAGCAATCCCTGTTGTACTGAAGCCACGGTGTTTGTTTTGAAAATACTGTAACATAATGTGTGATCAGTTAAAAACTTTCTCATTGCCAAATGAATATAAAGTAGGGAGATGTTCTCTCAGATTACACTCTTGGTCTATTGCATCCAGGTTCCTGCCTCCGGTACTGTTCCATGCTTCAGGAGAGGCAAAATCAACAACAAGAATTACAAGGAAAATTAGAATAAATCTACAACTCTTGTGATCAGTCATGCACTGTGAGTGTTGGGAAAAAAGCATTCATTTGTGCTTCTAATCGGAGTTGTGTGCCTCTGACATGGTGATCTTGGTAAATGAATGTTCACACCATGGGAATCCCAAAGACTACAGACAGACTGTACACATTCTACTTTCTAATGTCATTTTGTATTAAAACACTTGTCTGATACTTTAGTAAAGAGCATTTCCTAAAAGAATGACACTGATCTTAGAAACCTTTTTGTGAATTACTTTCCATCTGAAGAGTGCTCAGGAAGAAAGTCGTGAAGGTATGATGAGTTGCATCCTTACAGAGGAATTGTCCTTTATGAATAATGGGCACCGAGTATTTGGAAAATAAGAAAATGAAACAAATTTGAACAAAGTATAAAAGCACAAGTTTTGCATGAGCATTACTTAGACCATTTGCTCATTTGCATGAGCATTACTTAGACTTAGAAACGCCGAATTTCTTATTTGGATCTCCCCCACGGGAGAAAACCTTTGGCAAATAGCCAAGTCCTCAAGTATTTCTTCTGAATACAACATATCCCTGAGGGGCAGCTCGGAGGGCAATGTGCCATCCAGGGAGAACCTCTTCTTAGCAGGGAGAGGCGAATTCCCTGTGCCACAATTTCCATAGATAATGTGCATAAAATGCCAGCTTGGGGTTCAGCCTATAGGTGTATTTTAAAAATGCCAGAGCATTCCTGCCCAGGGGCCAATTTATAAGCCAGGCCTCCTTGGTGATAAAGCCCCCTCACTTCTCACACAAACTTCCTTTCAAAGGGACTAGGGAATAGCAGCTGGAGGCCAAATGTGTGCCTCCACCCTCCATCAGACCCTGTCCTCAGTCTAAAATAAGAAGTTGGTCTGATTATAGGACTTTATCTAATCTAGTTTCCTCATTTCCAATGAGGAGACAGGGCCCTCGAGGGTGGGTCACCTTTGCATATCTGCTCTCTACTCAGTGCCAGGGTAAAAGGTCCAAATACCTCCTGCTTGAGGGACGAAGAAAATGAGGTACTGGCTTGTTGCTGCTATACTTCTGAAGTCCTGTGGTGCCTACACTGTTCTAGCTTTACCAAAGAAAGGAGAGTTCCAGAAACTATCACAACATGAGTGGACTGAGGTACGACTCCTGTGTGAATGTAGAGAGGTCTTTGGCTGATGCTTCAGGTCCCTTTAACGGACACAAAGCCTTCATTCAACAATTAAAGAAAAATAAGGGGAATGTGCTGATGCGCTTTTATTTCAACTGGGTCCTTGTTTACTCTGGGATCCTGGGGTGCAGGCGGTCACCTGGCCAGAACAACGGCGAACATCCAGAGTACACTGACAGAGCTAAAATGGCCACGCGTGAGCTGGTTTGTAATCCTCTGATTGACCCAGTTCAGCAAGCCCAGGCCCTACCTGACCCATAGCTTGTGTTCCCTCATCGTGTGTCATGGGAGGGACTACATCATGAGACAGAAGCATAGGAAGCTAAGGGCCCCCATGGGCCTCCTCACAGGGGCTGCTAAGAGGACCTTGCAAATAAAAGAAATCATTAGATGGTCTAACAGAGATGATCATTTTTTTGAGAAATAATTCAGCGAGCCAAGTGTCATTTTTCTGCATTCAAGGGCTGCTAAAATATATGTCTTATTTTCTAAAATAACTCTATATAGTTGAGCAGAAAGCATGGTATACAAGTCTCTGTCATGTGACATACGGCTTGAGATTTAACATGCTGCTTAAAACTGATTCGACATATATATTTTTAAAGTGTTTATTTATTTTTAGAGAGAGAGAGAGAGGAGCAGTGAGAGAGGGGGAGAGAGAGAATCTCAAACAGGCTCCCACTGTCAGAAGAGAGCTCGACACAGGGCTCCATCTCATGAACCGTGAGATCATGACCTGAGCTGAAATCAAGAGTCAGACTTTTAACCGACTGAGCCACCCAGGCGCCCTGAGATATTTTTTATTATAAAAAGCACTTTCCTACTCCAATGACAAGGTAAGTGTGGCTACTGTCATCAAATACATCCATAAGACCTGTCACCAGTCTCTCAATTATGAACCCCTGCAAAGACCTTTAAAGACCCTCTCTTTTGATGGAGAGTTCTAGAAATATTGGTAGAACCCTCACCAAAGGATGTACCGCTCTATGGAGAAAGTAAAAGGGATGTTTTATTGCTCTAGCTGCTGGTACCTGCGATCTCCAATTTAGGGCACAAATGGCCATAACTGCAGTTATGAACTCGATTAGCACTGACACTGACCAGCTTTATGGCTGCTACTGTATACCAGGGTGACTCTGAAATCTCACAGCATTTGTGCTACACTCACTTGCACTGCATTCAGTAAGACTACAAAACCAGCGGTTTTTAATCAAAACCTTCATTGAGGAATATATTTTGTTTCATGGGTTTATAATGCCCCAAAATGTCTCTAGGAACTCACTTTCCTTTATTTGGCTTGTGGAAGTTACACAATCAGCAGGAGCTAAAATGAATGGCAATAAATGCAGAAACAAGCAGAAGAGAAAAAAGACTGTGCTATGTATCGTCAGTTAGAGCAATGTTGGACAATGCGAGTATATGACATTTATAATTATGTATCCATTACTCTCCTTTCTTATTCTATAGAATAGGTAGATTAAGAATCAGTGCCACTTGTATATTGGTCTAATAAAAAGCAGCCGTGGTTTGGCTGTTCATCCTATTGTGTATGAGGAGATGTGGGGAAACATGCAGGGCTTCCGTATTCGCCAGCTGAGGGCAGTAACCAGACTTTCTACAGAATGAGAGAAATGGCATTGAGAAGAGGGAACTTGCCTTTAGGAACCTGCCATGCCTGATGCTCAATTCTCATGGTGGCACCACTGATTGATTAAAGTTTGCATGGCAGACGTTTGCCATGGAGGGTTGCATTAGCCCATGGGGGGAGGTGGTGCATAGATGGGAAATGCATGTGTCCTCGGGATGGGGAGGCCAACAGAAAGTGTAAAACACCCACAGGTAACACTAGAACACTAGAATCAATACTCATTGACAGTACATGCGGTTCTGTGAAGATTTAAAGGATGGATAATTTGCAGTTGAGGAAAAATCTTCTGACAGTTGCATCACAGCTGAAGCCTAGACCTTATGGGCAGGCACAGAAGTGGAGGAGAGGATGGAAGAAAATGTTTCCAACAGATGGGAGCAGGATGATTTGGACCCGGGGAGAGGTGGAAGTCAGGCTGTCCATCAGCAGAGTCCAGCTGAGATCCAGGAATGGGGTGTGGGCTGAGCCGGGGTGCAGTCAGAAGCGGCTTCAGAAGGTCACTGCCTCTCCCTGAGCCCCATCCTGACCTCCCACATCACCCTCCCTCTCATCTGGCCTCTCCACATTCCCATCCGTCTACTTGTCGAACCTATCCACATTTAACCTTTCCGCTTCAAACCACCATTCCTGGGGCCTGAAGCCAAACTGCCCAGCTGGTCCCACAAGGGCCAGAGCACTTGGCCCACCATCTCCCTAGTCTTCCATCTTGCCCACGCCCAGTCTGGCCCTGGGCTCTACTGGCTTTCTTCGTGTTTCCCCTGTCCTGAGTCTGACTCTAAGCAGCTCATTCAAGCCCCGGCTCCTGCTGTCCCTGCACCCCCCCCACCACGCCCCACGCCATCTACTCAGCAGAGGTCTATTTGATCTTCAGGAAAAGGTTGCAGATGAGTGAAGTGCGAGGCAGACGCAGCTAATTCAGGAGTGGAGCAGACTCAAAACCTTGGGGTGACGGCGGTTTCCCTGGTGACCCACGTTTCTGAGCGTCGCTAATGATGATATGAGCTCTGTTGACAGACCCTTTCAAAGACACTCAGCTTCCACTGTGCCTCAATGGAGCCCGGCCCCAGTCTCCAGCTGAAGGGTCTGTGAGATGCTTCCAGGTATTCAGCTGAAGGAGCTCGCAGAGCTATGGCACGTTCAGAAGAGGATGGTGTCAATGAGCTCACAGAACGTTTCATTTGTTTAGTCACCCAAAATATCATAATAACAAAAGCCTTCTCTACTTGCAATGTGATTGAATTTTTGCCCTGAAAAGGCATATATTTTTTACTGTGCACTTGAGTGAATCCCACTATTTCAAGGGAAGCTTGCAGAGGAATAGGGAAAGCAAATGGAGCTTTGCATGTCCAACAACACTCCCCTCTACGCCAGGGCCCTCCCCACTGCACTATGACCTCCTCTTTTGAAAGTCTGGTTAGTCAGGCTTCGTCCCTGAGGTGCCTTCCCCGGGGAGAGAGGTAGTGAGGTTTTAACGAGATGCTCTGAGGGAACCCGCAGCGCGTGACACACGTGCTGTGTTCCTGACAAACAGAAAGTACTACTGACATTATAACCAATATCACCACCACCAGCATCTTTGTATTTCAGAATGAAAACTAATTATATCTTTAAGGTTTATTATTTATTTTGAGAGAGAAAGAGGAGCAGAGAGAGAGGGAGAGAGAATCTCAAGCAGGTTCCATGCTGTCAGTGCAGAGCCAGGTGCAGTACTCAAACTCACAAAACACGAGATTGTGACCTGAGGTGAAATCAAGAGTTGGAGGCTTAACTGATTGAGTCACCCAGGAACCCCAGAACTAAAATTAATGAAACAAACCAAACGTTCTTCATTTTAGTGGGTTTTCAAAAACAGAGAGTGTCTTCAAATCTTCCTGTACTTCCAAGAATTACACTGTTTGAAATGGTCTATTATTATTATTATTATCATTATTATTATTATTATTATTATTATTATGAGAGAGAGAGAGAGAACTCTAAGCAAGCTTCACACTCAGTGCAGGGCCTGATGTGGTGCTCGATCCCACGACCTCAGGATCATGATCTGAGCCCAAATAAGAGTCAGATGCTCAACTGACTGAGCACACAGGTGCCCCTGAAATGGTCTTTTAAAGAAGTTTCAAAAGTCCCTGGCAGTTGCCATCTCACTGGAATAAAACTCACATTATACAAACTTGGGTTCTACCTGATCCGCCATTTTTAAATTACGGAGCTCATCGGACAGCATTCCTCAGCCAGCGTCCAAAGTTCCTCTTGACATCATCATTGATGACGACGTTTGCCACCTGCTGTGCCGATGGCCCTCCACTAGGCACTCAGGCGAGGGGAAGCGGTGATGATCAAAAAAGACAGCTTGCTCCCTGCCAGCAGAAGGCCTATCACAAAAAACAGACAACACAGCAGCAATCACACTCAGACGAGAAGCAGGAGACACAGCAAGTGCCAGTGTCTAAACAGGAAAATTGTCTTCCTTTCAAACGCGGGTCACAGATAAAACAGAACACAGACAACAACATTCCTTCAGGGACTGTCTGCATCCCTTGGGGTGCCACGAGGCAGCGCGGCCCCGGAGAGCTGTGGTGGTATCTTCCAGGCATCCTGCCTTTCGACTGCAGCTCTCTGGGGCCATGCTCCCACCCACAGCCAAGGCCAGAAGAGAAGGGGGGGGGGGACGAGCACCTGTGTTAGAGGAAGGGGGTAGTTTGCAGGAGGCAGGTGTATCAAACTCGGAAACACCCACCAGGCCAGTGCCCACGGAAGGCCTTCAAAATGGTGGGCTTCCCTGAGCGGACTATTTTATATCAAAAAGCTTCGGCTGTTGTAAATGAAATCATATGGCATTTAACATCTGCACACTGCTGGTGGGCCACTAACTCACGTGCGACCCTCGAGTAGCTCAGAATCAGGTAAGAAAGGACACGAATAGCTTCATGAAAAGTGCCAAGGGCAGCAAATCCATGACACAAAAGATTACAGGCCTTCAAAAAGAATAAATGCAAATGAAAAATAAAATAATCTAGAAAAAGAATCTCTCATAGCATGAAAACACCTTGGTAAAAAAATAATGTGTCCCTGTTAACATGAGGATGAGTCTAGGTTACCAGGGGTTTATTGGACAGTTTCTATTTAATGGGGGCATGAAAATGCTTTCTGAAATGTTTTGCTATGTATGGTTAGAGGCATATTCACTTCTCCTTGCATTTCTATTTTGTTTTCTCTAGGCTAGTTGCTAGGCGAGCACAGTTGTGGCCACACACATACACACACACACACACACACACACACACACACACACACACACACACACACACAGTTATTCCTCAGGGCTTTTCATCCATTGTGAATTTGCAAGAGCTAAAAAAGGAATAAAGTTCAGTGTCTCTGTACAGCTACTGAAATCAAAACATATCCTGGCATACATTCTTACCCAATTTATCCCGTTTAGAACCGCAGAAAGTAGCTGGGAAGAAAAACTAATAACAAGTGCAAGCAGTTAAGCATCTCTTGTTAGAATTCTATTTTCCCCCAGCAGTCCATTAAAATGGTCTGTTCAAATTGATAGCTTCAACATTCAAAGAGCATTAAAATAAGCCAGACCACCTCTGCATGCCAATGCCAGGGAGCGGCTCCCACTGCCAATTAAAAGCGACATCCTGGTGAAACTGGTGACTCATGGACCTGACAGTGCAGGGAGGGCTTAGTTATTTCTTTAGGTTTTTGTTTCAGTTTTAATGACTGTCGTGGTATCACACATTCCGTTCATTAGCATAGACGAGGTTTAAGGTTACAAAAGCTGTGGAAAGACTCATCCTTAATTGTGTGGGCAGTTCTTTTAGGGTTTATTTTAGAAAAGATGTGTAAGTGCACCTAAGAGCTTTCTAGCAGACACGGGCACCTGTTGATCACAGCCAACTGGAGAGTGGCTAATGCAACCTTTCCTTTGGAGCACAAACAATGCATCTCTTCTTTAAAATGCCAACCGCTGTAGCTGGCCTATACATTCTATGACCTTCTGTTTTATTTCTTCTTGAGAGAACAGAATAAAACACTTCTCTTTGAAACCCAGGATTCCCTCCCTGCCCCCGAGATTTCCGCTTTTGCGTGAGCTGAGTGTCAGCAGAATTCTCCTTACTTTTCCAGATGCCACCAAGTCCTTCGCGCCATCAAGGGGTCTCAGGAGGATGTTGTCACATCCCTGAACCTGAAGAAACAGCTACTTGAATGTCACCTGCCACGTCAGGTGGGAGAGGAGCCCAAGGCTTTGCCTTCTGCGTGGGGCTGACGGAGAAGAAGACGCAGTTCCCTCTCCTGGGCCTCCACGGAGGTCTTGCAGGGAACCCTTGGGGAGGGGGTGGGTCTTCTGGGGGAAGCACCAACGTGATTTATTTAACTGCTGGGGACAGCAGAGTCCCTCTTTGGTTACATGATGGGTCAGTCTCACCCTCCACGGCCAGTCATCTCTACTGGGAAAGAGATGTCCTTTGGACACATCTGAAACTGGGTTTGAACCCTGGCTCTATTTCTTCCTGGTCATGTGTCCTCTGACAGTGCAACAACCTTCCCAAACCTCAGCTTTCCTCATGCACAGAAGGAGAGGAGAATGCGCCATGCTGTGCAGCGGCGCCAGTAGGGAAGCACACTTGATGTAAGGCCGGCGCGCAGGATGTCCGCACATGCGCACAGCCCTGCACCTGCTCTTTATTCTGGAAACGTCCTGCAGCTCCGGCATCCCCGCCCTGGGGCCTCTGCCGCTCAGTCCGCACTGCTGACTTTTCCGGGGGAATGATGAGCTTAATGAGGATTTGATAAGAGTGAAGGGTGCAATACATTGTGTGCATCTGTGTTTTGTTTACTCGTTTATTTTTTGACTCATGCCCTGTGTACTGAGAAGGTCGCCTGCCTACCTCTGCTTTGTACCGAGGGTGAATGGGAGTAACTGGGGCCCCGCCATGGGGTGAAGTCCATAATGAGGACGGAGCACAGCGGCCACCTCCCCACACCAATTCTGTTAAAAACAGCAATATTATATTCAATATTCTGCTATTTTTGCTAACATCTATTAACATCAGCCACATTCCAGGCACTGGGCTGTATGCTTATGTACATTATTACCTGTTAAAACAACCTTCAATGTCAAACCCTAAGATTGGCTGATTTAGGTAATGTTGAGATTGGACTGGTATCCTTTGTTATTTGGCATTAGCTATCCACAATACAGGAACCAATATTTTTGGGTAATGTGTTTCTCTCACTCTCTGAATTTTATGAAACTAACTCAGGAAACAAATAAATCTAGACAGCAAAGGATACTTATATTATTAAACCTATTTTATAGATGAGGAACGGATCTAATGTATGGAGAAATTAAATATATGGTCCTTAAGTCACACAGCCACTGCTTTGAACTGAAATTCCAACAAAGGACAATGGGCCTTTTGTCTGTACAATTAGAACCTAGGGTGTTAACCATAACAAATAATGTCTATATGTTGATTTAGACCAGGAATTGGTAGGATTTTTTTTTCCCTGTAAGGCCCAGCTAGCAAGTATTTTAGGCTTTGTGTGGTATCAGTCTCTGTTGTAAGAACTTAACTCTGCCATTGTATTTTGATGGCAGCCATAGACAATCCATAAACAAAGGTATGTGACTGTTTTCTACTAACCTTGGCTTACAAAGCCAGGAGTTGATTGCACCCCTGATTTAGACTTTCAAGTCATCCATATTCTCCTAACAAAACAAACAAAAAACCAAACATGAAATAATAATACTGGTGATGACCTTTTAATTCTGTGCAGCTTAGTTTATATGAACTAACCCCTGCCATCATCTTATGCAGTAGGTATTTAGTGATCTGACCTCCAGGGATATAAAGAGATAAACCTACTTGCCCAGGCTACACAGCCAGTAAGGAGCAGAGCCAGGATTAGAACCCAGGCAACTCTGCTCCTGACAGACCTCTGTCCTTTCCTGCTGTGTGACACTGCTCCCCACAGACAGCTATGTGTATGTCAGAACTCCAGCTTTGGCTGCACTTTAAAGTTATCTGGAGAACTTTTAACAAACATGGATACCATTAAGGGCTGAACTATGTTCCCTTAAATTCACATGTGGAAGCCCTAATCGCCACGACCTCAGAATATGACTGTATTTGAAGATAAGGTCATTAAAGGGATGATAAAGGAATATGAGGTCATTAGGGTGAGTCCTAATCCAATATGGCTGGTGTTCCTGTAAGAAGGGAAGATTAGGACATAGACACGCACAGAGGGAAGACCATATGAAGTCACAGGGAGAAGACAGCCAGATTCAAGCCAAGGTGAGAGGCCTCAGAAAGAGCCAACTCTGACGACATCTTGAGCTCAGACTTCCAGTCAGAACTGTGAGAAAATAAATGTTTTAGCCCCCAGTCTCTGGTATTTGGCATGGAAGCTCTAGAAAACAAATATAGATGGCAAGACCCTCTCACATCAATCAGCTTAATCTTTGGGGAGGGACTGGGACATCCTTTGTTTTTCTTAAATCTCCCCACGGGAGTTCTGCTGTGTGGTGGAGGTTGTTGATGCCAAGTGTTACCATCGATGAATGTTCTGTGCCAAGATGCTTGTGCAGCTTGGTTGGAATCTCTGAGGTCCCCAGACACCCCTTGCAGGCACTGACCTCCTCAGGGATAAGGACCTGTCACCTACCATCTGAGACTGCACCTCTCTCTTGAAGCCTCCATGTAGGGGCTCCACTGGACCAAGTTTTCTTTGAGGATCTGGCCAGGTTTCTTTATTCACTGGAATTTTCTCATCAGTATGACCAGTAATAATTTCCATTATGAAAACAGGTGAATGTAATTAAAAAAAAAAAAAAAAAAGGCACAGGATCTGTGAACTTTTCTAGCAATAGAACTCTACCTTTACTTAGTGCTGATAGTATCAATGATTAGTAAACACCAAAACTTTATCCATTAACACCCATGCTTAAGACTATGGCATTTGGGTCAAACTGCAGCTTGCTCATTTGAAGTTAGGAAAAAAAAGTTTCACTTTTGTTTTTTATTCACCTTGAAATAATGAAAGTCAAAAAAAATCTGGTTATCTGGAAAATGTCTGTTTCTAAATATTCAATAAGCCATTTAAAGTTTTGCAGATCATGAAGTGTTTTGCTCTATAAACCCCATGGTTCTTTAATTAAATTTCTATTCCAGGTTTCACTGTCCAAACAATATTGCATTTATTTGCTATCATAGAAATTAAAATTGGAATATTCAGTTCGGAAAATGTGAAGGTATGGGAGACTTTTGGAATAAAATCACATGGACATGCACACAAGCAAATACCCAGAGGAGTAAATTTACTCGGTTGTCTTTGTTTTCTGATCACCAAACAAGTTTCTCTGCTGAACATATTGTGAATCTGTCCTCATGGTTCTAGTTTATCAAAGTGTATTTTTATCTTTCTTCCAATCGAGGATGTTGTGCCTAAAAATACAATGTTCCAAAGAGTCTACTTCAATCCATGTCGTATTCCCTTTAGTGACATTGGGTCCTTAAGACATCTGTTAAAAGTCAGGTGTATTAAGCTAACAGCATAATAGGGCTGGGATCTGTGGAAATTTATCAAGTAACTTAACATTATTGACTTTTCAACAGACACTGTAGAGAGTTGCAAAGAATATCATAAGGATTTTGTAAAAGCCACATCCTCCATGGAACAGAAGAAATTGCAGACAGTGCGTATTCCTGGTGGAATCAAGGAGCACAGCATAGTTAAGTAGTCTGAGATACTGACTATCTCAAGGTTGAGGAGCATCCCTCGCCTCTCTGGCCAGGTGACTCTTTAGAGCAAGGAAAGTGCTTTTTCCCACTTCAGAGGTGGCATTTATATCCCGAAACTGCCCTAACTCAGTCACAGATCTCAGGGTCCTGCCTCTGTGAGCCCGTCTGAAGAATCACTTCGCTTGGTTTTTATAACCTGGGACTAGGGTGCAGGTGGATGGGTAGTTGCTCACATGGCATGAGGTTGAAAGGGGCTCTGTCCAAAATCTCTTTTGTTGGATGAATAAAAATTATTATGGACTAACGCCGGGTGCTGAAATTATATGTATTGCATGTGTGTTGGGGTAGGGGGCACCACGAGCTCGAGAAGGTTAGAAAGCTACGTAGATCACCCTGCAGGCTGAAGTGTATGAGTGAGTCACCACGACTGCTGAGAGCAGGCCCCGTCCCTCAGGTGAGTCAGAATGGAGTTACAGAAAACGCTGATGTGGCAATGTGGTAAAAGGCAGGTCAACACGGCCCCTTACCAGTGACTGACCTTTAGGTTTGGATGAGCTGGATAATGAGTATCCAGAGAGCCTGTAAGTTTCTTTTCTTTTTTTTTTTTTCAATGCTTTATTTATTTCTGAGAGAGAGAGAGAGAGAGAGAGAGAGAGAGCAAGCTGGGGAAGGTCATAGAGAGGGGGAGATACAGAATCTGAAACAGGCTCCAGGCTCTGAGCTGGCAGTCAGCACAGAGCCCGACACGGGGCTTGAAACTATGAACTGTGAGATCATGACCTGAGCCAAAGTCGGAGGCTTAACCGACAAGCCACCCAGGCGCCCCATGAGAGCCTGTAAGTTTCCAAGGAAGTTAGCTCAATCTGTAGATTGTTTTCTTGAAGACCTGGAGCATGGTGGTGGTGGGGGAGGAGGGTTCTTGGACTAGCTGGGCCCCCTCAATAGGGGGATGTGATATTAGCCCATATTTCTATAGTGGACAGTGCTAAGCAGGTCACCTGGAATAACTCATTTCATCCTTTTAACAACCTGGACGGCTGTACAGCAACTGCCCCCATTGTACAGACAGGTAAGTATGCTCTCAACTAAGTTACATGAAGTCATGCAGGTTGTGCAGCTAGGGAGCATGGGAGAGGAGGCTGAAAATCAGGGATTCTGTTTTCACGTCCTAACCAGTCCAAAAATTATTATGGAATAAATTATCATGGACTATTAAATACCCCTAATTTTCAGTCTATTTAACATCTCAAGAGAGACAGGGACTCAAACAGAAGTGGGGGCCATTGGGAAATGAGGATGAGGAAACTGAGGCTCCCTCTTTGCCTTTGGGGTCTGGTCTTCCCTGGAGAGAAGAGCATTGTGATTTGCCTGGAGGGTCTCCATCCAGGACCTAACAAAGCAGATGTTTTTTCATTGTAGATTTTCTTCTTTACCTTCAGCCAGGTCATGAGAACTCGGAAAAGCCAAACTAATTTGTAAATGTTAGTACTTTCTCTTTTAAAATTCTTTCTCATAATTAAAAGGAAGGGTCAAGGGTCTGCAAAGTGGCTGGCACTGTCCTAAGAACATTCATATGCCCTCTTCAGGGCTGTGCTGTGATGTTTACGGATCGTCCCTGATATAACTATGAAGGGGGCGAGGCCAGGGCTCCTTTCTTGAGGCCACAACTAAAAAGGTACAATTACACAGCAGTTGAAAGAGACCTTGAAAATCATTCATCTGGGGTGCCTGGGTGGCTTAGTTGGTTAAGCGTCCGACTTTCACTTGGGTCATGATCTTGCGGTTCGTGGGTTCGAGCCCAGCGTCGGGCTCTGTGCTGACTGCCAGCTCGGAGCCTGGAGCCTGTTTCAGTCTGCGACTCCCTGTCTCTCTGACCCTCCCCTGCTCACGCTGTCTCTCTCTCTCTCTCTCCTAGAAATAAATAAAACATAAAAATAAAAAATTAAAAAAAAATCATTCATCTGATCCCCTCCTTTTCAATAGAGGACACCAGGGCTGGCGGTGGTTGATGACTTACCAAACTCAAATTCCTAATGGTGGTGTAGAAAAGAGGAATCAGCATTCTGATTCCTACCTCCAGAGCTCTTTCCCTTATGCTGGGGTAAATAAGATGCAGAAGAGCCATCAGCCAGGAAATTTAAAAGCCAAAGAGAAATCATTTTGGAATATAGTAAAATTACATCCTTCCATAACTGGCTATAATCAAAGAACAGGTAGACTTCTGTCTAAATGAATACTGTTAGAACATCTGGTCTTATAAAGCAAGGCTATTTACATGTGCTGACAGATGGTCCACAGTGAAAATGCTTTGCTAGTCTGATTACAACAAACTCTACTAAACCCAAATCCTCTGTCAGGTGTCTTCCTCGGCCCCTGCTCATTCGGGAGGTAATGACTATTAGGAAGACAGTGGTGTGTAGGCACTTGTCAATAATTTCCCATATAACTCTTCCACTGGGATCTGCTGCATTTGATTTGAAAGAAGGACCATTTTATGCAGAGCTGTTTGTTGGGTCCAGTTGCTTTTTTTTCATGGAGGAGAGCCCAATGGAAGCGCAGTCTAAAGGTACACAGTGACGATGGGGAGCCAGTGCCAGCAGGGGCAGGGGCAGTGCAGGCCGAATTGCCGGGTGACCAATGATAAGCGCTAACTCTAAGCCTTAAGTAACACACTGCCCTGGGCGGTCCTGAAAAAGCTGTATTTAAAAAATAAAATAGGGGCGCCTGGGTGGCTCAGTCCGTTAAGCGTCGACTTCGGCTCAGGTCATGATCTTGCGGTTTGTGGGTTCGAGCCCCATGTCCGACTCTGTGCTGACAGCTCAGAGCCTGGAGCCTGCTTCGGATTCTGTGTCTCCCTCTCTCTCTGGCCCTCCCCTGCTCACGCTGTCTCTCTCTCTCTCAAATATAAATAAAACATTAAAAAAAATAAATGTGGTGATGCCCTCTTGAAACTTCATCACATGTATGCAGGGGGAGGCCTCTGTGCGTGAGCTTGAAGGTGTATATGAAGGGCTCAGTGTGCACAGAGATGCCTCTTTGCTCCCTGATGCCCACCTGGGGTCTGTGCCTAGGGGCCTGGTCTCCCTACCCCATGGTCTTTCAGTCCTCCTCCTTGAGCACCTTTGGAAACTCTAGTCCTCGGTCACTAATCTCCCGGGCCCTGCAGGCAGGGGCCACGTGAGGGCCGCAGAGCACAGGGTCTGGTGAGAAGACAACAGAGCATGCAAAGTGAGGCTGTACAGAGGGAGAGCCTCTGTGGGCACTGATGGAACTCGATCGCGTAGACACGGGACAGCCCAGTGTGGTGACCTTCCCTCTGCCCCAACGTAGATTGCATGGTGGGCGGGACACCATCCTGGCCACCCAGCTCTAGGAAGCTGGGGAACAGGGGCTAGTGGGGGAGAGGGAGGGACGCGAAGGGCACACCACCTCCTGCAAGTGGCTGTCCACTCTGAGACTTATGGACCCGACCCCTTTGAACAGACTATCCTTGTCCTGCAAGACACCGCAGCTGCTGTTGGCAAATACTATTTCTGTGAGAACTGAGGTGGCTGAAAAGAGCATGTCCCTCGGTGGACAGACAGAAACACCCCTTTTACACAGTGTTCCTCCTGACTTCAATGTCTGCAGTGAAGAAGTGCTCTCCCGTCCCCTGGAAACCCCGTGTAAATAATGGTGCTGGTGAAGGGCCCAAGAGCCGAGTCATGACCAAGAAGGAAGTTTGTTGGAAACACGGCATAAAAGTCTGCATCCACGGGGGGAGTTTGAAAGCCTTAGCCCAACGTTGGAAGGGCACAGTGATGATGGGACCAATGTCAAAAACAGTACATTTTTTTGAGACCACCTGCCTGAACATCTCACCCATTAAAACTAATTTTACATGAAGTTTTGCAAAAAAATAATGCCTGTTACCAAAGGTGTCGTTCTGTCACACATAAAATGTCTGCCCAGATTTCGACCACTGCCATAGCACTACCTAACTCTGATGAACTGATGGAGCACAGCTTCATAAATGCCTTGAAATGATGCTCACGGTAAACTCTTGTTGAGGGAGAAGGTAAGATGCTATTATAACCCATGAAATCAGGCTGAAATTGGAAGTGAGTCGACTGATCATTCCAGGTTTTTAGAAAGTTAATTCATTCATGGGGTGCCCGGTGGCTCAGGCAGTTAAGCATTTAACTTCGGCTCGGGTCATGATCTCACGGTTTGTGAGTTCGAATCCCATGTTGGGCTCTGTGTTGACAGCTCAGAGCCTGGAGCCTGCTTTGGATTCTGTGTCTCCTTCCCTCTCTGCCTCTACCCTGCTCATGGTTTGTCTGTCTGTCTCTCTCTCTAAAATATATTTTAAAAAATTTTTAAAAATTAAAGAAAAAATTACTCATTTGTGTGCAAAATGCTGAGTTCTCTCCACCTTGCCCACAAGGTGCCTCTGTGGGGCCACTGAGTTGTACTGGTTTTACTGGGTGCCTGGCATACGCTCATTAACACTGCGGGGGGGGGGGCCGGGGCAGGGAGGAGGTTACATCATGGGGTCCATTTCATTACCATAAATAAATGTCAAATGGCTGCAATGCATTTTCTCTGATTAAACTGTCAAGGGCAAAATCATGTAAGAACAATGACTTCTTATTCCCATGGCAAAAAAAAAAAAAAAGAAGGAAAGGAAAAGTAATGAAAATATCTACATAATATTATGTCTACAGGTGCCCAACTGCCAACCTGGAAAAAATAAAACAAAAAGTCTGATAATGTGTAAGCTGATAAGTGACTCATGCTAAGCTGACTCACAAATTGTCTTTTACATGCTGTTTGAGACAACATTGTCTTTTCTCCTCTCCATGTTCAGCACCACTGTCAAGTCTAGAGAACCACAGGGAAGTATCCCTTTAGGGATCAGCACTTACCAGGTGATAGAAACTAAGAGCAGGCTTCATTTCTCCTTTTCCCAATTAAAAACAAACAAACACACAGACAACAATAACAAAAAAACAAACTAAGAATTAGCCTCACATCTGTTTAGCAGACTGGATTTCAACTTTCCTTATTTTCTAGTAAATGTCTGTTGACCTGGAGACAAAATGTGGGTAACAAGTCCAGGCTCCCCTACCCACACGTGGCTGGGTGGGGTCCCGTTCCAAGATGTCCCATCAAAATACCAGTAGGGGTATAGTTGGTTTAATCTCCATTCTTTTTTTTTTTTTTAACTAAAAAAATTTTTTTAATGTGGGACGCCTGGGTGGCTCAGTCGGTTAAGCATCTGACTATGGCTCAGGTCATGATCTCATGGTTCGTGGGTTTGAGCCCCGCATCGGGCTCTGTGCTGACAGCCAGCTCAGAGCCTGGAGACTGCTTCGGGTTCTGTGTCTCCCTCTCTCTCTGACCCTCCCCTGCTCATGCTGTCTCTCTCTCTCTCCCTCTCAGAAATAAATAAAACATTGAAAAAAATTTAAAAATATTTTTTAATGTTTATTTTTGAGTAGGGAAGAGGAAGAGAGAGAAAGGGAGACACAGAATCTGAAGCAGGCTCCAGGCTCCAAGCTGTCAGCACAGAGCCCAGCATGGGGTTTGAACCCATAAAGTATGAGATAATGACCTGAGCCACAGTGGGACGCTCAACCAACTGACCCATCCGGGTGCTCCTATTCATTCTTAAACCTTTTTCTTTCACGTCTGCATGTATATTTCTATCCCCTTCCTGGGCCAAGGTCTTATGTCAGTTCGAGGGCAAAGGATGCCCATCATGTGTAGTAATGACCACGAAACTGTACCTTTGTACCTTGCAGTCTTCATTCATGTCCACCTCGGATTTTTATAACAGCCATATCCATCCAGACAGGCACAATTTATTCCCACTGTGTGGATGAGACAGGGGCTTAGGGAGTGACTTGTCACAAAAGGCACATTCAGGGAAGTCTACAATGAGCCCTTGAAATCCAGTCTCCAAATTTAGAGCCCCTTCTAGTTTCTGCTGTGGTCAAATGACCTTTAAATAACCAAGGAATGAGTCTACTTACATCTTGAAAAGTAGTATTTGAAGATGAGAAAGAAACAAAAACTACTTTCTGTCTTCCTACTTTGGGGATGATAATGACAACTAGTGTGTGTCCATGTGTATGTCTGTGTTGTGTTTGTGTCTGTGTATGTATATGTGTCTTGTGTGTCTATGTGTACATTTATGTGTGTGTGTGTCTCTGTATGTCTGTGTTTCTGTGTGTGTCTATGCATGTGTCTGTGTGTGTGTCTGTGTGTCTACATGTGTCTGTGTCTATGTGCTTGTGTCTGTTTTCTTTGTGTGCATGTGTATCTGTGTCTCTGTGTATATGTCTGTGTGTGTGTGTGTGTGTGTGTATGTGTATGTCTGTGTCTCTGTGTATATGTCTATGTGTATGTCTGTGTGTGTGTGTGTCTGTGTCTCTGTATGTTTATATGTGTGTGTTCCTGTGGGTGTATGTCTGTGTACATGGGTGCACCCTCTTTCCTGGCCTCCCTTTTCCTTGTGGAGGATCACAAGGAAGCATCTGGGCTTTTGTGTCACACCTATTTGTCCAGGGCAGGAGGAGGGATTGCTGCAGAGGCATCTGGGAGCGGGGCTGGCCCGCAGTGCCCAGGCACATCTCTCCTTTCTTGGCTGTTTGCTAGTACTGGATACTACATGGTCTGCGCCTCCGTGAAATAAAGGAGGACAAGTCTCCTATGCAGAGGACCTGAGCAGGGTTCAATAGAGCCACCCCTGGTTCTGCATCTACACCACCTTTGCCATCATTGTTTTTTTCAGTAATAGGCCACCCTGTCTCACTTAGTTCAGAACTCAGGCAGGGAGCGGTGCACAGCAAATATTTCTATACAAGGTACAATGCCCACCGCCCCAGTAAATCATGCTCTGCAGGTGACTGCAGACTCTGTGACTCTGGCAACCCGTAAGGCAGATCCTGGCCAAGTTCTTTCTCAGATGGACGGGGCCACCATGCTATTTCATTTGAAGTCATTGGAAAGCTCCCAGGTGCCTTTATTCCTTGGAGAACCAGAGCTCTTAGAGTCCACTGGGGACCACAATCGCCTTGCGCTTAGGCGAGCCATTCCTCTAGGCATTTTATTCTTCTTGTGCACTTCTCATTTATTTCCTACCACTTCATCCTTTTCCCATTAAAATTATGCAAAAACGCTTACTCTCTTCATTCACATGAAAATACATTTTGTTTTCTCCTACCATCATTTTGCTGATTGTAGTTTTAGTCCTAAAATCAGTGAGACTTGTTTCACATAATGAAGGAAGCCATTATACATTTCAAAACCTTGCTTTTCATTAGCTTCTAAAACATACAGAGGATAAAGGGAAAATCCCAAAACTTTATGACGCGTTTCAGTTTTGTGTGGACTCAGAAGCACGGGGGTAGCTGTAGACCACATCTGAGCGGCCATTCTGTGCACGGCTCTGCTGTAACAACAGATGCGATTATTAGTGCCAATTAGGCTAAACTGCTATGAAACAGGAGACAAAGAGGTTATGGAATATAAAAGTGCTGGCCCACATAACAGGCTACCTCTTCAGCTTAATAAATGGGGACTAAAACCCCTATTTCTGCCCAGTGCATCGGGGCTCTCACAGCAGTGGACAAGATCCTCCATTTTGGTCAGCCTTGACCACTGCCTTAACCATTGGGGTTTATTTCAGGAGAGTAAAGGGGCCAAGCAAAGGGAAGATATTCAGGTTAGCAGTACAAAGGGCATTAACACTGTCCTCTCCCAAACTACTCTTAGGATTAGTAGAGAGAATGGCCTGGGAAGGGTAAATCTTTTCTTACCATTAATCTTTGCTAATCCTATACAGTTTGCTCAGATAAGTGTGGTCGACTGGGAAAGAAAAAAAAACAATTACTTTGCAGAGTGATGAAAAGAAATTATAAAAGGCGTCACGCTGATTAAAATTTATAGGAAGGGGACATCCGAGGATCTTTCGAATAACCTCTGTTCAGTGAGCAGATGGGAAAGTAGGCCCTCTGTAGGACTATGCCCCTTCAAAGCCACCATTCAAACTCTTTAGCCAATATTTTGCATTACATGGAGAATATGTTCACAGCCCAAGGCAAGAAGGAGAGTAACAAAGGGAAAGTACCATGTGGTCCTTTAAACTTATGCGCCATATGCCACCCTTATGGGCCAGGTACGATCACGCCTTCTCAGATCCCATCACGAACAATGAATCACACTCATCCCCAACATCTCCCAATAATGCTGAAGTATCTGCTGGCATAAAGAGTTTACATAATTTTTTTTTTCTTGAGTGCATGGAAAAAAAGTTTTGTTTATAAGCTTCTGGCTGGCATAAAATAATCTTTTTTTCCTCCACTACTCTGGATTACATTATCTCATGCAACAGGATGGAAATTGAAGGGTCTGTCTCACTTAAAATAAGAAAATCTTTGCAGGCTGATTTGAAAATATACTCTGAAGTCATTTAGCTGTCTGTTCTTTTTGTTTTAGTATTCCCATCCACAGAAGAACGAGTTTTGTCCATAAATGTAATCAATATGGAATATAAAGTCATGGAATTAAAAAAAAAATAGACTCAGAATTCTCATGATGAAGTACACCTTATGCTGGAAGTCATACAAATGTAAATCAGATATAGATATTTGGATGTCTTGGTTATTGCATTTCTTTGGTAAGTGACAGAAAAATGATTGCAATGCTTGTTTATTTTAATAAAAAATTTGATCTCTTTCTAGAATTATTGTGATGTTTATGGAATATAATAGAAGATATCTGCTGTGGACGAGAACACAGTATCATCTTTCACTCAGGAAATAAGAACTGAGGACCAATGGAGCCTCAGTTAAGTTTCTTCTGGTCACTCACTTTTTAGAAAAGGACAAAACCTCAGCAGTCAGAGAGAAGCTGAGCTCCGAGAAATTAATTAAGAAATTACCTTAATTCATTAATGAAATCACAATGAAGTGGCTATAACTTTGCATTACATGGGCATGGTGTGTAAGGTCAGAAGAAAAACACTGTGCCCCACTTCAAACCATTATACAGATAATATCATGCCTTATGTCCATGAAGAATAGCTTCAAGAAGGAAAATAAGTTACAAAAGGGTAATATGTTAGCCATGTTGGTGGTGGTGGTAGGGATGCTGAACGGTAGCCCAGTGATTATTGTGTGGATGGTTGAAGCTCTTTGGAACTTCCTAAGCTACTGATACACTTACAAATGGACCTTATTGGGTGTGCATAGTTAGAATTTGGGAGTTGGAGTCTACAAACATGACTAGACTCCTGAGCCTGGGACCTCCAGGCTTCCAAAGGTCTGGTCCTCTAAAATCTATATTGATGTTTCCATTGCTACTCTGAAATCCTGAGCACTCTTCTGAATCTATACTAAATTTATTTTGCCCCAGTAGGAAAGTAAGTACATTTATCAATTTCAAACTTCTTTCGGTTAAAATGGATGATTAGATTTGCTCTGGAGAATGATAAAACCAGTGGCAATCAAGCAGAAATCTGAGGCATTGGGTATTGATGTGTTTCTCCATGAGTGTAAGAGGAAAATTGAATTAGTTCATGGAGTGTAGTAGGACTTGGGGTAACAGTCATGGTGAAGACCAGTGTCCCAGTCCCACCACTAAGTAGTTACGTAACACAGGGAGAGTCACCTGGCCTCCTTAGGATGTATGTCTTTCTCTGTAAGGATTTCTAGTCGGAGTATTATTTCCAAGTGTATATTACAACCATCTTGTAGAATATACAAAAGAAGACAAGGGGGTAAGTGGGCCTGACCTCAACGGTAAGCAGACGTAGTTAAGAACATCTCATGAATAGGGAGGACTGTCTGCTCTGTCTCGCCCAACAATGACTGTCAGTCAGGGCAAGGTCTTTGATCAGCCATGGTTGCAGTGTGTGCAAAATCAATGCATATTTCAAAACAGGGCAAAGTGAGCAGAGATGATGAGCGCCAACGTGACGTTTCAGTCAATTAAATCTTTATGCTAGCACAAACGGCTGGTATTTAAAACTAGATCAAGATGGGCCCAGAGAGAGAGAATACATTCCTTTTCAATATTTTCAGTCAATATAAATAGGAAGAGCGTTCCAGTATGGGGTGTGCTGATAGAAGCATTCTCAAAATACCATTTAGGAAGAACATATTAGCCGTCCAAATGAGGAAGTTTGCTAATGTTCTAAATCTTTCTATTTTGGAATATAATTCTGTCTTATTTATTTTCTTCAGTGTTAAGCACATCGTGTCACAGAAATGCTTTTAGCATTAGGGAAAAAATTATGTTTTAATTTTAATTCTTTTGGATCATTTCTTTTTTTAAAAGTAAGAGTTAGCATGCAAAGAGCATAATTAAACTAAGCAATAAAGATCTTGATATTTTCATGCTTCTAAGAAATTTAATATGTTATGTGACTTTGCTAGAATGAAATCGATTCAATAGCATTACTTTTTCTTCTTGTTTACTTGGGCTTTTATTACCCATATGATGCTCAGAATGGGAAGAAATGCTGACTTCTGAAGTATTCTAGTTCTCCATCACATTAAGGGCTATGAGGTGGTGAGACCCGGCAAATTTGCTTCTCCAGGACATGGTCTCATGTGCCGAGATCCCCAGATGGTCTTAGTTCAAGGGTAATGGCCAAAGGTAATTGTATATTGCCTTATTATTATGTTTTTAAACTCACGCAGATCATCGGTGAGAACAAATGCATTCTCATCTTGTGAGAATGGGATACAACCTGGAAGTCAAACTGTTCACTAAAGTGTGGACAAAGCTTTGATCCATCAGGAGGATCTGATGAATATACATCACTTCTGCCCATTATCTCAGGATATGCGTGATCAATATATGGGGCAGGGGTCTGTGTCCATCAGGGTTCAGTGAAACGCTGGAGGACAGAATATACACTTACTTAAACTCATGTTTATAGCGTCAAGGAATAGCCAGCAGACTTTTTTTGTGATTGTCCATAGCATCAGCCCTGTGGATTGTCATTATCAGTGTGGATCACCATATAATTAAACGCTGTTCTGTACTAAGAATTAAGAGCAGCCATAGTAAATCACTCCATCTCCAGTCTTCTGTTTTAACTGTGATGTGTAGTGCATTCTCTGGATAGTGATGGCACTTGTTTGCCTTTTTAATTCACTGCATGAAACCTATTATTTGCATTTCAACCTTGGGTTCAGGTGTCTGTAGTAGATCAAAGGCATAATTCTTTGTACTAAACTTAAGCATTCAAGCTCAGTCTAGAACACATTTCACGGTGTGTCAGAATGTCCTAGAGCCAAAAGCATACCCACAGAACCATCTAAGGATGTGGAAAATCATCCAAAGTATGCAAAACTATAAAGAGAACTGCCTCCCAGGAATAAAGCAGTTTAGAAATTAAACTTTACTCTTTCTGTAAGACCTCAACCATATGCAAGACTCTCTTTAGGGATTCTTAAGACTGTATTAGCTGTGAGTTTACAAGTAGCTCAATTCACTACCTATAATTGAGTTTAATTACCGTAAGGCAATATTACAAAGGATTACAAGATTTGTCAGGGGCCCCCAAGTCAGTTCTAACCTGAGAAAATGGTGGGAAAATATTAAGATAATCCTTCTCAAGGCTGAAAGGACAGTTTTAAGATCTAGCTGATGCATTTCCATAAATTTGCACAGACTGACCCTTATTCTCTTCCTGGGCTCCTCACAGAGATGGCATTCACAATGCACTCTGTTATCACATTGCTTGTCCTGGGTCCTGGGTGTGCCTGCACTGACTGGTCAGGGCTGCCTGAGCCAGTGTCACTCAGCTCACTATTGTTACGAGTGGTGGTCAAATAGCACTTGAAAACCTAAGAACCTAAAGAAGAGATGGAATGATTGTTTGCTTCTCTATTTACAACATGAGTATATATAAAATAAAAGGAATATAGTTGGCCCTTGAAACAACATGGGTTTGAATTGTAGGGGTCCACTTATACATGAGGGTTTTTTTTTTTTTCTGATACAGTTCAGTACTGTAAATGTATTTTCTCTTCCTTAGGATTTTCTTAATAACATTTCCTTTCCTCTAGCTTCCTTCAGGGCATGAATACAGTATAGAATACATATAGCATACAAAATATGTGTTGATTGACTACTTATGTTACTGATAAGGCTCTGGTCAACAGTAGGCTATTCGTAGTTAAGTATTTGCAGAGTCAAAAATTATATGTAAATTTCCAACTGTTCAGGAGGTCAACACTCTTAAGCCCTACATTGTTCAAGAGCTAACCATATAAGTTTTTATTTTACACAGGGGTTGATAAGCATTTGGTATGCATTTCTTTTTTTTTTTTTTTAATGTTTTATTTATTTCTAGGAGAGAGAGAGAGAGAGACAGCGTGAGCAGGGGAGGGTCAGAGAGAGAGGGAGTCACAGACTGAAACAGGCTCCAGGCTCTGAGCTGGCAGTCAGCACAGAGCCCGACGAGGGGCTCGAACCCACGAACCACGAGATCATGACCTAAGCGAAAGTCGGACGCTCAACCGACTAAGCCACCCAGGCGCCCCAGCATTTGGTATGCATTTCTATAGGCTGCATATGTGAGCCTGGTTCATAGTGGTTTAGCAACATGGTTCATAGATCTGTAGCATCTGGAAGGGATTTTCCCAAGATGGCTGCCACAGTCTTTCTCATCTCAAATGCTCATCTCGCAGTGTCATGTTGATACTCCTCCTTTGAGCAGTAGGGCATGCATCTTGTCTTCTTAAACCCAGGCAGAACTTTGTGACAGTTTTACCCAATAGGATCCAGAGAGGTGATGCTGCTCTATGCTTTCTGAGGCTAAATGTGTGGTAAACATGCTTCCATACATTCGCCTCATTACCTTGAGTGACTCCATCATGGAACTCAGCCACCACACTGTGAGGACGCCCAGGCCACGTGGAGGGGACACCACGGGTGCTCCAGCCCAGAGCCAGGATCTACTGTAAAGATGCCTCATACCACATCAGCTTTCAGGGTGAAAGCTGAAACACTGGGATGAGGACCCAGGTGTTGTGGAGATGGGACAAGCCATTCTCTGTACCCTGCATGCATCCCTGCCTCAAGGAGCCCTTGAGCACAATGTAGTACTCGTTTAAGTCCATTAGCCTGTGGGATGGCTTATTTTTCACTAAGTATTTTCACTAAGTAAGAATGTTGTCCAGAGAGAGAGAGAATTAAATGGTTCAGATGGCAGACTAAAGACAGAGTTCTTAATTTTTGTTTTGTGATAAGGAATATTCTTCCAGACATTTATAATTTAAGGTATGCTTATTTACTCAGTGCCTGAATGGCCAAGCATGGTATTTCTATGCGCTTTTATACAGTTTCTCTCTCACCTGCTCCCCAGAACTACAGACAATATATGTAATAAACTTGTGTCACCAGAAATTTTAAGTGACATCTGCAAAGAGAGAGAGAAAGACAGAAAAACAGAGAGAAAGAAATAGAGACAAAGACAGAATGAAAAGCAGGGGTGGATTCTGTGAATGTTCACATCACTTTACTTAGCCTTTGTTGGCACTTTTAATTTTGTTATACGGCCAATGTGATGTTTCAATATATCTCCTATATCTAGTAGACATAGTAATTTGTGAAGTTTTTTTTGGAAGTAATTTGTGAAGTAATGTGTGTAGATGTCTTATCTTTGTCTTTTCAGTGGCTGTGCATGAACTGGCCCCATTATGGTGTCCTGCCTTGAATGCAGACAGTCTATCTTCGAGAATGTTTACTAAATGCACAATGAAGGGGCATGTGCTTCCCATCTTCCTGGCCAACTTACTTTCAAAGACATCCTTAGACTGGCTCTTTCCAGTGACTCTTTCCATTGACCATTTCCAAGAGTATGTTACATTGTGTGTGTGTGTGTGTGTGTGTGTGTGTGTGTGTTTAACATTTTAAGCTTATTACACAATAGCTTCGTTATATTAAAATTTCCTTCATGACCCTTGTAATCTGCATCTTTGTTAAATTTTCATCTGTGTCAGCCCAACAGATTACACTGAAGACAAGCAATGGATTCAGACTGCTTGATCACAGGGAAATCTAATGCTTATCTTTAAGAAGAGAGGTTTAGCTTTAATTAAGACATATACATCTAAGATTTACGCTGTAAGTGATACTTAACGTCTGCGTTTGGAATGTACTAATTAGGTTCTAATGAGCAGGGTCAACACAGGGAAATCAAAGGCACTTTATCCATTTGGGTGTCTCTGTCTCTCATCCCACTAACTACCTGAGCTCTTCCTGGTCCCAGGAGCCAGCTTGCCTTTAACTTAGAAATTACATCTCCAAGTGTGGTGGGAAGAACAGACAGCAGGACTTGGGTGGTAGTAATCCTTGGGTTCTTATCTCCTGAGCAAGTCCCTCAGGATGGGTCCCAGGGATCTCCATTTACCAACACTGTCAAGCAATTCTTACGCAAAACTTCTTTTGCGGAGTTCCATTCTTCAGCCATTTAGAGATTTCCATTCTGATATCAGGGGCCATCTGATGCACCTTTACTGATGCCCATTTTCCACCCCATGCTCTCGAGGACTAAAAATACGTAACCCACAGCCTTGCCCTGGAGGAGGTTGCTCAAAGGATGGCCATACCACAGGACAGCCTTTTGGTATATGCTATTACGAAACTCTCATTACTTCCTAAGTCTGTATGGCTTTTAAAATTCACTTCTAAATTCAACCTTGCAAAACGTTTCTTGTCAAAAGAGGCTCCAGGTATCTCCACACACTATTTCTTATATAAATCATACTCTCATTTGCCAAGAGCCCTGAGTTGCAACCCACATGTGGAAACCAAAGGTAACCTGTCCATCTATCACGTAACAAGGATTTAATAAAACCCATGCAATAGTCATCCGGGTCTTACGGAAAGACATTCATCACCACGCGTTTGCACATTCTGAGGTTTCTTAAGTGCGGAATTCATGACACTCTGCAGCCTTTCCAACCAATTTACAAATCGCTTTCATCCCTCGTTTTATTATCCTACCCATAGTCAACTTGCTCTTCTGGCACGATCAATCTGACCGACTAGTAGGGCTGCGTACTGTCGTGTCTGAATTTATGCAGACATCTGCCCCATAGCAACTCGATCACTCATAGCATGAAACAGGGGCAGCATTGGATTCATCAGGAAATGCTGCTTTTGTTATACATATATATCTAAAGACAGGGTCATTTATACCCAGGAAAGCCAGGGTAGTGACAGACACGACTAATGTATCAATGTCAGAAGAAAATGGACGTGAGGCACAGCAGCAGAAGTCAGCCTCAGAAGGTACCTGGGATGTGCTGTAATTTAATGCCCTTCTGGGTAGAAGGGATATGATATAATCACTGAGTTATCAATCATAAATGAAGGTCTATCAAATAGAATACACTCTCATATTTATATAAGGAAATCTTTTCATCTAGGGGTTTATGTTGCTTTAAGTAGTTTTCTAGTTTTATCACTATGCTCTCAGACTATAGTCCAGGTTTCTGGGATATAATAGTGTGCATTATATAATCTGGGGTATAATCAGGGCATCCTGACAGTTATAGTACGTTATCTGTTATTAGTATTTTAAACAAATAGCATTAAAAGAGAAACAAGTACCTTATTTGCATAGATATCAGGGAGTGAAACATTATACGGGAGCCTGAGTGGCTCAGTCGATTAACTCTTGTTTTTAGCTCAGGTCATGATCTCACGGTTCGTGAGTCTGAGCCCCCCACACTGAATGCAGAGCCTGCTAGAGATTCTGTCTCCCTCTCTCTGCCTCTCCCCTGCTTGCTCTCTACTTCTCTCTCAATAAATAAATAAATAAATAAATAAATAAATAAATAAATAAATAAGGGGCACTTGGGTGGCTTGGTTGGTTAATCATTCGGCTTCAGCTCAGGTCATGATCTTATAGTTGGTGGGTTCGAGCCCCACATCGGGGTCTGTGCTGACAGCTCAGAGCCTGGAACCTACTCTGGATTCTGTGTCTTCTCTCTCTGCCCCTCCTCCACTCATGCTCTGTCTCTCTCTCTCTCAAAAATAAACATTAAAAATTTAAAATAAATAAATATTAAAAAAAGAAGTAAAACATTATATAAGGTTCTGATGAAAACTATGACGTGACCCCTCCTGAATTATCTGTGACTTTGTAAATTACTTACTACATGCTGGAATTTAACCAAAACAGCTCTAAAAAGTTAAGAGGAGGGGCGCCTGGGTGGCTCAGTCAGTTAAGCGTCCGACTTTGGCTCAGGTCGTGATCTCACTGTTCGTGGGTTTGAGCCCCACATCAGGCTCTGTGCTGACAGCTAGCTCAGAGCCTGGAGCCTGCTTCAGACTCTGTGCCTCCCTTTCTCTCTGACCCTCCCCTGCTCACGCTGCCTCTCTCTCTCTCTCTCAAAAATAAATAAAAAATTAAAAATTAAAAAAAAAAGTTAAGAGGAGATGACAAACCTGAACGGAAACTTCTAAGGAGCCCCACATGATCCGTTTATAAAAGCTGAATGTGCTATAAATGCCATTTCAACATAGTTTCACAAACTTCCCTCAGATACTTAGGTGATCTAAAACTCCAGCATTAAGTCTTCCTGTCAGTAAGCAGAAATCCTTTGCTAAAACTGTACATACCTCACTTAAGAAGAAATCAGTTGACTTATTATGATGAGAGAGACCCCTGTTGCATCTGAATTGTTTGTCACAAATGAGGGAAACGGACACTTGTTCTGTGACAGGATTCACACCGGGCACTCGCCAGGCCTGGGCACTCATGGAGCACCCGGTCAACCAAACTGCCACCATTAGCATTACCCTCCCTACCCCACATGCCAAAATATTCCCAGTGAAGACCATCCTGGCCCCTGCCGTGAAATTCACGCCTTTCCTCTAGGAGCCTCTCTGTGAACTGCAACCTCCTCCCTAGCCACACAGGGGTGACCAGCTCACGCTCACCACACAACCCAGAAGCACGTTGCTCTGTTGCTGTAAATGCCTCGTTGAGTGACTCCAGTCTGGTGGGTCTGTTGTTCACTGTGTGTCTTTCGAGACTGGACAGTATCCGAAATAATGGCGATACTCGAAGCAACTGGATATTATCAGAGATTAATTTTTAAACTGGAGGGGGCTCAAAAACTCTTGAACTGAGTTTACTCGTTGGCCTGAATTTAGTTCTCCTGGTGCTGAGAGAAAACAGCACCTTGGTGAAGAAAAGTGCCAGAAAGTGACGTGAGTTTGCGTACGCTGATGGCTTTGAGTTCAAACCTGCCACACGTACACTCACAGGCATAAATATTTCAGTCGTGCTTTTTGATTTATGTGTGTGGCAAAAGTCAGAAAGTGAGGGAACATCTGCCTCGTTGCCCAGGAATAAACTGTTTGTCACAGCTTTTTAGTCTGGGGACATGTGGGGAGGTAGAGCGCTGTCTCTGAGAGCTGCTGTGGCCACTCAGATAGCTTTGGAGACTGTTTCTTACTTCAAATATTTTCAAACTTCAAAATTTTAAATTGTGGGCAGATGACATTTCAAAAAAAGACTTGCTCCTCAAATATTCTCTCAATGGGCAAATTACTCAGGGACGGGAGTGGGGAGTAGAAAGCCGGCACCCTGGGTCCCTGCCTTGCCCCTGGAGCTGTTTCTAGAAGCTTCTCAGCTGACTGCTTTTCCCTTCATCTTTGGCTTTCACAGCTCCTGGCCTCCTCCTTTCAGACCCTGATTGTGTGCTCTTGAACTAATGCTGTCATTATGTATATGATGCTTTGGCTTGGATTTTCTGGGCTGTCCACAGCGCAACCTCAGTATCTCGTATCTGGCCTCACAAACTGACACTCCAGGAAAGGGGCTCTCTCCGCAGCACCGCCAATCACCCTGGGTTGTTTTTGTTGGGCCCTGGGGGAGACCTGCTGGGCACTTGTAGGAAACTGGTGACAGCACATCCATATTCCTCAAAGACCAGTCTTTCCATGACCATCTCAACAATGATGGCCCCTAACCTATCTGTGTGCCTACTTCACATCATTCATCTGAACTCCACATCCTGGCAGTCGACACGGAGGTCTTCCCCGACCTGGTAAAGTAGCTCTTGATCCCTCAATCCTTGGTCACCTTCAGCCAAAGTGTCCAAATACTTATTAGCAAATCAAATTATCTTATTCATTTGTTTGCATGTTTATTACTATTATTAGTATTATCTTATTTTAGAGAGAGAGCACATGTACACACAAGTGGGTGAGCAGCAGCAGGAGAGAGAGAATCCCAAGCAGGCTCCAAACCCAGCATCGAGCCTGACACAGAGCTTGATCTCAGACAAGCTTATGCCCTGAGCTGAAATCAAAAGTCAGACACTCAAGTGACTGAGCCACCCAGGGGCCCCGGCATGTTTATTTTGTATCTCTCTTCTATCATCTCTCAGATTTACCATGAAAGTGAGGTGATATTAAGAGAATCATAAGATGCTGTTTTAGTATCAAATAAAAGAGGTGATGTTCATGTCACTTAACTGAAGGCAGGGACTCTTGTAAGTTTGTTCTCCTGACCTTAGAATGATACTTGGCATCAGGAGGTTCTAAATAAATATTTGCTTACTGACTCAGCAACCCATATATTGGATGTCCATTTGATATTTATTTTCTTTTTTAATTTTTTTAATGTTTATTTTTATTTTTGAGAGAGAGAGAGAGAGAGAGTGAGCGAGCACAAGCAGGGGAGGGCAGAGAGTCAGGGAGACAGAAGCAGGCTCCAGGCTCTGAGCTGTCAGCACAGAGCCTGACATGGGGCTCAAACCCACAAACTGTGAGATCATGACCTGAGCTGAAGTCAGAAGCTCAACCATCTGAGCTACCCAGGTGCCCCTCTTTTTTTTCTTTAAGTTTCATTTTATTTACTTTGAAAGAGATAGGGACAGCATGAGTGGAGGAGAGGCAGAGAGAGAGAGAGAGGCAAACAGACAGACAGACAGACAGAATCCCAAGCAGGCTCCATGCCATCAGCACGGAGCCCAATATGGGGCTGGAACTCACAAAACCAGATCATGACCTGAGCTGAAAGCAAGAGTCAGATGCTTAACCAACTGAGCCACCCAGGCACACCACACCACACCAGTTGACATTTCTACTTGGACATCTTTCAGACACTTGCAAATTCAGTCCAATGTGGAGTTCGTGATGGTTCTCCACATTTCAGCTTGCCCAATCTTAAGTCAAAGGCACCATGATGTACCCAATTGCTAAATGCAGACTCCCTGGACACCATCTTCTCTCTCTTGCCTCCATCTCATCAGACACAAATGGACAGGTCAGTTTGTCCCTGAGACCTCACAGCTCTGGAGCACCCAAACCACCAGTTCTCGTGCAGATTCCTGAGACAGACCTTTTTTACTGGCTTCCAGTGAGATCCTCTTTCATGTAGCAGCCGTGCATGTTTTTGAAAAGGCCAACGTGATTAAGAACCTTCTTTAAAATTCCACAGTAGCTCCCTACTTCCCCTAGAACACAGCTCTACACCTTTGGAAGAGCACACAGGTCTTGTCTGAATGGGCTTTTTCTGCCACAATCTGGCCATTTCTACCTCAAACTCTCGGGCACTGACTTTATTATTATTAATTTTTTAAATCTCTCAAATACCTGTTGTATTTCCCTGAGGAGGTAAAACCCCATCCCCAAACTTCTGACATTTTAACAACCAAATTCTGAAAAAGCTGCCAGTTTGAGGTCTGGGAATATGCACTCTTCTTCCCATTTCTTGACACAACTTGACTTGCCATTAAAAATAAATTGGTTTTCCATCTAGCGTGAGGCATGAATTAAAAATATTCATGCCAAGTTGAAGCTACTCACATTTTACAAGAAGGGTGCCATGCAAATTTTGGCTTCTGTGATGTGGCCACTGTCATTTACCCTGAGTGATAAACTCCCTCAACAAAAGGAACTGTGTATACCAGATTGTATTTTCTTCAGAAGTGCGATTTCTTTCTGAGATGACTTTAATCGAAAAGAATAATGGCATTATTCACCAGCCATGTTCCATGGAGGAGCTGGTCAATTATTACACAAGATAGCATCACCTTTCAATAAAGAGAAAATAGCTCCCCTTTGCTGTTCTCTCAACAGCAATGATCACCCCTGAGTCAAGTGACTTATGACAGAGCAGCAAAGTTGATCATTTAAAACCAGAAATCATCTTTGAAAAGTCAACAAATGGAAACATGTCTCTAACAACAATAACATCTGGAGAGTGTGCTTTGGAGGAATTCAGAAGGGCCTCTGGAACAGGATTTAGATAAAGGTCATATTTTTAATTATGATGGGTACAAATTGTACAAATCACAGGCTGTCTTTATTGGCACATAAAATGATCGGAGGTGAAACTTGGGGATCTGTGTGATAATAGGCCTCTGTGTACTTCCTTAAACCTTACAAATGTCTCCTCATTAAGAAGCAGAAGGGAAAGAAAAACTCACCAAGAAGGTGTTGTGATACACTAAGACAATCATCAATACTGTTTTATGAGAAAACAAAAGATGCAAGAAGCTGTTAGGAGAGATGTCTCTATTATAACCCTTTATGTTGTCCAATTCCTGCACACTAAAATTCTATGTGTGACAAGTCATTCCTTCATTCATTAATTCCTTCCATCTAGAAGATTCCAGGCATGTTTCAGTGGACACAGAAAAGGAAAGGACCAAGGCAATTTGGAAATGAGTTCTTGGACTCTCTGGGACTCACATGCTCAGCACGGCAACTGCCTTATAGCACATGCCTACACCAGTTTGTTGAGTTCAACAGGCAAGTGTGTGATTTATCCCCCGTGGCTGCACACTGTGCTAGGCTCCAGGACAAAAAACTAAAAGATTCCTCAGAGAGGCAGACATTGGATGCCTATAACTGAAATAAAATTATAGAATTCATTTGTCATGAGTGTTACAGCATAAACCCTGTATGTGCCCAGATGCATTTACATCCCAGTCCCTTTGGATAACAAGTGACATTTACTTTGAGCCCACTGTGAGCAGAACAACATCAGAGAACCACCATTTATATCTCTTACAAAGAATATGGAACTGAGGGCATGAAACCACAATGTACATTTGTCAGATGACCACGAACACGGAGAACGGACGGACCAGCAGTCAGGGAAAGGGTAGGGTGAACGACACAGTGGCTGACACTTGTGTTTGTCTAAGTTGTCACGAGAGCGAAGTGTGGTGCCATCTGTGCCGTGTGGAAGGTGAGTTTATTGCCGGGGTTACAGAGCAATGTCAAGTGTGGGGTAGACAGCGAGCATGGGGGACAGGGGCACTGAGCTGACTGTGAAGGGAGCACAGGGGACAGGAGGACACCCTCATGGAGAAGAGTGAAGGTAGGGAGTCACGTCACAAGCGTGCCCAGCAGGAGTGCTGACTTGGCGCCGGCAGGATGAGACCTGTGCAGGGCGTGATTGCCAAGATGAGCTTTGGGGCCTGATGTCAAATTCTAGCTCCGTTATCAGTGAGTGTGGGACCTTGACAAGTTCTGAATGGCCTTTTGGCCTCTGTTCCTCTTCTAGAAAGAGTGGATGATCCGGGTGCTGCCTACTCTGAGTTTATTCAGGTTGTAAGTACAGATAATGAGAGACTCCATAGTGAGCTTGGATAGTGATCTGTTACTGAAATCCGTCTAGTTACTGAGTTCATCTAGCAAGAGTTCAAGGAGAGACGGTGTCAGTAACATCGGGAAACTCCTAGAGCTGCTGTATGTGAAGTGCAGCACCTGGACCGTAGTAAGTTCTCAGAAGGTGTTCCTGCCGCTGCTACTACTACTAAACATAGGTCATATTTAATTAGCAGGGTAGTGGATGGTGGGCACTGCCGTGCGATAATGAGTTGGTCTGCATTTGATTCAAGTAGCAAGGGTTGCTGAGCTCTGGGGCAGGGTAAGCACTGGATCACACCAGTGCTCTAGAGCCCGCCATGTCCCCTGCCCAGGCTGCAGGTAAACTGGATGGCGGTAAGTGGATGGGCGCCGTAACAAGCTGGGGAATCAGAGAGGCCCCTGCAGTACCTCAGTTTGGAGAAGTATGGCCTGGGGACTCTTAGGGCATTTATGAGACTTTAAAGAAGGGGCTGGTTCTAAACAATAAGAACAATAAAACACTGCAGGGGAAGAAATGGGATGAAATAAAACTAAAAGGAGATTTCTGTGCAGATGGAAGATGAATGGATGATGCTTTGCAAGAAAACTTGGTGAAACAGCAATACAGATGAGTATAGGCCATTCTTTTAAAAAGTGAGTCTGCCAGGGAAAAGAAGAAAACAGACATTATAAGTGGTCAAGGAGCCACACTACCTCAGGGCTGTCTTCTTGGGTCTGGGCCAACCCTCCACTTCTGTTGTCTCCCCCTCACCTCCCAGGCCTGGGCTGTGGACCTGTCTCTGCTTGGTGCTCACTCCTCTCTCAACCCCGCCCAGCCCCTGGGGCCTCCCGGAACCCTCTTTGCTGCGATGAGGAGTCTTGATGTGATCTGAACACTGGGTTGAAATATCCATCTGTTTGCCTCTTGTCTCTGCTCAGATACTGAATCTCAAACTGTTGATTTAGTTTTAACCTCAAACCTTCTCCTCCCTCAGCCCTCCTTATATCACTAGATGGACACCCCAATTTTCTAGTGTCTCAAGTCAAATCCCTCAGTGCCATCTTTGACTGTGCTGTTTATCTCACAGGGCAGCTTCTCACTGACCGCACCCTGATGACAGCAGCAGACTTTGCATGGTCATCTTAATTCCATCCATGGATTGTTCACAACACAGTAGCTCCCTAAGTCCTTAACTCCCTTCCTTAGAAGCTTTCAATCCTTTCTCATCCCATTTAGAGTAGAAACCAAGTCCATTACCATGTCCAGTAAGACCCTCCAAACCTGCCATCCCAATACGCCGGCGCTTGCCCATCCTTAGCAGGTCTCACACAGTCTGCTGTGGCCATGCTGGATTAACTGCTGTCTGCACAAACCACTCCCAGAGCTGGCCTCTACCTCAGGACATTTGCACTTGCTCTTCACTCTGGCTGAAACTTTCCTCCCCAGATATTTACGTGGGTGTCCAACCCTGTTCCTTTGGGTCTGCTTTCAAATCTCTGCTCCAGAGACTTTCTCTCACCACTCCATGTAATAATGCAGGAGCACCTTCCCACCCCTACATCCACCAGCCTCTGTAACATGCTTTAGTTTGTCACATAGCACATACTGTCTCATTAACTGTACATTTACTTCTTTATTAACTTACAATCCATTTTTACTACCAAAGTGGCTGTGCTCTGAGGGCAGAGACATCTTACTGTTTATAGCTGTATCTTCAGCATTCATCTAGAATAGTCTGACAGATAAGTATTGAATATACATATGTGGTACAAATAAATAAGTTTTTAAAAAACATAAGTATCATATTTCTGTATGAAAGCATAATAGAAGGGCTTCATAGGAAAAAAAAAAAAAAGAAATCATTGGCCAAAAAAAAAAAAAAAAAAAAAAAAGCCTTCAGTAAGCCAAAAGAGATGGAATAAAAAGCTTTTGAAAATGCAAGTAGTAAAAGTTCTGAGGAGTAATGTGTTGCTTTGCAATGAAATTTAATCTGACAGCACCTCTTTCGCTATGATATCCCAGATGGTAGATTGCTATTTCCTCCATTAACTGGTGGTACATCCATTCGCCAAGTCTAACTCATTTGAGGGCTTGCATGGTGGTCATGATGGAGGTTGGGTTTGCTGCTGGGTGGGGAGGGGTTGGGTTCAGGTTTTGCTTGCTTTGCCCGAAACCTGTAGGGATCACCTGGCCAGTAATGTGCAGTGGTGCCAGGCTGCCATCTATCCGGGGAGTAAGCCCAAGCTCCACTCCGCCAAGACCTTAGGCTGGGGCCAAGTCCCTAGCCACTGTGTGCCTCTGTGTCAGGGATGTGATGATGCAGGGTCATCACCCCTTACCGCTCTTCTGGGTTGCAGAACTTTTCAAATTTTCGGAAGATGATACAGTGTGTACCATACATTATGTAACACCCACAGCAAGGTCCGATCAAATACATTAAAGTGTCTGTGGTGAAATATATGAATATTTCATATTTAGTGGGATATAAAGCAAAGATATAAATAGCTTCATGTCCGTTCCTAAAAGGTTTTGCCACCGAAGGAGATCAGGTCAGGCAAGTTTTGCTTCCAGATGAGTCCGAGCTATTACACCTCATCTTACTGTTGGGTTAATGTATTTAAAAAGTATAATTTTCATGAAAATGCAAATGACATTCATTATTTATGATTTTAAGGAATAGTATTCCATTATCTTTAGCTTAAGTTAAACGCTTCCTTCATTCTTTCTTTTCCTCCTTTCCTGTGAGGCTCTACGCTCCCAATAGCTGGCCTGAGGGAAGAGGATGGGTGGTGGCGCCCAAGAAGCTCCAGAGGGTGTGCAACGGGCGCACCTAGGACGCCTTGAGGGCAGAGGAAGGTTGGCTTTGGGCTGCAAGCTCTCCAAAGCGTCCATCAGTACCCTGCATCGTAATCCTTCCCCAAATATGTGTAACAACCAAACAAAACCAGAGCCAGTGGCAACTGTACCACTGCAGCTCACCTACAGCACCCTCTTCCCCACTTCCGCCCCAACTCTGCTCCCCAAACCTTCCTATTTATGAATTCTAGCCCTGAACCCCGGAAGTCGTCTCCCGGGGAAGGAAGTTGCTCTAGGGGAGAGGAAGTCCAGGGCTGAAAAACTGCAAGCCCCTCCTGGGTCAGTTACTCACGGGCCGCTGTTTAAAGCAACCCCAGGCAACCAGCCCCAGGGAATCCACTAGGAGCTCCAGCACACATGCACTCTCCAGGGAAAAAAAGAGAGAGAGAGAGAGAGAGATCCGGCTCCGTCTCACGGTTTTAAATTTTTCAGGTAGAGACAATCAAGAGCAAAAGAAATAGAAGGTCTTACCGTTAGGGGAAAAAGGTTTAGAAATAGCATTTAAGTCAAGAATGTTTGATTTGTTCCAATTGTCAACAGAGGGTGAAGTAGTTCCATTCAGGCTTTCTAAACGGCCAGGCTATTGCCTGAGTACAGCGTACCTGTTCAAGTAATCGTGGCTTTATTTATAGTTATGACAACCTCTTAGAGCTGGTATCCTTTAAAATACAGCCTAACACCAAAGCCAAATGGAGGAAAAAAAAAAGAAAGCCTAGAGAAGAATATCAAATTGTGACTGGACACTGAATAAAGCAGAAGTACTCGTGACAATTTATATATGTCGAACCTGATATAAACTGGCTTCTCTATAAATGGGGAGACGGATCCTTTCCAAATACTGAGAAAAATCTCAGTTTGGGCTCTAAAACAAGTTAATTTAAAATAGCACTAACCAATAAAGGGACTAGTGAAAATTTGTTTAAGTGTAATGTATTTAAAAAAAAAAAAAAAAAAAAGACTTCTCTGGGCGCCTGGGTGGCTCAGTCAGGTAAGCCTCTGACTTTGGCTCAGGTCATGATCTCACAGTTGGTGAGTTCGGGCCCACATCCAGTCCTGTGCTGACAGAGCCTGGAGCTGCTTCAGATTCTGCGTCTTCCTCGCTTTCTGCCCCTCCCCCACTCATTCTCTCTCTCTCTCTCTCTCAAAAATAAATAAACATTAAAAAAAAAGACTTCAAAATCCATAATCTCAGGAATGGGTTTTAGTTATATACTGCCAGAAAAAAATCACAAAACATTCTAATTTATTTTCTAAACAATGAGGATATTTGAATAAGAAATTTGGTATTTCAATATTAATTTCATGTTTCTAAGTCTGGGACCTATTCTCTCTGCTGAAAAACCTAAAAATGCCATCTCCATGGAAACAGAATAGGTAACTGAGGCTGATGTGTAAAGAATTGAACGTGTCCTCCAAACAGTCTCCACATATGTACCTCTTCAAAAGGAAAGACTTTCCTGTTGATGCTCTGGTGTTTTCATGACTGTTGTGTCTCTGGACATTTCCATGTGGATCACCTGACATCTCAGGTGATTTGTGATATCTCCCAGTCCCTACAAATCAGCTCTTCTCTGACATTCAATATTTCCCTTTTTAAAATTAATTTATTTATATTGAAAAAGAGAGAGAGAGTGCACACAGGATGGGCAAAGAGATAGAATCCCAAGCTGGTCCCACACTATCGACACTGAGGGGAACATGGGGCTTGAACTCATGAACTGTGAGATCATGACCTGAGCCATGGGGGTGGGGGGTTTGCAGCATGTGGAGTAGAAAAGATCAACCATCTGTGTTCTACCCCAGCTGGGGCACTTCCTTGCCTTATACACCAATGCTACCTGGGAGCTCTGTTGTCTTTTGGCCTGTTTATTATTTTTCTAAAATGGGGAGTAAACAAGATTTCCTGTTTTTGAGACATTCTCAGCTCTCTATAGGGTCCGACACTCCCTTGCAATTGTTGCTTTTTCTTCTCTGGGGAATGACAGATTGCACCCACTGGTGATCAATTTTAAGTAAGGTACTGAGAAGATCTATGTGCCATTGTGACAAATAAAGCCTCCTGTAAAATTGGCAAACTCCCTTTGAAATGTTTGCCTTTCCTGGAAATAATGTTTGCTTTATTGTTATTTTTTTAGATTTTATTAAAGAAAAGGGAAAAAAATCTGCCCCTCGTTGTTCTGAATAATATAAGAGTATTCTGTTGGATGGTGGTGCCTGTCCGTAATTCCTAAGGAAGAAAGGAGTACGAGGGGTTAGAATACTCCTCCCCATCCACCAGACATACTCTGAAATGGCCCAAGGGGGTTTGCTGGGATGATCAGTCCCCCTACATGGACTGAGCAGCCATGGGGGGTGTGTGAGGGACTGGCCACTCATTCAATGAAAGGTTCACAAGTTCTATGAGCAAGCAGAGTAGGCGGCTAACGTCTGGGATTTACTTAGTGCTGCATTTTATGGGAAGAAAGAAGACATGAATGAGCCCCTTTGGCCAGCCTCTGTCATGGGTCCTGAAATGTCTGTCTCTTTAAGATCAACAGAACCAAGGAAGGACTGACTCCCACACAGAAATGGCAGACACCAGTTGGGAAACTTATAGGAGCTTTTCACTTGAGCTCTTCCCAGCCCATCTCCACCTGCCATGTAGAAAACTGGTGGTAAAAGTTAGCCACACAAAGTGCCATCATCACTGTGCGGTCAGGATCTGGACTCCCCACTGATGCCGGATAAACTCCGCAGATCTTAGCATAGGCCACCAGGCCCTTCACAGTGTAGCTGTAGAGTTCTGCTCTAATTCATCACGGTCACTCCCTGGTCTGCAGGCTGCACTCTGGCCTCACTGACCTTAGTGCTGTCACCATGCCAGGGCACACCTGGGGGTGCATTTGGACGCCTCACAAGGGTGCATGATCATCTCATCCCTCCTCTTCCTTTCTCCCTCCCACAGCCTTCCTCCTTTATGCCGAGTGTATGTTCTTCTCTGGATCACTGGGACTCTTTGCTGGCCTCACTGTTAGAGGATTCATTTGGTGGTTTCAGGATAGCCAAGTATAAGCTCTTTGAAGTCAAGATGTGGCCTTCTTCATCACTGTATTCCTGATACCTTGCATGGTGCCAGTATATAATAGATAATCCTTATATCCTTAGTAAATAAATGGTTGAATGAATAATATGTTTTAAATTTTATTTTATTATTTCATTTATTTTGAGGAAAGAGAGAGAGAGAGAGAGAGAGAGAGAGAGAGAGAGAGATCTCAAGCAGGCTCCATGCTGTTAGCACAGAGCCTGATTTGGGGCTTGAACTCATGAATCATGACATCAAGACCTGATCTGAAACCAAGAGTCGGACACTTAACTGAAGAGCCACTCAAGTGCCCCTAAATTTATTTTATTTTAGATAGAAGAAAGGCAATAGACTGCAGAAATGTTAACAGTTAGTTAAATACAGGTTCTGGATTATGGGTAATTCTTGTCACACTATTTAAACTTTTCTTCATTTCCCAAATTTCATGCTACACTAATAACCTGAGAAAATAAAAGAGAGAGTGAGGAAAAACTGTGAAGGTTAATTTATGTAGCAGTAGAGACAATCAAGTAACGTTATGTTAACTTTTCCTAACAAATGTATGGGCTCTTGCTATTTCCTTTATGAATGTATGGATCAGTGTAATACAAATTACTTCTAGAACTCCCTTGAATTTGATGTATGTTTTCTTAATTTATTCTGACCTAATTCATTAGCTTAAGTTGTTAATGCATTTCACAGCTGCAAGTCGTGCTTGTTCACCTGGGAATAAATCTTTGGCATTATATATGCTGACGCTTATTAAAATGCATCAATATGATCTTATCTCTCTATCAAGACCTTTAGCCCAGAAAGAACATCCTTTGTTTTATTTATTTATTTTTAAAATTTATTTCTGAGAGAGAGAGAAATAGCATGAACAGGGGAGGGTCAGAGAGAGAGGGAAACACAGAATCTGAAACAGGCTCTGGGCTCTGAGCTAGCTGTCAGCACAGAGCCCGACGCGGGGCTCGAACCCACGAACTCTGAGATCATGACCTGAGCTGAAGTCAGATGCTCAACCAACTGAGCCACCCAGGCGCTCCAGAACATCCTTTGTTTTAAAGAAATCAGGTTTGTCTTTTAAACAAAAAGTAAGATGAACACAACTGGCGATTTGAATTTCATCATCAAAAACCAGAAACCCGTGAAACTGGGTACAGAACTCATTTAAGGTTAAAAAAAATTTTAAAGCCCTTACATTCTTTTAAATAAAATGTAAAACTGTCCATTTGTTAAAAATATGAACAATGAGAAAACATCATCATGAGTACTAGAAAACCTGATCTTTGGGTAATGTAATCATTTCACATTTCCACATCAGGGCTTGTTACAACGTTGATTATCATGATGACCAGAGAAAGGCAAACCGCCACAAACAGAGTGGGCCCCGCGAAGCAAAATCCCATTAATTCTTGCCCACTGATGCGGTTAGGGTCTGACAAGCCCCAGAGGTGTGGCCCTGTCATAACAAGGACTGTGATGACTTTCTTCAAACACAGACTGTAACGTAAAGAAAACACACATTATTCTTACAAGCCCTTCGCACTTGGTACTGGATATTCATTAATTAATAGTAATTAATTGACAGTTCAGAGGCACTGTAACCAGGGCCCAGTATACTCAAGCATTTGGATGTTAGGACCAGGTGGCGGCGTCTATGATCTCTAGCAGGTCAGCTGGGGATCTGACCTATGTTCCCCTTACCCCATTGGGGTCTAGGACAAAGGCCCCTACAGCATCACTATAGTCCTTCTCTTGATCTCCCTGGTCGTTATGGGTCTGTGACCCTCCCCCCACCCTCTCCACTCACACGGTCAGCCCCAGTCAGTGCCTTTCCCGCAGCCAGATCATTGGTAGGGTTTGGAACACCGCTTTCTAAAAATGACTGTTCCTTGCATTTTACTATGAAACTTTCATTAATGCTGGGGTTGTGCAGACAGCTCAGAACCTGGAGCCTGTTTCAGATTCTGTGTGTCTCTCTCTGTCTCTGCCCCTCCCTTGCTCATGTTCTGTCTCCTGAAAATGAATAAGTGTTAAAAATTTTTTAAATTAAAAAAAGAGTTAATGTGCTCAATATATAAACTCTCTTATAATAGCGAACTAGGTTCCTTTACTTCTCTTTACAAGTGCTCTTTCTACTTCAACTTCTGAGACTTCTGAGCTCCCAGAAAGAAGAAAAGTTCGGAATATGTTCTTATTTGCTGCAGTAACAGTAACAGTGGCAAACGGGGGGTTATCATGGGTTCCAGACACTGTTTCAGAAGCTACCGTGTATTCATCCATATAGACTTGGCAACAGCCTTTGATTTAGGAGTCTTACACCCATTTCACATGCTGGTCGCTCGAATTCCAAGCCGGGGCTCAAACCAGGCAGTCAGCCCAGGGGCCCAGGCTCTCACCCTGTGCACACTGCACATGGGCAGAGTGAGCTTGAGATACGAGAGGCTTTGGTTGTCAAGAATATCTGCTTCTCTACCAGGCATTTGGTACAGTCACTATCATGTGAACACATGCTTGAGAAAACGGAAGGTCCAAGCATGTTACCGATGTGGCAGAGGGATGTCATGTTGTGGCCTGACACCTTACTCTTTACTTTAAAGCTTTGGGTGTCCAGAAGCCCAGAATAGGAGTTAAGCTTCAAGGGAGTGATTTTCTGGGAGCTACACTATGGAATGTCTATTGGAGTCTTCTCCCAGAGTTACCTGAGCCACATGCATACCTGGTTCTGTCTAATAGGTTCCTAAAGGAGAACTGGGGGGTGAAGGGGGGTGCAGTACAGGGAGGTGATTCGTTTCTGGGGTCTTCCCTAATGGGACCACAAGCTGATGGCTAAAAACAGGGAATTCACATTTCCACCGTTCCAGAGGCTGGAGACCCAACATCGGGGTGCCGGCTGGGCTGTTTCCCTCCGGAGATTCTGAGGGAGACTCTGTTCCATGCCTCTCTCTGAGAGCTTCTGGTTTTGGTGGCAATCCTTGCTTCTCCTCTGTAGCTTGTATTGCTCCATTCTCTGCCTCTGACCTCATGTGGTGGCCTCTTCTCTATATCACATGAGGTCATCCAGCCACCCTAACGCAGTATGACCTCACCTTGACTCTATTTGTAAAGACTCTGTTTCCAAATTAGAGTGCATTGGAAGGTAATGGGGGGGGGAGCAGCACTTTAACCCATCATTTCTGGGGTAGACAACTCAAATCACAGAAGGAGATCAAAGTTTCAACCGAAAGATTAGCACAGTTTGCTCCTGATGACAAAAATCTAAAATGTAATTCTCTAAGTAAGAAAGTCGGCTAGGGGATTAATTCTCTGCTTATAAAGGAAAAGCCTTGCTTCCTCTCTATTCTTCTATTACTTTCAAAACTTCCCTCCCGAGACTAGATGTGGGTTTTCCCACTCCAAGCAGTTCTCCAGTTCTCTGCAGACACCTACTGAGATTCCTACAATTCAGTTCAACAGTGACTCTCTCCACCTGTGGCCCACCTACAGGCTGCTCCCTCTAGGTGTCAATAGAACATCCAGGGGGTGGGTCCCCTGTGCTTTTGACCAACTGGTTATAAGTTGGATGTTCCCAGGACTCCCTCCTTGGGTTTGATCATTTGTTCAGTCAGCTCAGAGAACAGAGAGAAACACTTCAGGAACCAGATTATACAACTCAGGCACAGACAGATGGAAGGGATGCACAGGGCAAGGGATGGAGGAAAGGGGTGTGGAGCTTCCCCGCCCTCCAGAGGTGCGCCACCCTCCTGGCACCTCCACGTGTTCAGCCACCTGGAAACTCTCTGAACCTGTACTTCAGAGATTTTTATAGAGACTTTGTTATGAAGGCATGATTGATTAAATCATTGATCTCTGGGGATTAACTCAACCTCCAGCCCCTCTCCCCTCCCTGAACGGAAAAAGTTCCAAAGCGCTAATCACAGGGCTGGTTTCCCTGGCAACCAGCATCCACACCTTGGTTATCTAGAGGTTTTCCAAAAAATCTTCTCATTAACATAAACTCAGGTGTGCTTGAAAGGGCTTGCTATGAATAACAAATGACGTTCCTCTCACCTTTAGCATTTTGCAGCTACTTCAGGAACCTCGGAAGAAAGAACAAATATCGCGTAACAGAGGATGTTCCCATTGTTCTTACCACTTTGGAAACCACAGGGGATTTAGGAGCTTTGTGCCAGGAAGGAGGACAAATATTTATTTCTTATTATACATCACAATATCACACCGTGCCTGATTATAGAAGGGAAAACTGCATGCAAGGGCTTGTGTTTTGCTCTTGGAAACATAATAAGCCAAGACAACCTGCCTGATTTTCAATAAATCTCTATGAGCCGCAGCGCACGCCCTTTTTAAGTCTGAGTAGTAAGGCTGACACTACTAGCCAAGACTATAAATGTCTCCCATAACATCGCTTAATGGGGAGCAGAGGCTACAGGTCCTCACATTATCATTGTGGAGAACACACATCCATGTCGTGATGTGTCCTGTTTCGGTTACCATTCACGCTGTGAGTCAGTGCGTTCAACATTTTAATGCTTCATATATCAATACATTAAGTGCAATTCTATATGGATTTGACCTTTTCAGTATTCTACAGTATGACTGACTGGCCACTCCAGTTCCTCCCCTGCTTGTCATTTCAGTAACCTGGATGGGAGAAGTGAGCTGGCACACCAGTAAAAATGAACAACGGCCAAAAGAGCAAAGTAGTGAAGGCAGCACAGTCTTTCAGCAATGATATTAAGGGATTATAATTTTGATATCTCAAGATTTTTTTTCCTCTCCAGAGCAAGCAATCATAAATTGAAAAGTGAAGAGAGAGACAAAGAGTCATATTGACCAAAATAAACAATTGCTGCCATTTTCCTCTGTTAATGTTATTACCCAGTTCCCCAGTGGTCTTGGCCTCTGTTTGCTATTGTCTTCAAAGGTTTTATTCTAGAAACACTTTTGTCTCAGTCAGATTTAGTAAGAACTTTAATATATATTTTTGTTACTCTACAGGGAACCGATGTTTTTCAAAATTATGGGGAAATCTCAGAGGCCTGAGGAGATTTCCTCCTGCCTGGTGTGGCCTCATACAGTTCTTTTGTTTTAGCACTCATGGATATGTTCTACAAGGCTGAGTTCAACGTTCTCGGTGACTCTTAATACAAATCAATGACACCAATAAATTATTCAACCTGCAGGTATTATGAATAACAATCGACAACCCTAAACGTCTAGGCAGCATAGTCTGATTTCTGACAAAAAAAAGAGGAGAGGCAGACATTGGTTTATATACCAAGTGTATAAATTGTATTATGATTCTGATAGGGAAAAAAAAGAACGCTCAATACCATTAATTAGCCATATGTCCCTTTTTAAAATGCAATTGCTAGATGATAAACAATTCTTCACACCCATGTAAACGTCTAAATAAAATTGCAATAACCGAATAATGTATAGATTTATTTCCTAGTAATTAGTAATAAGATTTTCACCTAACTATGCTATGGAATGCAAATCTTGATCTTAAAGATACTGTAGCACATTATCAACTTAAAATTAAAAATACTAAAATTAAATAAAACCTTTCCTATATTAATCTACAAGCAGTTTATTTCACTTGAGCTTCTGGCCTATTCTAGAATCATCCATATTATATCATCCAATATTAAAATTATTATAAAATATTTTCAATGAATTTCCTATCAGGCACAAAGTTATAATGTCAATAGAACATACCTTACTTAAAAGAATCTAGATCACCACTGATTAGACCCTTTGTAACTGTAAATTAGTGGAATTGATGAATAACACATAGAACCCAGCCATATAATGTATCATTACTCATTCAAAATATTATTTAGGAGTGCTATCCACTTAGCTTGCCCTTCTGGGCACAAGTGATATAAGAGTAAATACAATTGAGACAGTCTCTGCCATCTTGGCACTTTTCATTCACGATGGCAAGACAGAAATCATGATGAAGACTCCAGGAAACTATCAAGTAAGCAAGTAAACTTAAGTCACTTGGTCATAAGTGCTGTGGAGTAAGGGAAACCAAAAGTTCTTAGAGAAGACCACTGTGACAAGGTCACTTTAAGCAGGGATGGAAACGAAGGCATAGTGTGAGCTACAGAGAAGTTGGGAGAGAAGCCCAGAAAAATGGAACAGGGGCACAAAGACCCTGAGGGCGAAGCACTCTTGATGATTGGAGGCATGCATGGCTTGGCTTGCGTGGGCCATGTGAGGAATGGCTAGAGGAAGTCAGGGACTGAGCTGGCGCCAGATCACATTGGCCTTCCAGCTGCTTTAACTACTTTGGCTAGGAAGCCATTAAAGGAATTTGAACAGAAGGTGGGCATAATATGACTTAAATTTTAAATTGATCAGCCTGGTGTCGTTTTGGAAATCAGACTGGAAGAGGAAGCATAAAGGCAGGGAGATCAGTTGGAAGGCTGTGGCAGGAGGCCATGGTGGATTGGGCCAGGGTGGTAGCAGTGGTTAGATTTTGGAAAGAACGTTGAAGGAAACATCTGTGGGATTTGCTGATGAGTAGCACGTGTGGTGTAGAAAAAGAGAAGAGGCAAGGTGACTCAGAGATGATGCCTTTGGCCTGGGCACTGGGGTGTCCCTTTGTGGAGGTGATGAAGACTGAGGCAGAAGGATCCAGCATTCATGTTTGGAAGCCTGAACTACGGATGCCCATCAGGCATGCCTGGGGCAGTCTGGGATGCAGATGGAGGTTTCATTTTGGAGTTCAAAGGAGAAGTCAGGCCAAGCAGTATACATTTCAGAATTGTCAGAATATGGTGAATATTTAAATCAATGAAGGGTAGATGAAACTAGCTAATAAGAGATGTAGATGGGGAAGAGAGGAGAAAGATAAGGGAGAAGAGCCCGGGGGGATACAATGTGTACACTGGGGTCTTAGAAATGAAGAAGAACCAAGATGTCCTCTAACATAACAAAGTATTGTAAGAATGATCTGAAGAACATAGCAGTCATTACAGTGGACTGCCCATGGGAGGGCGGTTTTGCCACATAGTTTTTAAAAATCAGTTATCTGAAATTAACAAGTATAAATGGAATACACTGTAAATTTTACATGACTATACTCATAGGAATTACTTTTATTGCGGCTAAAGACTCAATTGGGTTAACTTCAGTTGTTGGCTAGTCAGGAGTTTAATCCAAGAATTAGATTTTGTTAATTCTAAGATGAACATTTTTTTTTCACTTTTTTACATCTCTAAAATCAAAATGGACCCTACAAGTGATGGCATCTTACAATTCAAATTGAGGGCATGTTTTTCTTCTTAGAGGCATACACCAAAACGGTGCATCACACAATCTGTGGCATTCTAGATTTGATTAAATAAAATACACACAGTTTAAGTCAAGAGTGCTTGTTGCTGCCCTTAGCTGATGCAGATGCAGAAGCGGTGGGCCTTACACAGCTGCTCTGAGGACAGGCGTCCACTGGGAGGAGGAAGAGCCCAGGGAGGAAGGAGGTGGCCACAGGGAGCAACTTGTGGGAGATTCTTGTCGGTCACCCTTATTTTGCTCAGGCTGTACTATGAATTGACTCTAGTAGCATAGACCTGCAGGGACTTTGGTCTTGAGAAGGAAGGCAAATGCAGTCTCAAACCTGCACAGAGGCTGGTTCTGGCATCATTCTCCACACAGGTCCTTTCCTAGACTCCTACATTTCTGAAGAGTAGAAGCTTGTTACCCTTTCATGTTTCCGTTTCCCTTTTAATCCCAGAATTTAGCACAATGCCTCATACAACTGGTGCTCAATAAATGATTAAAAAAAATTTAAAGTCACTCCTCTTCTATGTGGGTGGAAAGTTTCCTGGCCCACAATTTCAGGGGGAATGTATGACCGCTTCCCTTCCCCAGCTGTGACGGTTGAAGGTTACCATCTGACCACGCTCACAGAAGGCATCTTATCTGAGTGCCGAGGACTGGATCCTGGTGTAGTTTCCATGGAAACACAGAGATGAGCTCTTAGATCCTCACACAGAAACAACAAATGGATACTTTACGATAATAACAAAATGCAGCATTTATAGATAGGATAATAACCTATGTTATGAAACATGCAATTTAATAACTCTCTCTGATAAAAAGGCAAAAACAACCACGATGCTGTAATTTACCGCTGGTGGTAGAGGTATCTGAGGTTCACGGACAGTGGTACTGAGCGGCGAGAATTAATCTTCCTCATCTGCCTGTCATCCCATTATATGCTCATTTGCTGCTCACTATGCTATTTTGTTGCTTTCTTCTCTTATTATATTTTCCAACTCATACATCCTAACCTACTATTCTACTTAACCCTCCCCTTGCATTGTGACCTGTGTTCTATATTCCTTACGAGAACGTCCTCAAGGAATTACAAAGGATTTTTAAAAATAAAGACATAAAGTGCTTTCCAATTCCTACACATGCCTTTTTGTGAAGATTGTGCTTTACATGTATTGAAAATGCCTAGGAGAGTAGCCATAAAAGTAAATTTGAAAGTACATTTGAAATGTAGATAGTGTTTGCAGTGGTCACATGACGTTGCTTCAGGGCACAACACTTAGCCAGAGCTCTGCCTAAGACTTGAATTATTCTCTTCTCAAGGTTTCTCGGATTATGCGACCTCTCAGAAATATTCTGAGTCCCAAACAGTTAAAACACAATGGCGACCACCATTCTGAAACAATTCGTTTTCTCTCTTGGACAGAATCTTCTAGGAGTGCAGGGTGCACTCCTGAGGGTGTGAAGAGGCATCGGCTCAATCATCTACCTAACAAGTAGAGACAGTAGTATCTAATAGTATCTATACAGTAATATTAATACAAACTTTTGGAGTAATATCTACCAGTACCTACAGAAGTCGTATTAATAGATACTATTAAAGTAGTATCTAATAGAATCCCTCAAACAAGGAATTTTCATTTGCTTTTTAAAAAATGTTTATTTGTTTTTGAGAGAGAGTGCAAGCAGGGGAGGTGTAGAGAGAGAGAAAGACATAGCATCTGAAGAAGGCTCTGTGCTGACAGCAGAAAGCCCGACGCGGGGCTCGAACTCACAAACTGTGAGATCACGCTCTGAGCTGAAGTTGGTCGCTTAACCCACTGAGCCCCCCAGGTGTCCCTAATTTACTTTTAAATCAGGGCCCACTGTTTCATAGATCTGCACCCCACAGAGCTCAATAGCTCAGTGACTGAATACAGACGGAACACCTGCTGTAGCAAAGCCTGAGACTGGCCATGTCCAAGACCAGTTAAAATGTCCCAGAGCAGGGGTAAGTAAGCTGGCCCCCAAGCTAAGGATGGTTTTTATTATTTTTTTAATGATTAGGGGGAAAAAATTAAAAGACTACTATTTCATGACGAATGAAAATTACATGGAATTCAAATTTCAGTGTCCTTGAGTTTCTAGTGGAAATGGTCACACTCATTTGTTGAGGACGGTCAAGGGCTTTTGTGCTACGACAACAGGCTTGAAGCAGAGACAGAGACTGACATCCTGCAGAAAAATATTTACTATCTGGCTCTTTGCAGGGAACTGTGCCAATCTCTGCCTTTGACCTGCAGGCCCAGATGAAGGTTAGTCCTCTGGTTTCGCTTAGGATGCTGCCGTAAGTCGTTGTGATCAAATTCTGAAGGACAGAATGGGGCACAACCGGGGGAGAACATTCCAGGAGAAAAGTTGGCCCTGTCAGAGGTCAAGGATGAGAAAGAAAAGCTCCTTGGTGGTGTAATTAGTATTTTGAGTGGCTTTGTCTGAAATGATGCTAAAGTAATCTCCAGTCCTTTATCATGTTCAAGCAGAGTGCACAAACCCACTCAGCTCACTCTAATTGCAAACATCCCTTAATGAATATATATTTGCTTTGGCTCCTGTGCTCTATTTTGCATCAATTCTCATGATTTTGCAAGTCACAAAATGCCCCAGGTTCCTTTTGTCGAGGTATTTTCTACCAGGATAAAAAGAGATAAACAGATTAGGACAATTCTATGTGAGTTATCCAGGAATTAGGGGTGACAGGACTGGATTATGTCTCTTCTGATCTGCAAAAGGAGTGCTGGTAGAGGAGACAAATCGTAATTCTCTACGATGAAATCTTAGCCTCAGAGGAGGATGGGGTGGAGAAAGTCGTGCTGAGAAATTGTTGGACGCCCACAGCACCTGCACAAGATACATGGAATGGGAAGGACTGGATCGGAGTCTCGGGTGCTCCACTTCATAGCTGACTGATCCGTGACAGGTCGCTGCCTGTCCCCTCACCTGGGCTTCCTGAGCCGCCAAGCAGTAGCATAAGGCTGGCACTGCACCGTGGGATGGTGCAGATGGAGGGCTCTCTGAGCTGTTTCACTGCTACATCTATCACAGATACCAAAGGGTACGCTGAAAATGTCTATTAAAATTTGAATGTGGTGTTAACCATCCTAAAGTTGAAATTTAAAAATGTCTCAGGGCGCCTGGGTGGCTCACTTGGTTGAGCATCCTACTTCAGCTCAGGTCGTGGTCTCCCAGTGTGTGAGTTTAAGCCACATGTCGGGCTCTGTGCTGACAGCTCAGCTCAGTCTTCCTCTCTCTCTGTCTCTCTCCCGCTCTCGCTCTCTCTCTCAAAAATAAACAAACATTTGAAAAAATGAAAACAAAATGTCTCAATGACAATTGCCAACCTCAGGAAACTAAGAAGGGAAAGAGAAATGTTATTGCTGAATCTTGGCCTTAACAAACCTTTGGGCACGTGTGTTGAATCTCAGGAACTATTTCTAAAAGATACTGAAAACATTTCATCCACTCAGACTGACAACACCAAACCAAAATTATATTTTACAGAGGCGAAACCAGCCACCCAGGGGTCCCAAATTTTCAATTGTAGTGAAGGCAATTGTGCAAAAAAAAAAAAAAAAAGTCTTTTAAGGAATGCTACCGGGGATCTTAGCTATTTATGGAAAATAGTCAAGGATATTGGTTTTAACACTCTCAAGATATCCTTATCATGAAACTCAAATTATTTGCTTTGAAAGACAAAAAGAAAAGCTCTATTTTAAGGGAATTATTCTTACTTTTAAAAATCTCTTTAAAGGAAGAGTCAAAAAAAGATGCTGGCTTAGAGCCTAAACACTATATATCGGGGATATTGTGATTAAACACAATACTAAAGCCATATTTTTCTTGGTGAGGCATTTGCCTACAAGAAAGTTAGGAAAAGCGAACCACCAATGTCTCAGTGCAACTCATGAGCTATCGAAGGGCTCAACGTCACAGGCTTTAGGGAGGAGTCTGGGTTTTAATTCTGCTTTACTGCTACTAGCTCTGTGAGCTGGACAATTACTTAAATTTCTGAAACTCCGGTTTTTTTTATCTGTAAAATGGGGACAATGATAATAATGGTAACCGTGAAATAACAAGTATAATGCCCTCAGCACGAGGTAAGAGCACTCACTGTAAGTTATTAGGAATGTACATATAGGCTAGCTTATAAATATGGAGTTTCTATCAATCATGGCATTTACCTAAGGAAAAAAAAAACCTTTTCTATTTCACCTTTATTTTAGTACCTGCTTTTATTTTTTTCTTAAAAAAGTAATTTTCAGGCTTGGCAAGAAATGTACAAGTGAACACATCCACGTCATGAAACTCTTGCGTCGCTGACCCCAAATAGAAGTTTTTACAGTGTGAATTTTTGAGGTATTTGAGGAAGGAAGGGCGCACACACACACACACAGAGCATGCACTTCAAAACATCAGTTTTTGTAGCAGAGGGAGCCAGGGAGGGCAGTGTCTCCAGATACAGACACCTGGCCAGCAGTTTCCCTTCTCAGCATCTAGCTTGGAAGGAGACAGACTTGGAGGGAACCAGCCAGGGGCGGCTCTGGGGCTGGTGGGTGGGGCTAAATAGCTACTGTAGCTTCAGCGCCTATAGGACAAACACAGTGAGGCACAATGATTTATCTTTTCAAGGCAAATACGTTCCAGAGTGGCTTGTGCCTGGGGCTGCTGAAGAAGCCTGCAAGACTGGCCCAGAGGCCATCGCGGCAGCCCCGTGGAGGGGGGAGCTCTGCAGAGGACACACGGGAGGCTCCGCCCACCTCCAGGAGGACCTCTGGAAGGTCTGTGCTAGGGCTCCAAGTCAGAATGTTCTAGCTCCATCTCCCTCCCTTCCCCAGGGCCCCTTGAAGTGTTTCCCACTTGGGTTTCTCCTTGGCAAGCTGGAGTTTCAAGCCTTTTTAAAACACCAACCCAAGGCACTCTGGATGGTCCAACAGCCCCATCAAAATGGGGAAGCAAGTTTCAATAATAGAAACCTTTCCCTTAGGATCATATCTTTTTTAGAAACAGGGAATCTTTCCTTTCCTCTCCTTTCCCTTCCTTTCCCTTTCTTTCTCTTCCTTTTCCTTCCTTTCCCTTCCTTTCCTTTCCTCTTTATCAGAACCAGCTTATTGTTAAGTGGGTAATTCCAGGGCAATTGGCCTTGTTGCTGGGTAAAATGGTCGGAATACATCCCGTTGTTCTAAATGACCTTTTTGAGCATGAGATGGAAATGCAATGACTGGTCATAAAGGATGTGAAAGAACCTCTCCCCTCTCTCTTTAATTAGAGCACTCAGTATTGTGATAAATTAGGCTGACTCAGTAAACTACAGGAAATAAATCTGTGGAACAGTTCCATTTTCCAATTGCTGGCTAGGTTAACATGCTTTAATAAACAAATAAATATCTCCATATGGACTATTATCCAAAACAATTGTAAATCCTTGCCACGCCGGGCAGCGCGAGGCGGTGACATCCTTGGAGCGGCTGAGTTCCGCTGCTGTCCTCTGGTGTCCCTGGGATCGGCTGCCTAGATGAGGGGTGCCCTTCACTGATGGAGTGAGGTGACAGTTTGATTAATGCAATGAGCATGCGGCCGAATGCTACGGTGAGTATTAAACTGGCATGTGCTAATTTAAAATCTCAGCTGTCATTAGACCGGAGTGCAAAGGGGAGTCACCTTCTCTGAAGAGCGTTTCCATCCCAGAGGGAACACACGCAAGCCTGCCCGTCTGCCCCTGCAGATTTCGGTAAGCCCTGTGCTGGCTCTGGAAATGTCCTGAAATGATTCTGTTGTTCTTGCTGGAAACAACCTCTCCACCCCCCCCCCCCACCAAAAATGGACCAAACAGCTTCCCTATGGACACATAAGAAATGAAAATGAAGATTTTAAGAAGATGGGGGGCGGGGGGGGGGAGGGGGATGACAGAATGGAAAAAAAGGATGGATTTAAGTAGGGATGTTTTAAAAAATCATCTCTTAAAAATATCATCAATCTTAAAACACTCAAGAAAATGTCTTTCATTTTGACTGCTCTCTGTCAAGACCTCAGAAGAGTTGCACAAGTCTGTCAATAGGCATTTAAAGATGGGTATGTATGTGCCTAAGATGAGCAAATCAGAGGACTCTAGATGCTGGCGAGGATGTGGAGAAACGGGCACCCTCCTACACTGTTGGTGGGAATGTAAGCTGGTGCAGCCCCTCTGGAAAACAGTGTGGCGGTTCCTCAAAAAGTTAACACTAGAACTCCCCTATGACCCAGCAATAGCACTGCTAGGAATCTACCCAAGGGATACAGGAGTGCTGATGCACAGGGGTACATGGACCCCAATGTTCACAGCAGCACTCTCAACAATAGCCAAATCATGGAAAGAACCTAAGTGTCCATCAACTGATGAATGAATGGATCAAGAAGATGTGGTTTATCTATATGATGGAATACTACATGGCAATGAGAAAGAATGAAATCTGGCCATGTGTGGCAACATGGATGGAACTTGAGGGTGTTATGCTGAGCAAAATAAGTCAGGCAGAGAAGGACGGATACCATATGTTTGCGCGTAGGAGGATTAGGAGGAAGTTAATGGAGGACCATGTGGGAGAAGAAGGGGAAAAATAGTTGGGGAAAGGGAGGGAGGTAAACCACGAGAGACTCTTGAATGCTGAGAACAAACTGAGGACTTATGGGAGTGGGGGAGAGGGGATGGGGAATGATGGGCATGGGAAAGGGCACCTGTTGGGAAGAGCACTGGGTGTTATATGTAAATCAACTTGACAATAAACTATTTAAGAAAAAATAAATACAAATTAAAATTAAAAAAAAAAAAGATGGGTATGTGCTTGTGGTCAAAATGCAAACATATATTCTAAAAAAATTTTTTTTTGCTCTCTGCCCCTCCCCCGCTCACTGTGTCTCTTTCAAAAATAAACATTTAAAAAATTAAAAAAAATTTTTTTTGAAGTTTTAAAAATTTATTTTGAGAGAGAGAGAGAGAGAGAGAGAGAATATGAATGAGTGGGGTAGGGAAGAGAGGAAGAGGGAGCAAGAATTCCAAACAGGCTCCACACTGTCAGCACAGAGCCCAATGCGGGGCTCGAACTCATGAACTGTGAGATCATGACCTGAGACAAAGTCAGATGCCTAAACCGACTGAGCCATCCAGGCACCCTTAAATTTTTTTAAATGTTTATTTTTGAGAGAGAGGAGAGAAAGAGAGAGAGAGAGAAGAGGGGACAAGCAGAGAGAGAGGGAGACACAGAATCTGAAGCGGGTTTCAGGCTCTGAGCTGTCAGAACAGAGTCCGACTTGGGGCTTGAACCCATAAACTGTGATATCATGACCTGAGCTGAAGTCAGACACTTAACCAACTGAGCCATGCAGGCGCCCTGCAAACATAGGTCATTGAGAACAACTAAATGTAATGAATTATTTGGAGTTTCTTCTAAGGATCACTAGAAAACACCCCATAAAAGTAGATTAAGTTCTGAGTCATCAAAACTGTTTATTCTTTTTCCACTTGCAACTCTTGAAGAGTCAAAATAGATCCATTTTTCTTCTGATTGTCTCTGAAAGTATTAAGAAATACTTTTATTTCAATGATTATAAGTGTCAATACATTTAAAATGACATATGATTTCCTAAAATGCCAGTTTACGTATTCTATTTTTAAATTACACACTCAGGTAACCATTATTTACATTTTGGTTCAGGACTAGGTAATTTTTCTTTCATATTCTGACCCACAGCATTAGTGATATTTGATTTTTCATTGACTCAATGGAGAACTCACTCTATGTCAAGTGTGGTCCTTGACAGGGGCCCTAGCTATGTTTAGTGCATGCCCCTGTCCTTCAGGAGGTTACTGTCCTAACAGGGACACAGATGTGTGTGGCAGGATTATGGACCAAGTCACGTCTTGTTCACCTGGACTTCCTTTTCTCCATTCCAAGATGGCAGTAACCAAGCCATCTGTATCTGTCTTACAGGGTGTTTTTGCTGTGGGGCCAAAACAAAAGGTTGCTGATAACCCATGACCATTCTCCTAGTCTTGATGGAGCCCAAATTCATTGTCCTGGAGGGAAGAGAGGAAGGGAGGGAGGGAGGGAGACAGAGAGAGAGAGGCAGGCTTTGAGGGAAAGAGAGTCAACCAGATATAGATGGTAGACTCTTCTAGAATAGGAAAGGCCCAGAATTTGCCTGTCCTAGGATCAGCTCCCTAGAAGAGTCTGAGGGAAACAATTGGGCCTTCAAAGGGAAACTGTAGAGCCTTTCCAGAAAGGTGGGTCCATTGGCCTGATACTGGGCCTTCTTGGGACACATGGGCTCAGAATGTGGCAATATCGGAATATTTTTCAGATACCACAGAAGTCTCCCAGATTCTTGGGTGATACGAGGGAGCGAAAGAGAGCTAGATAAATACTGAGACTACATTTCCTGGTCAGCCTGGAGGCAGACTTGATTTTAAGAAACTAAAGAAGTGTGGTGTTCCTTGCACACTTAGGTTTGTGTTAAATCTATCTGTGTCCACCAAAACATGCAATTGCATCACTGCCGTATGTGGTGATGGTGGAATGAACAAGGCTACAGTGGGCAGATGGAGGAAAGCATATGGCTGGAGCTCCGCAAAGGTTGCCCTGAGAGGGTCCTGAAGGCTGAGGAAAAGCCAATTAGGTGAAGAGCAATGAGAGGCTAGAATTTTAGGCACTGAGTTCAGGAGAATGACCTTAGGCGAAGTTAATGGGATTTATTTTCATTTGCTCATTTTAAGATCCTTATTTGGAAACACTTCACCTCATAGGAGTGAGCAGAAGATATGCATCACGGGAGGAGAAGCTGGGAGAGAGCTGAGGCAGGGAGAGTCACCCTTGAGTGGCACGGGGAGGAGCTGGGAGACTCTGGGATGGATGCAGGGCCTCGTAAATGACTGTCAGAAGATATAATGAGCTTGCCTGGCACATGACAGGTGCTCTTTATGCCCTCTTTCATCCTAAAAACAACAGGGGACAGAAGCAGTTGTTAAGGCGGAACACAGCAGGCCCCCCCCGCCCCCGCCCTGAAGCACCTGCCCAGGGCCCCTGAGGGGTATCACCTCACACCCTGCAGAACAGGCCTTTCATGCCTCTGGGGGCAGACACCAGGGGTCAGGTGCCAAATGGCAGTGAAATGCTATGGGCAGTGGTGAGTCTGACTGCAGCCTGGTGATCCCTCTTCTACCTAGTCTTTCGACACATGTGTACGGGTCCTAGGAAGAAAGGGCAGGAAAAGTGATTTCATCCAGATCTGTGAATAAAACTGGCATGCCCTACACAACTCTGGGACCCCTCTAACAAGGTAATACAGAAGGGCAACGTCCTCTCTTTCCTGCCCCCTACCTTGGATCCCCAAGGGGCTCTGACATCATGTCAACCCATGGCGCTCGGCAGGGCCACACATGAACCCTTCGCCATCTAGAGGAATCTGTGGTGCTTGGCAGGGTAGCGTGCAATCGACTAGATGAGTTTGTGCTCAGGGACATGAGAAACACACTTGAGGGCTGCTGGGATTGAAGAAGGAGAACTTTGAAATTTTAGACTTACTGCTGTAATGTGACCAGGTTGATAGCTATTGGTTGGTGCGGCTGGAGAGACTGGATTCTAGGGTAACATGGCGGTGGTGTGGAAGGGTTTCTGTGGACAGAGTGGTGGAAGCAATGATTTAAGGGGAGGATATAGGACTCTGGAATAAAAAAAGTGGTAAAGGGATAAAAATTCTTCATTTTAGTGGGAAATCACTGAATTACCCCCATAAAAAGAAAAAAACAAAAGGGAGAGTCTGGATTGTCAAACTTGCCTTGGGGAAACTCATCTCTGAATATAAAAATAAGAACATTCCAAAGTATTTTTAAAAGTATGTATTCAGAATAATCAAAAATTTTCTCATGTCTTTCAAGAAAGATGTCTTTTAAGGTATTGGGTGGAAGATGTTGGATAATTATTGAAATTAGTCTAGGAGTGTTTAAAAATTATGTTGATGTGGAGAAAATATTTCAAAACATTTTAATGAGGAGAAAATCCAACTGGCTAAGAAGTTTGTTACGTAATAGAGGTCATGATATTTACAATAATATATTAAAACCCTTGAATAATGAAGAGCTCATAATTCTGGAGCCAATAAAATCTGTTATATATCTCATTAAATAAAGAAATTCAATATTTGGAAAATGTATGTAGTAATGACTGGAAATAACTAACATATTAAACACAAATGTAGATTCCTAAGTCTATAAAACATTGTTAAAAATGGGATAATTTGGCAAATAAGACTTTTAGTGACAAAACCATAATTATTTCAAAAAAGTTTATGTTTTAGGTCACAGAAAATTCTTTTGTGAAAAATAACAAGTATTCATGTGCAGCACATTACAGAATCCAAGGCATCATGAAACAATTGAAAAATGAGTTGTTGTGTGTTTTTTTTTTTTTTTTCCCCCAGAACAGAAGGGCCATGTACTACTTCTGTTGTATCTGCCTCTAGTTGATTAGAAGTTGAGTTAAAATTCCTTCATCAGGGGTCAGAAGCCTTTGTGAATTGAAATCGGTTTGTTCTCAGGGCTGTTGCTAACATAATCTTGTTGCCTACTGGAAACAACAGAAAATGTACAGTTCTGATGGCTTTGCCAGTACTTTTACTAGGCAAATTCTTTTATTTCATCTGGTGGTAAAACTTTAGGAGGCCTCCTTCCTCCCTGTGTGGAAGGATCTTCATATAAAAAATTGTGCAAATTTCATCAGGCACAACCATGCTTGAGGACAAGAAAGCCAGGTTGGCTCATTTTCTTATGGTCTAGGTTCCAACCATTTTGGATCCAGGACAATCCGGCCAGTGAGCGCTTGACTGCCTTCTAGCATCTTGCCTACTCCTTTGTGAAATATAAATTGTGGTAGAAAGCAAAGGCTCCATTTCCCTGCTTCGATAAGGAAACTTTGGGTGACCTGGATACCCTAAGAATGGAGAAGCCAACACTCTATCATGAAAGAGACTTTGCTTTGACCTGCCTGCCTGTGCATGTCAGATGGCCACAGTGCCCTTGTAGGGATCTTGACCCATCACATCATTTCTTTGGTATCAGAACTACAAAGACACGCAATTGGCACATTTCCCTTGTGGTGAGCCACTTAGAAGAGAAGTAATTGTAGCCTCAACTTGAAGACTTGGTGGATACTGTTTTCTTAGCACTAACGTTTCTAGGAACAAGTCACTACTTAAGCCCTTATCAGAATCTTAAAATGTCACAAATACATTATCTTCACACTCAAATGTATACATATTAGGGCCCTTGTATTGTTTCTTTCTACATAGATCAAAAGCCTAATAACTAAATATATATTTGAAAAGATTTGGAATAAGTTGTCAACCATCCATGATTTTATAGAGCTGAGTTTTATTACATGAAAATGGTACATTTGAGACCATAGGACATTTATGATCAACTTTGAAGTTCCTGGGAGTTTAGGTTATCAATATTTAATTATCAACACCACATTTTTGCTATAGTTCTATGTTGTTGTTGTTTTTTAAATGAGTGCCCAGAACATTTCACAAGAGTTTGACATATTTAGCGGATCTCCATGTAATATTGTTGGACAGAGTAAAAAGTTGGATGCCATGACACACAATATCTCCATTTCCTCATTCCTTCTCACCCCCCACTCTTCCAATGTGTTTATGTTCTACTTTTCCACAAAGTTGAAATTGTAAATGCCTTGGGTAGGAATTATGTATACATTACAATGCGTTTATAACCTTGACACCTTGTTAACACTGAATAAATATTAAAAAGCATAAATCACAGGAAAAAACTTTTCTTATCGATCTCATCTACCCAGTGAATGCCCATGACCTTTGGAATAAATTTCAAACTCCTCAGGTTAGTCTCCAACAACCCAGAGCCCCTGACCAAGATTTTCCAATCTTTTTTCAAACTACTTCCTATCAACACACAGGGCTCCAGTTAAATCAGGCTTATGTTCTGGGAGGAACTGGAATTTCTGCCTTCAAATCTTTGCTGCTTCTGTTCCTTTGACCTGAAATGCATGTAAGCCAGACTTCCTATCAAAGGAGAACCATGCTGTCGCTGTCTTCCCTGAAGTTCTCCCAGATCCCCTGGAGGAACCCCTCTCTATGCCCACAGCACTGCACACATCACTACTAGAGCAGAAACCACACACGATCTTGGAGGTACCACTCTTTTCACTCATCTTACTTCCTGAGGATGAAGTAGACTCATCGAAGACAGAGAAAATTTCTTATAGCTCCCTCCACTCTATGCACATTATAGAGGTTGAAAAGACGTTACACTGAATGGAACTGAATCAACACAAAATCGGTGTGCAGTAGAAAACAGAATGGACAACACTATTTTTTTTTTTTTTTAAAGAATAAAACAGAAAATGTTAAAATAAGGGCACCTGGGTGGCTCAGTCGGTTAAGCGTCCAACTTTGGCTCAGGTCATGATCTCACGGTTCGTGGGTTCAAGCCCCACGTCGGGCTCTGTGCTGACAGCTCGGAGCCTGGAGCCTGTTTCAGATTCTGTGTCTCCCTCTCTCTCTGACCCTCCCCCGCCTCAGAAATAAATTTAAAAAATTAAAAAAAGAAAATGTTATAATAATATCTATTTTCCTCATATATGTATAGGATGTGTTTTCCTGCCCTAGGATCTGATAACATACAGTCCCAACATCAGAAAGCCTTACGTGTCTGCTCTCAAATGGAAATCTTTGCACCATTGTATGGACACCCACTTGCATCATTAATTGAAGAATGTTAGAAGTAAAACTGTAATAAGAAATTGTTTCATAACGTACTTTCCTTAGGCTCCCTTCGACCTCTTCAGTAATCCACACAGAGTGAATTTTATGTCCTCCCCTCTTCAATCTTTTAAAAAATTCCCCCTAACTCCTACTTCCGCAGTTCAACTCTCTGCCCCCTTCTTGTCGCTCACAACTCATGCTCATCTTTGAGCTGCATTACTTTTCTGTGAATCATGCTGACTCTTCAATGAAGGAGATAGAAACACATCTGGAAATGGTGCGTAAATGCCATCGGTGGGCACTCAGTGACCTTCTGATTATCTTCAACTCCAGCCCTGGGAATGACTCCAGGTTCTCTTCACTTATCTTGGGAAGGTTCCCCTCTTGGTTATTGCGGAAGAAATGACAGAACTGTGATCTTTTCCTTTCCCCAGGGATAGCAGAAATAGGATAGTAGGACAGAAGGGAGCTCTTAAAAAGTACATCAAGAGTGTATCAAAATGGATGTAAAAGCCTATGTTCTCATGCTTATATGTTCCGAGAAAATGGGTTTTATCAAAAAGCATCACCTGATCCTATAAGTGCATGCATGACTATTAAAATAAGAAAATGGTAACATTTTAGGGACTCCTGGTGGCTCAGGTCATGGTCTCGAGGTTTTTGAGTTTATGCCCTGCATCAGACTCTGTGCTGACAATGATTCTCTCTCTTTCTTCTTTTCTCTGCCCCTCCCCTGCTCATGCCCATTCTCTCTCTCTTTTGCAAAACAGTTAAACAAACATTTTAAAAAATTTTAAAAAAGAAAATGGTAACATTTTAAAAACATGAATTTCATTTATTTATGAACTTCAAATCTGGTGCCACTGAAAATGTGCTTTCTCTGGCTTCTGCCCTCGGTACTTGCCTTTCAGTGAGTGCAGCTGGATGCATGTCCTGGGTTGGTTCTATTCTAAGTGCTGGAAATACAACAGTAAACCAGACGGGCACATCTACACTCAGAGAATTTACACTGTTTGTAGGTGAAACGGACAATAAGGAAGTGAATAAATAGTCCACCATTTTGCTGTTCTAACTACTAAGTTAAGCCATACTGGCTCAAGTGGGCTGTGATCATGCTCTCTGGCATGCCAAGTTCAGAAGCAATGACATGCTGACTGTTAGCAGTCCTCTTACGTGGCCAAAGCCCCACATGAGACACAGAGGGAGACGTACAAGTCTCAAGTTTGGTTTCCAAGAAAACAATTCTACATATGACTGCCAGTTTATTTAGAAATTAGTCGGTAGAGCTGGGCCTAGATCACCAAGGGAAACTGGAAGTTTATTGCCTTCCGACTTTATTTCTTTGAGAGCAAACACTATGAAGATAATCTGTTCTCAGCCAAAGAAAAATTTAATATAGTGCTCCCTGATTTCTTCTATTTAATTCATACTCTCCCGGCAGTCCCTGAAGTGCATTCACTATGTGTTCAAGTTTTGCCTTGATGTTTGTTTGCATCAGAGGGAGTATTAAGTTGTCCACAAAAAAGTGAATCCAGGTCCCGATTCCCTTGAGGCTAGCCTGAAAGTTATTGTTTTTATATCAATTTTAATCAACTGTTTGTGCAAGTCTCTGTATCTCAAGTCATTCCATTGCTAACACTTTTATTTTCTGATGATTAACCTTAGCACACACAATTTTGCCTTGGCTTAGCCACTACGTTACATAAAAATTCTGAAGGAAAAGGTCAAATTTATGAATCTCTGGACTTACTCAGCACCCTGTAGGGACTGTCAAAGCATTTTTTAATAAAAGCTATCATTTTCGATGCCAAGAAATCCCTGGGTCATTGGAAACCATGCGTCTGCTGTTCCCCCTCCCAGCATGCACCAAATGTCCTCAGTTCATGCTTTCCTGAGGGCTAACCTGATAGCTGTCCTCTTGAAACATTGATTGTTTTCATTTCCTGTTTAGCTATTCATCCGAACATTTAAAAAATATTATAGTAATTTGAAAAAGAATAAAAAATTTAAGTTAGAATTAAATGAATTAGAATAGTAAGTTTTACAACTAGAGGTGGATCCCATGCTCTAACTTCCTCATACAACCGGTGAAGAATGCATGAACAGGATTACCTGCACAGTGTGTCCTAAGTGATGAAGTCATTCTGTGGAAACACCACTTGGTGCCGTGGTCTGCTTCCACTATGATCCACCTGACATGTTACCGCCACACCCTTTGTCTGTCTGTTTAGAGATGGCCATCCTGGGAATGGCAGGCACTGCTATGGGCCTTCCTTGCCCTCTGGTTATTAAGAGAGCTCTGGTGTGTGGTGGAATGAGCATAGATTTACCATCAAAGAGATCTGACCTTGAATTTGTCTAGTGTCAAGAGGTCCAGCTCCTTTATGGACATGCCCCAGAGTCATTATACTAAAAAGAACCTGGGAAGTGTTTGAGGCTTATGGACTTACATGCATACCTAACCTGTTTCATTGTTAACTGCCTTAATGAGGGATGTTGTAAATCTCTGTATCATCCTGGGAAGTTTAGTCCACCAATCAGACCCTTCACGGCCTTTAACCCTAACCTCCTCCTTTTGATCTCAGGAACCAGAGCTCAGCCTTTTGGGCCTTATTTTTCTCCTCACAGCCTTGGCTTTTGCAGGAAGCCCCCTCCCAGGTTTTCCAGAGCTCATGGCAGGACCAGCTTGACTTTAAGTGTAGCATACAGGGCACCTGGGTGGTTCAGTCGGTTGAGCATCTGACTTCATCTCAGGTCATGATCTTCCAGTTCATGGGTTCAAGCCACACACTCTGTGCTGACAACTCTGCTTTGGATTCTGTGTCTCCCTCTCTCTCTGCGCCTCCCCTGCTCACGTTATATCTCTCTCAAAAAGAAATAAACATTTAAAAAAACCTGTAGAGTATGCTTAGCCCATAAATTCACTTTCTAACACTTTTGCCGGAATTGAGTATCAAGAAAGGTTGGGACTGGGGCGCCTGGGTGGCTTGGTCGGTTGAGCGTCCGACTTTCGCTTAGGTCATGATCTCGCGGATCGTGGGTTCGAGCCCCGCGTCGGGCTCTGTGCTGACTGCCAGCTCAGAGCCTGGAGCCTGTTTCGGAGTCTGTGACTCCTTCTCTCTCTGACCCTCTCCTGCTTACGTTGTCTCTCTCTCTCCTAGAAATAAATAAAAAACATTAAAAAATTAAAAAAAAAAAAAAAGAAAGGTTGGGACTGAAAGTGATAATAACCAATATCTAAGAAGGATACTTAACATGGGGAATGGCCTCTCTGTGTCTATATTTTTGGATCCTGTAGGTGCAGATTGTCTGGATCCTATGTTTAAAATGGCTTCAGGCTATGTCGGTATTGTTAACACTCATTCTACTGTGTTTTAAGAAAACAGGAAGGATAGAAATTTGAATATGAAGAACAGATAGGAATGATTGAAAGTAAATATTTAGTTTTCAAAAACTTTAGCCATGATATTCTTATACACACACATACACATATATTATATATATATAATGGAATACTACGTGGCAGTGAAAAATAATTAAATCTTGCCATTTGTAACAACATGGATGGAGCTAGAGTGTATTATGCTAAGCAGAACAAATCTGTTAGAGAATGACAGATATATGATTTCACTCATATGTGGAATTTGAGAAATTAAACAGATGAACACAGGAGAAGGGAAGGAAAAATAAGATAAAAATAGAGAGGGAGGCAAACTATGAGAAATTCTTAAACACTGAACAAACTGAAGGTTGCTGGAGGGGTGGTGGGTGGCGGGATGGGCGAGGTGGGTGATGGGTATTAAGGAGGGTGTTTTTTGGGATGAGCCCTGGGTGTTATATGTAAGAGATGAATCACTGGGTTCTATTCCTGAAGCCAAAACGACACTGTCCGTTCACTAACTTGAATTTAAATTAAAAAAAAAAAGAAGTCTGTTACATTTAAATTATACGTCAATGATTAAATTTTGATTTAAAATCTTTTCAAAACACAAATGCTGTAGAAAGTGATAGACACTTAAATATAGTTGTCTCTTGTAATTTGCAGTACTTACAGTGTCTAAAGCCACCTTGAACTCTGAGCAAATACTGAAGCATTGCTCCTAGGGGAAATACACAGCTAGGCTCCTGTGAGCCTCTGGTCACTAGATTTTCATCAACTAATCAATATACAACTTTGTTTTATGTGTATCTCTGTGTAAAGACAACTTCCTTAACATATGTTGATTTATTAACATTGAACTCATGGCCAACACTCTAACTCCTGCCTAACAAAGCTCCTCTAACACATACCTTTTTCTTCCAAGGCACATCACTCTCAGCCTTGCTGAGTGTAGAACTAGCCAGCTCATCAGCACTATGCTTGGGGCCATTTTAAACAGCAAAACCATTAAAAAAAAAAAAAAAAAAAAAAAAAAAAAAAAAAAAAAAAAAAAAAAAAAAAAAAAAAAAAAAAAAAAAAAAAAAAAAAAAAAAAAAAAAAAGCACCTAAGCGTGAAAACATGGCACTAAATAGTCCGTGAAAAAGACATCTGTTTATAGTAAGAGAGCTGAAATGAGAAGGCAGTCAGGGATCTTTTTAGATTTCAGCTGGGAACATTCTCCTCATGTGACTCAGATTTTCCCCCACTCTGTGCATGTCTGAGAATGTCCACAGAAGGACCAAGAGTGTTGACTTTGGGGTCAAAAATCAATTTTAGTGGGGAGGTGAATTTGCAAATAAAGAATCTGTGAATAATCAGGACTGACTGTAATTCCACACTGAACACAGTATCCTTGGAGTCAATTTGTGGATTATCTAGAATTTGTGCTAAATTTTCACTCTCTCCAGCTTCCTATGTTTTGCCTATTTTCATCTCAATAGACAGCATCCTGTAAAGGAAAAGGGAAGTAAAGACACAAGAGAACTTGGAAATCAGTATGGGTTTCACACAGTGAGCACTGAAGCCAGATTGGTCTCTAACAGCCTGTGTGAGCTCAACTTGTGAGAGCACAACTTTTTTTTTTCCTGAGAAAAAATATAACTGGAGGAACTTGAATCTTAAAATAAATACCAAGAAGGAGAACACATAGTAGAAAGACAAAACAATTTCCTTTTACAGGCTAAGTTTTTAAAGAATCACTCAAAAAAACAAAAACAAAAAAAAAGGCAAAATTAAACCTCCAGACTATAATCACCCCTCAAATGAGTATTGCGTAGATAATTACTCTCTGTTGCTAAAATCAGCACATGTTCCTCTCTTTAGCTCCAAAACTTGAATGAGATCAAGGAGAGCCAAAAACAATAAGTAGGCAGTGGTTTAAAGTTTTTGTTTTTGGTTTTGGTTTTTTGTGTGTGTGTGCAAGCTTTGATATTCTTGTCTTTCTGGGGATCTTTGAGAAGGGAACTTGTGAATGTGGTTTTAGAAGCAAAAGCTTTCATCTTAATGGCTGTAGGATGAGAAAAAGGTAAGAAGCTGTTATAAGAAAAGTAGGTACATATCACTACTGACCTAAAGTGAAACTAGCTTTAGCAACGCTGATGATTTTTTTTAATGTTTATTTATTTATTTTAAGAGAGAGAGGGCGAGTGAGCACTAGCAGGTAAGGAAGGGGGGGGGGAGAGAGACAGAGACAGAGAGAGAGGGAGAGATAGAGAGAGAGAAAGACAGAGAGAGAGAAAGAGAATCCCAAGCAGGCTCTGCACTGTCAGTTTGGAGCCTGATGCGAGGATCAACTTCACAAACCATGAGATCACAACCTGAGCTGAAATCAAGAGTTGATGCTTAACTGACTGAGCCAACCACGCACCCCAATTGTAGTAATTTTTGTCCTTGATTTTACAGAAATCAAGAAATCAAGAAATATATTTCTGATTATAAAAAAATAATTATCTGATCATAAAAATAGATGCTAAGTCTTTAGAATTTGAAAAACACATAAATATAGAAAGATGATCACTTAAAAAAAAAAAAAAAAACAAAAAAACCTGGGGCGCCTGGGTAGCTTAGTCGGTTAAGCATCCGACTTTCGCTTCGGTCATGATCTCGCAGTTCGTGTGTTCGAGCCCCGCGTCGGGCTCTGTGCTGACTGCCAGCTCAGAGCCTGGAGCCTGTTTCAAAGTCTGTGACTCCCTCTCTCTCTGACCCTCCCCTGCTCACACTGTCTCTCTCTCCTAGAAATAAATAAAACATTAAAAATTAAAAAAAGAAACAAACCTATGAAACACAGAGGGAAAACCAGTCCTAAAGATGTTTGAAAACCAAAACCAATTACAGTGTCATTTAAAATGTGTCCTTCACAGAACGATACCAACATAGATTTTTCTTTTTGAAAAGACAGATTTTTCTCTTCTTAATTAAAAAAGTAATAATGGCTTATTTTGTCCTCCGTTTCTTACAGGGGAGTAGATGGTTTATCTTATTAGATTTCATTTCAAAGCGGAAAATATATGTAACTTAGTCCTTCATCCAGGTAATAGATTGATACAGACTGACCAAATAATGAAATTGGCAAGTGTGGAACCCCTTTCTGTATATAAATTCTCAGGAAAAAGATACTCAAAATTATCTGTTTCTGCTAAAAGATAGACCTAATTATTACCAACAATAAGAAATTTGGAGGCTTTAGCTCTAGGGTTCAAAATAGAAACCCTCCCATTTGTTTCCAATATTGGGAAAACCACATGTCTTTTAATATTAATAAGTAATATGAACAACTCAAGCTTTCCCCAATTTAATCTTCACTGAAGCACTTATGATAGGTTTTCTCTCCCAGACTTAATTCTTTAGAAATTCTTACATATAATTACTTCTTATAATTGGTGCACAGCTATCAAATGATGTACGGCCAATTCCCAAAGTTTCAAATGGATAAATATTAGTCTAATGTGCTCAATCAATGCTTAGAAATAGCTCTAAGCCCTTTTCCTGCAAGGGAAAATATTTACTATATATCACAGTTAGATTAGCCACAGGCACCAGGCAGCTGATGGAGAAGCCTAGAAATCCTTGTAAATGTCCTTGCTCTTCTGTGAAGGACATCCTCAAAAGACAGAGAGGAAAAGGAAAAAAGAAAAAAAACAAGACAAAAAAAGCAACTCCATGGTGTTACCTTGAGCATTCTATTAAAAAACAGGTTTGGAATCAGAGCCATGTCAAAATATAATTCCTTGAGATACAGTCTCTGCATTTACAATAACAAAATGCACTAAAAATTACAGAGAACTTTTAATATGCTTCGTTTACCAGATTATCTATTCCATATATATACTTCATAACAGTAGATTTTCAATAAAAAAGCTTTCGACTATGGATTATGGAGTAACTAGGGTCATAGACCAACTGTATAATGAATCTGACTTCAGAAAAATCAAAATAGTGAAATACTAATGAGATGCACTTCACATAATTTTGCCCTTTTTATTTTTAATTGGGGTAAAATATATGTAACACAAATGCCCTTTATTATTTTAAAAGCAATTAGGTAGATAGTGTACACTTTATAGCTACTGTGAACCAAGTTTGCTCTTTTCCATTTGAGTAAAGTCAGTATGGATTTTTTGGCAGGGGGAGAGGGATAAAATTTTAACTGCAGAAATGGATGATACCTTTCCCTTTCCTAAAATAAGAAATTCCTGACAGTCATACCATACCCATCACATTCCAATATTCAGCTTTGTCAAAGAACAAAAGGTATGTGCAATTTTCCAATTCCTTTTATGGATTCCAATAAATTGATTCTTACAATAAGTAGTCACATTTCATAGCCTTTCAGGTGCACTGTGTGGGTGAGGGACTATTTCCTAGCACGAGCAAAAGAGTTACAGATTTCAGTACCACCAAAGGAAGTATTTTCAGGCAGACTTGTCTGAGTACAAAATGGAATCGGCTGCTTTATGAAATGGGAGCTCCCAGGGCTTAGAAGTACTGAACGCTCACACGACATTACTGTATATCAGCTGTTCCTGGCCAGCTGTCACAGGACACAGACGCCCGGGCCCTATCCCTGTAATTCAATTTCAATTGTTCTTGGGTGAGACGAGGCATCGGTACCTTTAAAAAACCCTCCCAGGTTATTTCAATGTGCAGTGAAATTTGATAACCCCTGGATGCATCAGAGGCCAGAGATTCACAGGTCAGCCAAGGTGGCCTCCTGGTGCGCTCCCACCTTGCCTGAGATTGTGGGATGGGGGCGCCATCCTTCCATGAGTCTCCCAGCCTTTGCCAAGGGAGAACGGAATTGAAAAGCGTGGCATCACCTCTACTGATGAACCTGGGAATTGAAAAACTCAAAAGGAGACCTATAGAGGCAGAATATACTGTGAACTTGAGCACTCTACAAAAAAGAGAGTTTGGAATCAGAGCCATGTCACAATATCATTCCTTGAGACACAGTCTCTGCATTTTACAATAGCAAAATGCACTAAAAATTACAGAGAGCTTTTAATATGCTTCATTTACCAAAGTGTCCATTCCATATACATAGTTTATAGTAATAGGTTGTCAATAAAGAGCTTTGACTATGAATTACGGGGTAACTAGGGTCATAGACCAACAGTATAATGAATCTGACTTCAGAAAACTCAAAATAGTGAAATATTAATGAGATGCACGTCACATAATTTATTCTAAATACCTGAAATTGGGAGGGGGGCGGTTTCTATAAGAAAATGTATAAAGGACAGTGCTGGGAGCCACACAGGCTTCCCTGGGTGACGGTCACAGCGAGGAAATGGGCACCGTTTGCACAGCTCCTGCCATGAGAAACGAAAACTAATATCTCCTTCTGCTACTACTGGCTCATGTTGGAAATGAGACTGCTGATAATGACCAGGCCTCACAATATTCCAGATCAGACCGATATTCCCCACACAGATTGCTCATAAGGAAAAGCATATTCCTGCCTTTTCAAAAGAGATGTTAGATGAAAGCATTGCCAAATGGCTCTTCCTATGGGCCTTGCAGATCAAAGACTTACATAATAAAGGGGGCTAAGAACACAAGAGTTACAATTGAGTCTGACCCTGAGAAGAGAGCCTAATTTAGAGTTAAGGACAGATATCCACCCCCACCCACTTGTTTCTGCTTGGTGCCCTAGTCCCCCAAGGCATCTTGTGATCAGTATTCAGAGTGACTTATTCTGGCCTTGAATATGCTGATTGCACCCTGTGAAGGAACCTATTGAGGAACTTCTTTTGTAATTATGGGAGCAAACGTTGTGTTTCCTGAAAGACCTGTTGTTGTTTTTTAAAATACTTTTCCTTTTTTTTTTAATTTTTTATTTTTTTTTACAAATAGTTTATTGTCAAATTAGTTTCCACATGACACTCAGTGCTCATCCCAACAAGTGCCCTCCTCCATGCCCATCCCCCCCTCCCCCCCACATCCATCAGTCCTCAGTTTTTGTCAGCATTCAAGAGTCTCTCATGGTTTGCCTCTCTCCCTTTCCCCCACCATTTCTGCCCTTCTTCTCCCCCTTGGTCCTCCGTCAAGTTCCTCCTAATCCTCCTATACGTGCAAACATATGATATTTGTCCTTCTCTGCCTGACTTATTTCGCTCAGCATAACACCCTCAAGGTCCATCCATGTTGCTACACATGGCCAGATTTCATTGTTTCTCATTGCCATGGAGTATTCCATGGTATAGATAAACCACATCTTCTTGATCCATTCATCTGTTGATTTTAAATACTTTTCCTTAAACAAACAAGCTATTGACCCCTGCTCACAAAGAACTAACTTCACCCTTTTTATGCTAAAAACATTGTCCTGTATGCTAAAGATGCCTTCCTTCCCCATAGGATAAGCATCTAAGTACCCTACCTCAATCACTATGGATAAAGGTTATGCAGGAGTCTTCTACAAATCTATGTTCTAGGAAATTCTTACAAATCAAAGAAATTTGTCATCAGAAATCTTTGTCTAAGGCAAATGCCACTTCTGTGCTGTCCCCCAAACACTTAATTATAAAATAAAGTTGAGCCCCAGTCAGAGCGGAGACGCCTGCCTGGTGACCAGAAAGACTCTTGTGGCCTCTCATCCCTCCCTCGCCGACACCATCCATCCTTCAGGGACCCCCGGACCCGGCCGCAGCAGGCCTCCAGCAGGACAGAGAACAGAGTTACCATATTGTGTGTGGTTTTTTTTAAAATGTCTGTTTATTTTTGAGAGAGAGAGAGCAAGCAGGGGAGGGACAGAAAGGGAGAGAGGAAGACAGAGAATCCCAAGCAAGTTCAGAGCTCAAACTCGCAAACCATGAAATCACGACATGAGCTGAAATCAAGAGTCAGATGCTTAACCAACGGAGCCACCCAGGCGCCCCAGTTACCATACTGTTTTGATCTAATGAGGACCAGTCCAGAGGTAAGTGGGTTTTTCCCCCCTCTATTATACGCTTCTTGGTGTCACTATCCTTTAAAGGCATTCAATGTTTAAAGAACAATTCAGAGTGGGGACTTCCTTCTCCTGTGAGTATGAGATGTCTCCAGAGAAATGACCACCATGGAGGACAGACACGGGGAAGAGCTACACTGGGGATCACCAGAAGGTGTGGGAAGAGGATACAGAAAAGAGGGACTGGATGTTCTTCACTTCTATAAAAGATACAGTAAGAACAGAGTGAGCCTAAATCACAGTGTGATACATTTTAAGCAAATAGTCTATGAGGAACACTTTTCTGATCCCTCAGTTGAATGGGTGACAGATAGAGGTTGCAGAATTTCCTGTAATGGATGGGATTGAAAATAGGATATCTTCACCTCTGTACAGAACATCCAGGAGCATTACATATTTTTCTCATTCTTCCTATCCATGAGAAAAGAGAGCGGAAGTCACATATAAGGCTTGAGCATGAAAGAATACAGCTGTCAGGGATCAGATGAGAACCAGTAGATAAAAGGGGTTGGAACAGGTAAAGCATTATACAATTTGAGGATATCATTTGTTTTCTAAAATGAAGATACCCCATCCATCAGGGTCTTTGATCCTCAAGATATGTCACTTCAGGGGTTGACATCCCATTTTCATGACCTAAAATACGTGGGTAGGGTATTTGGGAGTTTCTATCCTAAGGGACAAAACCCTGAATGAATGAAGGTCAGAACTCAGTTTAGTTCCATGCAATTTATTTAAAAGGCCCAATACAAGGTAAGAGTAGACTAGACCATTAATGTTACTCACTCAGGTTTGCAATATTCTGTATGCCCAGTTTAAGAACACACCTAAATCCAAGGGTATTCCTAACTTCTTATGCAAAGTTTTAGAAGCTATTTGATAATAACATACATTGGGTGGTCAGCTTGGAGGGTAAGATTGGCTTTTCCATTTATGTAAGAGTTTGCATTGTGTTATGAATGCATGCATGTGTATGTGTGTATATATAAATATATATTTATTCTAACCAGGGCTTTTCAAAGTATATGGTTATACTTCCCTATGAAAATGTGATTTATTTAAAAACTGCTTTAGAAGCACAGAACATAAATATGAATGTATGTTAAAACTTAGGTAATTAAGGCTATGCATGCAAACGCACACTTTTAAAATAATTTTTATTGCAAAAAAACCCCAGTATTTGGATGCTCAATCTGCCTCAATACTAAGTATCCAATTTTCCAATTTTCCAATATTCTTTGGGTAGAAGTGTGCACTTGGGCTTAGTAACTAAAGACAACATGTCACTTCTACGTTCTTTCATTGCAATGGTGACTGTCTGAATAACATGCCACTATTCATGAGCACACAATACAGTCTCTCTGTTCTCAACAATAAAGTGGATCTAGTATCAGCGTAGGATCACCTCAGCTACATACAGTTTTAAGGAATCCCACACTCATTCTTTAGGTGGCTCACTATCAAAGAGCCTGTTCCTAATAGTTCCTAAGCATCAATGTATGCGGGAATCATCACACAGCATTTGGAATTTGGAAACTATGGGCAGTTCTCCAACCAGTATGATACCTTAGCTGAATATTTAGGAATCAGGAAAGCTCTGTTTCCTGAAGCGCACCTCTTGATGCAGTGTCATTATGAGAGCTGTTGTTTGTCATTTCCCGCTTCTGGTACAGAAGGAAAGCCAATGATATAACAGAATGCACATATTATAGTAATGCTGTTTATTCTGGGCATCCTACAAAAGCTAAAAAATGGATGCACTTTTTTTTTCCTATGTAACTGTGTTCCCCATAGAATGTAGTCTCCCCAAGTAAAAAATTCCAAATCTAAACTTGACCAACGATAAAGACCATTAACTTCATTCTCCAGTCTTAATACCCTTTACTTTTGTTTTGGGTTAATTTGTTCCACTTAACTAGCAGTATGTAAACTATATTTTACCTCTGTAGGACTGAAGAGCAGGATTAGAGTATTTTTCCCTCTTTCTCTTCCCTAATCTTTTAAGCCATAGGTAGGTTCAATAGCTGTTTCCAAACACGTTCTCATCGACCATCATCTAGAAAAACTCAATCCACCATGACCTTTAAATTGAGAACGTTCTTAAATTAAACACCAAAGAGGGACAATTGCTGAAAATCAATCCTTGCCATTTTCTAATTGTAGGACAATTTTCCATGTCAGAGTCTATGTTCATGTAGACTAACATTTTTATTTCTCATTTTTATTAGCGCCCCCCCCCCCCATTCTACGGTTTTAGATTCATTCCTCACTAACAACTACTCTTATAAAATATTCCAACTTTTCTCATCATGTTTCAGGTCTGTAATCCCATGCATGACACTTTAGAGAGGCCTATGTTTAATTTCAAAACATACAAATGTAGTTCAAAATCCAACCAAAGCTTCTAGTAGGAGATTAGTGAACTTAAATTAATCATGATTGAATTAAATCAATCAATTAAAATAAGAATCGCATAGTTTCAAATATACATGTAAAGATCTAAGTACTTAAAATTTTAAAGAACAAAGTGCAAAAAATTCACACTGAATACAAACAACTAGGTTGATAGACTAGGTATAAATAGAAGGCTCTAGTAGTACAGTGGGTTTTATATACCAATAAACTTGAGACTTTACAATGGATGAAATAACATAAACACATAAAAAAAAGATCCAAGTCAAACAAAGATCAATTATTCATCCATCGAAACAAACATTTATTCCAGATGGTTGGAGTCTAAATTTGTCTAAGAGAGGATGGACGTTAGCATGCATCCCAATTTAAAGAGATAGTATATTTTTTATATTGAGTGTTTATTGTATGACAGGCAGCGTGTTAATAATTTTATTTAAGGACTCTTTTTAATTCTCCCAATAACACTGTCAAGTTGGTATGTTTACATCTGACCCTTGAACAACACAGGAATTAGCACTGCCCCTTGCCCCCATACACACAGTTGAAAATCTGCATATAACTGCTGACTCCCCAGACAATTACTAATAGTCCACAGTTGACTGGAACCCTTACTGATTACAAAAATAGTCGATTAACATATATTTTGTATTTTGTATGTGATATAACTGTATTCTTACAATAAAGTAAGCTTGATGAAAGAAAATGTTGTCAAGAAAATCTTAAAAGTTCATTTGCAATACTGTACTGAATTTATTGAAAAAAAAAATCCATGTATAAGTAGATCCACAGAGTCCAAATCTGTGTTGTTGAAAGATCAACTGTACACTAATTTTACTGAAAAAGTACTAGAGGCTTAGATAGATTGAGTACATGGACAGTGCCAGAGAACTAGGAAGTAACAGAGCTTGGAGGTAACTGAACTTTCCCTGAAGTCAAGAATTGTGATTGACTTGTCCCTGTGTAAAGTCAGGGACTAGCCTCTGGCAAAGAGTAGATGCCAATTAAATGAGTAATTAGACAAAAAAGTAAATGAGGAGGGTCTATCTGACTTCAAAGCCTATGCTCTTCAACAATGTGTCAAAATTCCTTTGAAAAGGAAGTTTTCCCCAAGTCTCCATTTTTCTTACCAATCCATTCTACACATGAGAGGATTGAATTTGAACATTACTTCTTAAAAATACTTTGTAATTCAAATCAGGAACAAGAGATGAAAGTGTTCAATTATGTCCAAAGGAGCAGAAAGGTTAAGAAAGAGCGCGAGGAAGGCCCTTGAAATTTTCCAGTCTTAGGGACTTCTCTCTGGGAATGTTACAAAGCCCCGTTCCTAAGCCTGGCTCTTTCCAGCCCTCTACTTCTGCAACGATCAATGTTATTATTCAGTTCTATTAATTTAATTAAATTATATACTTTCACACATCTGCTTCTGGCCAAGAGGGAGTAAAGAAGACTAGATTTATTCTCTCTCCTGGAAGAAACCAAACAGATAAAACAAATGGAACAGTGGTCTTCAAGAAACTGCGTATCAGGCAATGATCACCCAAAAGATGTTTCCCAATTAGGTGAACCCTCCTCCTGCTGAGCTGGCTGCCTTGAAAGTTTCAAGGCTGAAGCTTGGGAAGGGAAAACCTGGAACTCGACCAAGTCTCTGCAGCTGAGCTTGGAAAAACAAGGAGGCTAGAATTCACAGAACAGAGTTCCGAGGAGGGAAGAGGGACTTTGAGACAGAATCCTAGATGGTCTTCTTGAATTTCCAATATGCAGGGATCAGTATGCATATGAGAGAACTACCCAGGGAAAGAATCATGCAAAAGGATCAAAGAATAGTGCCTGATATTCACTCTGGACCAGGAGCAGTGTCTATTTACACCATGCAGACTGGAATGATTCTAGGAGCTGGGGAAGAGATGGTCCTGGATTGACTAACTGCTCAGGACCCAGCTAACAAATCATAGAACCAGGACACGAAAGGATCAAACTGTTTCCAAATAAATTAATGGCACTCCAGGAAAAAACTCAAGAATAGTAACAGAAATACAAAAATATCTAGCACACAATTTGTTAAAATCCAAAATATCTGCCATCTAATCAAAGATTACCAGACATGTAAAGAAGCAGAAAAACACAACTCATTATAAATAAATAAATAAACATCCCATAAATGGCATGTTAGAATGAGCACACAAAGACATTAAAATGTTATTTTAAGAGCTTAGAGCCTCTCTCAATAAATGGAGAGATATATCTTGTGCGTGGGTCAGAAGACTGGATACTGGTAAGATTAAGTTTCCCCCATATTGATTTACAGATTCAATGCAATCCCAATCAAAATCCCTGCTGGTTTGTATCTGTGTGTATGGAGAAACTGACAAACTGATTTAAAACTTTAATTTAGGTAGAAATGCAAAGTACCTAGACTATGTAAAATAAAAGAACAAATCTAGATCATCAACACCACCTGCTTTCAAGACTTACGAAGCTACAATTATCAACACAATGTGGGATTGGTGAAAGGATAGGCAAAACAGATTCATGGAACAGGGTATAAAGTTCATAAATAGACACACACATGTGTGGACAACTGAGTTTTGACCAAAGTGGGAAGGCAACTCAGCTGAAAAAGAATAGTCTTTTCAACAATGGTACTAGAATAATTTGTATCCATATGCAAATAAACTTTGATCCAAGCCAATTACCACAAAATGGATAATAGGCCTAAATTACTATAAAACCCCAGTCTATGAAACTTCTAAAAGAAAAAGAGAAAGACTTTGAGACCTTGGATGAGGCAAAGCTTTCTTAGCTATTGCACCAAATGCATGATCCATAATAAAAGCACAAATTGGGAAATTGGAATTCATCCAAATTAAAATGTCTTCTCTTTGAAAGGCACTGTTAGAACACTAAGAAGATGAGCCACACACGGAGAGCAAATATTTTCATAACTCTGATAAATGACACGTTACCAGAACATAGAAATAACTCGCAAAACTCAATAATAAAAGTCTAACTAAAAAATGGCTCAAGACGTGGATGGACACTTCACCAGGGAAGATATAAAGGTGTCATATAAGTGTATGAAAAGATGCTCACCATCATTAGTCATAAGGGAAATGCAAATTAAAATGCAGTGAATATTGCCACACATTTATAGGAGCAATAGCTAAAATTTTAAACACTGACCATTTGCCAAGTGTTGGCAGAGACGTAGAGGAATTGCATCCTCATATGCTTTCAATGGGAATGTAAAATGACGTACTCACTTTGGCAAACGGTTCGGCAGTAACTTTAAAAGTTACACATATATTTGCCATATGACCTAGCTATTCCATCTCCAAGCATTTACCCACTAGAAATTAAAGCTTCTATTCATAAAGACTTGCACAATTACTCATTAATAGTTTTATTTTTAATAGCCCCAAGTGGGGAATGGCCCAAATGCCCACCAACAGGTAAAGGGATAACATTGTACTATCTATACAATGGAAAGAATGAAAAAGAATGAACTATTGATAGACATTACAACAGGGGAAACTTAATAATCTCAGTAATATATATCACAATCTAATTATGCTGAATGTAGGAAGCGAGAAAAGAAAGAATATATATCACATTATTATTCCATTATACAAAATTTTAGAAGAAGTGTACATTAACAAAAGGCATATTAGTTGTCGCCTATGGATGTGGGAAGGGAGAGAAGTGTAGGAGGAGAGGATTAGAAAGGCCAATGAAGGATCTTTTGGGGGAGATGGAGATGGTCATTATTTTAATCGTGATGGTTGTTTCAAAGGAGAACACATTTGCCAAAAATTATTAGACTGTAACACTTTTTAAATAACTTCTTAAATGTTTTATTTATTTTTGAGAGAGAGAGAGAGAGAGAGAGAGAGAGAGAGCAAGCGAGAGAGCACGCATGCCTGAGCAGGACGGGGCAGAGAGAGGGAGACAAAGGATCCAAGGAGGGCTCCTCACTGGCAGGAGAGAGCCTGATGTAGGGTTCAAAGTCAGAACTGGGAGATCATGACCTGTGCCAAAGTTGGATGCCTAACAGACCTAGCCACCCAGGTGCCCCAGACTGTACACTTTCAATATGTTCAGTTACCTCAATAAAGTTTTTTCAGAGTTAGGGGCACTTGGGTCACTCAGTCAGTTCAACATCTGACTCCTGATTTTGGCTCAGGTCATGATTGCATGGTTTGTGAAATCAAGCCATGCGTCAGACTCTGCACCAAGAGCAGAGCCTGCTTTGGAGTCTCTCTCTAACCGCCCCCCCCCCCATCTCTCTGCCCTTCCCCTGTTCCCTCTTTCTCTCAAAATAAATGAATAAACATTTTAAAAACTTGTTTCAGAGTTCTATAATCCCTCAATTTTCCTTCTCCTCCAGTATCTACAGTTTTGAATTCTTTGGAAAACTTTAGAAGCATTTATTGGACATCATATTACTTTGCTCGAGAGGTTTGCTGTCATAAGTCTTTCTAGTCTTCCTTTGGTTTCCATCCATGAGCCAGTACGAGTTCTTGGAACATTGCTGGTATCATCACCACAAACCTACCTTCCCAATGGTTTTTAAACATTTCCCCCATCTTGCTTGCTAATTACAGTGCAGGCTTGGCCTGTGCTTATGTCCCCAGCTCGCCCCTGCACCGTGATACCCAGCTATACTAACTCTTCTCAATTCTCTCAATGCCCCATACTCACCTTAGCTTTCCATCTTCTTATTTGAAGTTCTCTAATTCTGGGAAATTTTCTTTTACCCTCTTTTGTCCTGGCTGATTCCTACACACTCTTTAGTCTCAGTTGCATATCATTTTCTTGAGAAAGTCTAAGTAATTCTCCCATCAAAGTTTCCCTTAAGTGACCCTGACATATGATACCCTAAAGTTTTCCTATGGCAATTGCCCCACTCAATTTTACTTACCTGTTTACCTGTCAGTATTCCTCTAGGGCACAAGACTACCTCGATCTGAGGTGACTGGGGACCTGATACAAGGAACGGGGGACTGAGTCTACTATCTGAGTCTACTCTTTCTCCATTAATTTGGAGAAAAGTCACAGACATGTTTCTGACCAAGACAAAACCAATCCAAAAACAAAACCACAATTATTTACTGCCCTTGAGCATAATATAATATAAATTCAAAAAGTGATCAGCTCTCTTAGTGAGCATTTATACCAAAAGAAGACATTTTAATCCTAAGAAAGGCTTCCTTGTAGTGTCTTAGGATAAAGAAATTTTGGAGGCGAAACTGCCATATACTACAGAGTTCTCTAAACATGGCATTAGTGTGTCTTAGTCAGGGAGGGATGAAATGGAGCTCTGATCCAGTCTGAGACCCTCAAAAAGAAATTCTAACAAAGGTAACATTTCAAATTATGGAGTTTGGCTATACAGTCAGTATGTAGTAGCTACTCCTTGGTGTCCTGTTTGTCTGTATAGACGTGGCCTTTCCAAAAGGAACCACCTTCATTTCACAGAATTGGGGAGCAAATCTCTTGAGATTTATTCTTATGTAAATACATAAGTCCATCATTTAAAACTGCTTTAATGTTTATTTAGTTTTGAGAGAGAAAGTCATAGAGTATGAGTGGGGAAGGGGCAGAGAGAGAGGGAGACACAGAATCCAAAGCAGACTCCAGGCTCTGAGCTGTCATCATGGAGCCCAGAATGGGGGCTTCAACCCACAAACCACGAGCTCATAACCTAAACCAAAGTCAGATGCTTAACGGACTGAGCCACCCCAGCACCCCTACTAAATCCATTCTTATAAATGTATCTGTTGATCTCTAAATGGTTACGAAAGGTGCTAGGAACTGAAGTAATCAAAGTAGAAAAGTGTCACAGCAAGTTCTTCCTGATATTCTAACTGTTCCTCCAATTTGTTCTCTGGGCAAGAAAGAGTTCTGCCTGTGGATTAAACAGCAGCATTACTCAGTCTCAAGCAGAGATGACTGTCTTTTTCAATTTTGAAACAGCGCTTCCATTATTTCTTTCCTTGCCATTTGTGGGCAGCTGAAATGTGTTGGTCTTTATACTTACTCTAGTTCCCTGAATCCTTGGACTAAGTAAAGTGGAACAGGAAAATAAAGTTACCAGATATATATATGTATGTATCTTGGCTATGGATTGCTGGTAAACATTTTATTTAAAGCATGACCTTTCCAAATAAACTAAAGAATATTTATAGGAAGCATCTCTCCTCCAGCTATGGCATCCATAGTTTCTTCTTTCTTCCTAGCCTATTATGAAATTATAAATCACTGAATTATATTTTCTCTTTACTGTCATAGTCCATTTCTGATAATTGGCTAAAACTTAGGGGTATGGATCAACCAAAATTGACCAATGTGATCTGTATGTACAAAACATATTAACTTTTGTCTAAGGTAGTTATGATGATGATTGATTGCTGCATATGGGTATGCATATGTTGGTATTTATATTTCATATCAATTTAGAAGTTAATATTTCAAGATATATTTCAAATCAGCATGTCTATTCTATTTCTTAAACCCATTACTTGAACAGACATAACTTCATTCACAAATAGAATGCATCCCAAAGAAACTATGGGAAACTCAGATATTAGTCATCCAGGAACTTCAAGTGGTCACCAGTGAGAAACATACTTTTTAAATGTTTGTTTGTTTATTTATTTATTTGAGAGGGTGTGAGCAGAGAAGAGCAGAGAGAGAGGAGAGAGAGAGAATCCCAAGCAGGCCCCACGCTGTCAGCATAGAGCCTTATGCAGGACTTGATCTCACAAATGTGAGATCATAACCTGAGCCGAAATCAAAAGTCAGATGCTTAACCAACTGAGCCACCCAGGCGCCCTGGGAAACATATTTTTGAGAAGCTGCACACACTAAGACCAGATGTGGAAACAGTACAAAATCAATGGTATTACCACTCTTTTACTTATTTAATTGTAAGTTATTGCAAGAGTTAATTGCAATAATTCTGTTATTCTTCCAAATAATCTACTCACCTAAACTTACACTCCTTCATAAATGTACTTTTCATTTTTCAGTTCTTTGTGGTAACTTAAAAAAGAAGTACAAATCACTTATTGCCAGACACACAAGAAAATCAACTTCTCTATCAGTAAAATGTCATTATAAGAAGAGAGGACAGGAATTCTATCACAATTAGTGAAAAAGATAAATTTTCAGGACATCAAAAGTAAGTGCAAGGTAGAAGTAACCCAAGTGCTCATTGGCAGATGAATTGGTAACCAAAGTGTGATATATACATACAAAGAAATGTTATTCAGCTTCAAAAAGGATGAACATTCTGACACCTGTCACACCATGGATAAAACCTGAGGACATTAGGCTAAATGAAATAAGCCCGTCAAAATGCTGTATGATTGCATTTATATGATGTATGTAGAGTAGTCAAAAATCATAGAAGTTCAAAGTAAAATGGTTAGGCAGGGGCTGACTGCCCTTCTGCCACTTGAGGACACAATGAGTAGATAGCTATGAACCAGGAAGTGGTCCTCACCAGACATCAAATCTACCAGCACCCTGATCTTGGACTTCCAGCATCTAGAACTATGAGAAGTGAATTCCATTGTTTGAAGCCACCCCGTCTATGGCATTTTTGTTACTACAGCCTGAACAGGCTGACATCTCTGTACACCACTCTGTTCAACAATGTGGTGTATCTTTCACCAGCGCCGTTGATGCCTCACTCATTCTCTTCCCTCCTCACTTGGCGGAGGACACTCTCAATGCTATTACTTAATTTGTATGTTTACGGTCAGTCTGCACCCACTGGAATCCTGTATCTTTTGTTTGGGGATGTACCTAGCATGCAGCGCGTACTCAGTAAATGTATGTTGTAGGAATGAAGCTCTTTGGACCTTTTGTCCAGGAATCAGATACCGATATTCCTCCCCTTGGATTGATCCTCTTCTCCCCTCACTAGGTTAATCTCATCCCTACCTTGACTCACACTGGCATCTTTGTCAGTTTACCTCTATTGTCTACTTAAATCTCACCATTCTACTGTAAACACTCCCTAAGAAAATGAATTTTCCTGGTTTCTCTTCTTTGCTTTACTCATGAGCCTTATTACCCTGGGATTCCTTTCTTGGCCTTTTAAATTATTATTATTATCATTATCATTATTATGAGAGAGAGAGAGAGAGAGAGAGAGAGGATCTCAAGTGGGCTCTATACCCAGCATGGAGCCCGAGATAGGGCTTGATCCCATGACCCTGGGGTCATGACTTGAGCCACAATCAAGAGTCAGACACTCATCCTGTTGAGCCACCCATGCGCTCCCGCCTTTTAAAAATCTTGTCCTCAGGTCTCATCTAAATCAGGGGCATTCAGACATCAGTGTCAACTGTAAGTGGAGAATCTGCACATCCCAGGACTTTGAGTCTCCCACCTGGGCTGTAACTAACTGGTGAGTAGCTAGCTACCTGAATCTACATGGTAAAGTGCCAAATCAAGGTGCCCGTACCACCACTCCTGACTGCTAGTCCGGCCTCACCTCCCCGACCCCACCTTTCTGGGTCCACATAATTCTTCCCATCACCCAAGCAGCAAACTTTGGCATTATATTTGATTCCTGCCAGTCCTATCCACAGTTTCAGTTACCCGCAGTCAACCATAGTCAGAAGCAGATGACAGTAAGTCAGAAGGTCAGCAGTAGCCTGACGCTACATCATAATGCTTACATCATCCCCTTCACTTCATCTCATCATGTGAGCGTTTTATCATATCACATCATCACAAGGAGAAAGGAGAGTACAGTACAGCCAGGACTGTTTATGGACAGAGAAACCATTCACATTACCTTGATTACAATTGTTACAGTTGCTCTATATTATTGTCATTGTCCATTGCTTACTGTGCCCACTTTATAAAGGTATGTACGTGTACGTAGGGCTTGGTACTATCTGTGGTTTCAGGCATCCACTGGGAGTCTTGTGATGTATCTTTCATGGATCGGAGTGGAAGGACTCCTGTCTTGAGGGGATCACTCAGGTCTCTCAGTCATGTGGTGTTTTGTAGTCTTGGACATGCTTAAGAATCCACAAGGGACTTTAAAAAAAAATGTCGAAGCCTGGGGTCCATTCCAAACATTCTCGATTTAATTGGTTGGGGTTGGATCCAGGCTTTGGCATGTCTTAAAAGTTTCCTGAGGAATGCTGATGTGCAGCAAAAGGTGAAATCCACTAAGCACTGGGGACTGTGGGCTTTAGATTCGAATATACTGTGTGGCTATTTAACCCACCTGAACTCCAGATCCTCTGCTGTGTAAGGGATTCCAGCTTCAGCCTCAAGGGTTTACTGTGCAGATTAAAGAGCTAAGGATTTGAAATTTTTAGTAATAAATGGTAGGTACTCAATGCATAATAGTTCCCTGTCTCTCTGATTTTCTAATCTGTAAAATGGGAATGAAAGTACTTGCTTTAGAGTTTGCACTAAATAGAAGCAAAATTCCAGTAGGTTTTCCCTAACTCTTACCTTGCTGAGAGTAAGTTTAGATGCTACAAATGAGCCTTCTCTCCTGTTCCCTTTTCCTCTGCATCTCCCCCTGTGCCATGCTGGTGCTTGTCCCAGGGCATTGTGGCTGCTAAGCCTCTACTCCATTGCCAGATTCAAAGTACTAATGCACAGCTCTTAGCATGTCATTACTCGGTTTAAAACTCTCCACTGACTCTTCACTGACCACCGGATTATACGCTCCCTGTGCTCTCACTGGGATGGGACCACCCATTCCCATCAGCCTTGCTTCCGTAGCTGCCCCGTCTACCCTACATACTAGATAATATGGATCCACGACCTTCCGTAAGTGTGTGGCACACTTTCCTCCACCTCTTTGCCCTCACATTCTCAATTCAACCTACCAAAAGTCTAACCAATTGTAATTGCTCTTTCCTAATGCATTCATAATTTATTGGACGATAAAATGGCTTTCACGAGGTCATTGGAGTTGTCAGGAAGGACCTTTTTGCATCTAAAGATGCTCCCTGGGTCTGTCACTGTAGGTAGCGGAATTGCCCTTACTCAGTCTTTGCTTCACAGCATTAAAACTCCTGGGTTTATCAGCCTTCAGCTTCTGAATTTTAATCAGTTTCCTGGCCCAGAGCATAGTTTCACGGGATGGACACCGAAGACAGATTTCAGTAGGAAGAAGGACCACTGTCACTGTGCACGTCACGGCCAGTCTCCAGCTGCCTTCTTACCCTGCAGATCAGATCCGTAGATGAAGTCACCACTGCACACATCCTGAAGCCCTCTCAGAGGCCAGACAATAGAACCCAAATTCACCTGGCCGTCATTCTAAGTCTGCGGGCCTGGCCCAATCCCCTTCTACCACCATCTCTCTGCGTGACCGCTGCCTCATTCCCTGGCCTTTGTGGCCTCTCTGACCTCCTCACCTCTGCCCGTGCAGGATCCTATTCTTGTTCAAGACTCAGCATAGGAGTCACCCCTTTGAGGTCAGCGGCACGGGCACTGGCTTCGGAGGGTCACATGCCTAAGGTGTTTCCAAGACACCCTGGGCTCACGCCTCTTAAGGAGCTTCTCAGACACACAGCGGAGCTCTGTTGAGCCACCACCTGTCTCTCGGCTGCTGCGATGGTGACTTATTTACCTGTTCTGGCCCCGGATTGGCACGCAGGAAGAAATCAATGAACGAAAGACAAAAGACAGAAAGGGGACATTCTAGTTTATGCCTGTAGTATTCCAGGTGGTATTCTATTCTCATCCTTTAAAAAAAATACTAAAATAGCCTGAAAGAGAATGCTGCTAAATGTGATTTCACAATAATTAGCAAAGACAAGAAACAATATCCGTAGAAAAGTTACAGTGAAAAAAATTGCAGGCATGTTCATTTTCCAAACCACAGTTATCATATATTTCTCATAAGCCATTTAATTTTTCAAGTCTACTTTTTACTCTTCTATATGTGCTTGGTAGATAGAGAGCACTAATAGATAGCCTGGGTCTAAAAATACTGACTTCAACTTTACAGTTAATTGCAGTGGGATGCTGTAGCATCTACTTAAAAAATAACCCTTGGAAAAGTGGTTACTTGTCATTTACATATTTTAATGTTAGCAATAAAACGGAAAGTGGTTAGGCTTAATAAATCTGTATGGTCATAAGAGAAAGATGAAGATGAATTCTGAGGAGGCTATTGCTGCTCTAATCAATAGAGCATATCATAATTGTGCATTAAGGGAACGTCAGTACGGTGAGGTAAAAGAACAATAGTCACTAAATAAGTGGTCTCTGGGAGTTAATGAAAAATCTCTTTCTCCAATAGGAGAGGAACGCTTTTTAAAATTTATAGTACCATATGGACACTCAGGCATATGGAAGACTTGTAGATGCTGTACAACAAAGTGTTATTTTTACATTTTCAACATAACAAATATACTAAACAGGTGCTTTAAAATGTCACACTTTGAACAGCAGTAATTTAATTAGCATAAAAAACTGCGCTTAGCAATATCACTGAAATATTAGTAGAATAGAGAGATTTTATATGTGATGTGCTGCAGCTTCGGATTTATAAGTGGTTTCGGATTTTAATGAATATTTTTTTCCTCTCCTTCTTGAAATCGGAGTCTCAGTTGCAGTGACCTAATTATTCTGCAGGACGACAACGGATCGGTCTTTCTTATCTACACCTTTGTCACTGGCTGCTGTGTTTTACCCCCGCGAAGAAGCTTCCTGTTAGATTCAAACTTGTAACAAATCAGAAAAGACACTGTTGGCTCTTTGTTCCTATATTTACAGAGTAGAGGTTCTCTTTTAAAACTAACATTGTTCTCTGAAAACCTAAAAATAACCTAAATATTAAAAAAAATAAAATAGATAAATCTGTAAATATTTTACATCTCAGGTTTGAAATATTTGGTCTTCATTCAATGATATGATATTTTAAGTGTCTAGAATTGTGTCTAGCATTTGTAATAAAAAGTGTTGCCAGCTATAAATATGACGCTTCCTAATAATACAGGAAATTTATAATAATGGAAGTTTTAGTGAAAGAAACAGAATATGAAATTGTGCACAGAACAATGAACAAGATATGATTTTAAAAGCTTACAAATTAAAAAAAGCTTTTACAATGTTTATGTCTGATGACAGAACAGGAGACATTTGCTTTATAATTTCTACTCAGTATTTTTATATATTTTTATGGAATTATGTAACTTTAAAATGAATTATAATATTAAAAATAGCCAAAATAATACAATTTTTCATTTCATTTCTGTCATAATTACATAGGCTTATAAATATTTATTTTTATGTAAACAAGAGAAAAGTAACAGAAAACTGGAGGAGTCTGTGTGGATGGAAGAGATATTTCTGGACTAGTGAAGCTGCACCAAAAACATCCATCGTTTAGCTATTCTTTCAACTGACACTAAGTTTTCAAGTTTTCAAAATAATCGTAACAATGATAATAGCTATTATATAAATAGCTCTTCTTGTTTTAGATTTTAAGCAATGAATTATCTCATTTAACCATTAGAACAACTTTGTTAGGGGGTTCCTGGGCAGCTCAGTCGATTGACCGTCAGACTTCAGCTCAGGTCATGATCTTACAGTTCATGAGTTCAAGCCCTGCATGGGACTCTCACTGTCAGCACAGAGCCCGCTTTGGATCCTGGGTCCCCCTCTGCCTCTGCCCTTCCCTTACTTGCTCTCTCTCAAAAATAAATGTAAAAAAAAGAACAACTTTGTTAGGCAGGTATTAATTTCATTATAAAAGAGAAAATGAAGCCTCAGAATGATGTACAAGTTTGCTTGTAAGTGTTGGAGTTGGTCTATCGAGGACGCCTGGCGATAAATGATGGTGCCTGCTTGGACACGCCAAGTGCAGTGCTGGGACTGGACATGCCACATGAAAGCCCAGTCTCTACCCCCAAGAAAGTAAATAATTAAAAGCTATAGTTTCCATAGCTTTTAGTGACGATGGAAACGTTGCGTACTTGTTCTGTCCCTCACAACAGCTACTAGCCACCTGTGGCTACTGAACATGGAAAGTGTGAACTTTAACTTTTATTTAATTTTAATGAATTCACATTTAAATTTAAATAGCTGCATTGGACTGGTGGCTACACAATTCACATCTCAGTTCCAAAGGCTGAGGCAGGTATAGAGGGGCATTTATTTTTTTATTTTTTTTTAATTTTTTTTCTTTTTTTATTTTTAGGAGAGAGAGAGAGAGAGAGACAGCGTGAGCAGGGGAGGGTCAGAGAGAGAGGGAGTCACAGACTGAAACAGGCTCCAGGCTCTGAACTGGCAATCAGCACAGAGCCCGACGCGGGGCTCGAACCCACGAACCGCGAGATCATGACCTAAGCGAAAGTCGGACGCTCAACCGACTAAGCCACCCAGGCGCCCCTAGAGGGGCATTTATAAAACAATATTCTGAGAACTAATAATATGTTTTAAAAATAAAATAATAATCAACATACTCTTGGAAAAGGTGATCTCTACTATAACCTCACCAAGTATATGCTGCTTTTCTGAGGATAGGTAAAAGCATCTCACTTAAACTGAAGACACGGTTTTAACTGTTTTCAAAAAAAAAAAATAACAGGCATTTATATTATCAGTCATGATATATCTTTATTTCTGCTCTAATGTGAATTTGTTAGAATCAATTAATTATTTTAATTAATTTTAAATGATTGTACATGGAAGCTTGTCCCCCCCCACCCTGAGAAAAAGTGTATGTAAATATTCTTTTTTGCTCCCTCAGAATACTTACTTTGTAATGCGCCAAGATGTGAGCAAATGCTGTAAGTGGAAACTTTGATGCTAAATTAATCTCTAGGGGTAAAATGCTAATCTTTGCCTTAAGTATACAAATGCTACATTTTAAAAGGAGAATTGTGGGCCCATAAGACATATATTTAGTTTAATTAATATTAAATCACAAGACAAACCATGAGCCTCAATAATCTGAATGAAGAGCAGAGACTATAAAATCTTTAAGTCAAGAAGCCAAACATTTCTCCTGTTATTTCTTTTAATTTATTGTATTTGATTTGCTGGCTCCATTAAATATCAAACCTTCTCCTAGAATAATCTCAGGATTTCCATGCACTAAGTATTAAGCCTTTTACAAGAAGTCTGTACGTAAAACATCTAAAATAATGCTTAAGGATGAATTTTTAAAAAATCATTCTTTTTTTTTTTTTACAAATAGTTTATTGTCAAATTAGTTTCCACATAACACTCAGTGCTCATCCCCACAAGTGCCCTCCTCCATGCCCATCCCCCCTACCCCCCACATCCATCAGTCCTCAGTTTTTGTCAGCATTCAAGAGTCTCTCATGGTTTGCCTCTCTCAAAAATTACCAAGCTATCTTAAACGTCTTTGGAAGAAAGTGCAATATAAATAAATAATTCTGTAGAAAATATATTAGAAAAATGATTCCTTCTAAGTTAAACTGTCACTCTTACTAAGCAGTCAATCCTTGGTGGAGACTTATTAGATTTCAATCAGCTTTCTGGGTGAGCTGGTAATTAAACAGCTCCATGACTGACCACAACCCAGTTCAGAGTATTTGTTTGCAAATATTTTACATCTAAAGATGACATGTATTAGGATAATTTGAATCTAAACACCTGCAAGAAAGAAAGGAAATCACTCCCCATGGAATCTGATCAATCGTTCAAGTCTTTCATTCTAAAAACAAAAACAAAAGCAAACCCAAACCCAAACCCCAAAACCAAACACACACACATACATACACACAGAGCAAAACAAAAATAGACACGCACACACAAATACATGTTAGGTAGTCTTATCTCACCCTTAAAAATAAAACAGTAGCTATGCATCATTGCTTCTTATGCTTGATATCCTGAGTGAGGCTAAGTATATAGGTGTGTGGGGGGGGGGCGGGGGGGGTTGTGAGACAGTTCACTGTTCTACAAGAATTTAAACATTCTGAGAACAATGTATCATCCAGACTTCGGTTACAGCTCTAATTATATTCCACTTGTATGTAACCATTCCAGGGAAGTGTGCCAGCAGGCCAAAGCTAGCTGCTGACAACCTGGCTCAATCCACATAAAACAGAAAATAAAATAGGATATTTTCTTGCTTTCCATGGTTACAAAGATGTTTCCTCTCCTCTCCTTTTCTTTCCTTTCTTTCTAAGAAGACACTTATTTCATTCAGCAGTAGACATGGGGAAAGAATATTTCTAATTCCCAATGAAATGTCTAAAAGACAAACAAAATTAGAAATTGAAAAACCTATCTTCTGGGACATGTTTTACACTTTTTAAATGTTTATTTATTTTGGAGAGAGAGACAGAGTGTGAGCAGCGGAGGGGCAGAGAGAGAGGGAGCTGCAGAATCCAAAGCAGGCTCCAGCTCTGAACTGTCAGCACAGAACCCAATGCGGGGCTCGAACTCACGAGCCGTGAGATCATGACCTGAGCCGAAGTCGGATGCTTAATCTACTGAGTCGCCCAGGAGCCCCTGAGACATGTTTTAAAAAAGGACACAGGGAAGGAAGTCAAATCACCCACCTCCCTTTGTCCCTCTGTCTGTCTGTTGCCATCTATTTCTGTCTTCTAGTATCTGTGTCTATATACAGAAGAGAACACAGGAGAGAAGTCAGCACATGTGGAAAAGAGAAGCGGTCTAATTTTCTTGGGAATAGGAGTTCTACCCGATGATTAAAAACTTTAGATTTGTGGAGAGGAAGGCAGATACTGTGGGGAGAGGTAACAGGTTAGCACTGTGGTATCAGAGACTAGATGCTGAAGGTGAACAAGGCACTGGCAGCATATTTCAAATGAGAGCCTCAGGTAGACGGACTTCACCTGACCAACAGTGTGGAGTCATCACTGACACTTAAAATAATTGACAATAATTCAATCACTAGTGACTAGATTATTCTAACAGAAACAATATGATGAATTGGATGAATCAAGGCAGGAAGCTTGGTTAGGATGGTATTGTATTGATCCTGTCTCATAAAGTCTTAGCTCTTAATAATAGTTGAAGAACACAATGACGACTTTCCATCCCGGGCTGGAATCCATTCTATGACATTTCTGAAATGTGCCCACTCAGACTCAAAAGTCTTCCAGTGACGGGGAGCTTGCAATGTCCCTAGAAGACCCAATCCATTTCTCAGTAGTACCAACTCTAACATTTGTTCTAACTTTGAATATAAATCAGTTGCTTATTAAATTTACTTCCACATGAATCCAAGTTTTTCTGTATGAAACAACAGAGCAGATTTCCACCCTTTCTTTCTCTGGATAAGGCTTCAACTATCCATAGACACATATCACAGATTCTTCCACTCTCCCAACTTCTCTGCTCTTCTCCAGGCCAAACTGACACATTTCTTCAACTGTTCCTCTTCACTGCACATCACTATCCTGCTCACACTCATTTGTTCATGTTGCCCTTGGCAGGAGGTACTGGGTTTATAGTGCAATGATTCATCTGTGGCTTGACTGGAGTTGAATATTTTGAGATCTGCTATTGCAGTGATGACAGTAACTGTGGCCATGGTGAATCACAGATAGTGAACAGAAAGGGAGAAAGAGAGGTCAGCCATCACCGTAACACTTACATAGTGGAGGAGTGCCTGTACATTCCTTTTTAAAAATCAAAATTCAAGGCCCTGTAAGACCTTACAAACAGAGAAGAGGAAAAGAAAGGCAATCTTCTCATTTACCTCACAACTAAGGAATATTTCTTTAAGGAACACATAGATAAGTGACTGCATTATGAAAGAACACAGACGGGTGAGCATTTCAGCTATCATTCCTAGTACAGAGGCAAGACAGATGCCCTGACACTTTCTGGCTGTGACCCCAAAGACACATACCAGAGTGTCCCTCCTTGAAATTGGTGTTTGCAGGTTTGGTAAATCCCCACAGTAGAGTAAACTTCCAAGTGCCCACATGTCTTTCAAAAATGACATTTTTAGTGCCTAATGTTATTATTATTATTTGCCATTCCTTCACAGAACCCTTAATAACCACAGATGATAACATTACTAGTCCTTAATGTGACTGAAGGCTTTAATGCCACAGTTACAAGGAGCTGTGCATCTGCTCAGCTCACATTACTGGGTCCCTATTATGAAAATACACACATTAGCTATTTTTATGGTTTTGCTTTCTTGGAGCTGGAGCAGCTCTGGGACCTGTCATTCACTGATATTAAGAGGTTGCCAATGGTAACACAAAATCCAATGTAGCAGATAACAAAAGGCAAAGATAATTTGAATCAGAGAATTGCAAGACCAGAAGACTCAATAGAAGCAATCCTGTTGTCTTCCTAACCTTTAAAATGATTTGAAATATCTCAAATGTCCTGTGGCCTTTTCTGGGTGGTGGGATGATGCACATTTCTTTGTTGACTCATTGTTTGTTTATCTGCATCTCATCACTTGCATTCAGTGAATATGTATCACATTTTAATAATAATAAAAAATATTTTTCATTTAAGGAATCAATGAGGCTTGGTCAGTAATGATAGTTTTATGTTCATCAAAGGAAGGGTCTCCCAAAAAGCTCTTACAGAATTTGGGTCAGTTGGCTGGCTAGTTAAAAAGGCAAATTGACGTTGTTCCTTCTTAAAAAGGCCATGACTAAGAGTGATCGCTTCCATTGTCCAGGTCCTGGTCTGCCTCCAGATAAGTGTGGATGTTGCCCCCCATCAGGGTTGGTTGGTGTGTCTTACAGAGCTGTGCCTGGCAGGGTTCCGTGTTCCTGGAGCAGACCCGGTACACCAGTTACGAGCAACATGGCTGGCCGACCCCCCATGCTCCCAAGCCGTCGGCAATCCAGTGGGACTCCCTGCTCTGCCATCCATCTCAGAAGTGGCTCTCAAAGTGAGAACCCTGCATCAGCACTGTGAGCATCGTGGGGAAAAGTGTTAGAGACATAAATTATAAAGCCCCACCCTAGAGCTACTGAATCAGAAACTGTGGGTGCGGGGCCCAGAGATGTGTATCGTAGCGAGCTCTCCAGGAGATTTCGAGCTGGCCTGGAGACGCAGCTGCAGCGAAGGGGCTCCTCTTGTAAACTTTGCTTCTCAACCACTCCAGAACCCAGTGACCCAGCCTCGTCTCCAGTGCCCCGTGAGACACAAAGGCTTCAGAGACTGGGTTAATCCGATGGCAACTGCAACCTAGCTTCTGAGGCTCTGTTTACGGAATTGCTGCCAGAGTAATATTCTATCACCAGATGTCAGGGCTGATAGAGAATTCAGAAATGGGGAAGAGCCAGAGGTGTTTTCTGGGCCTCTGCTGTTTCTCTTTATTTCCGGCGTGCCACTGACATGAAATATAGCTGTGCTGCATTGAAATAGGCAGAGCCAATTTTTTAAAAAAAATGTACAGAAATCCCTTTTCCTCGTGTGTGGGTGGCAAATGCTGATAGAGCTTCAAAAACCATGGCTGCCCTATGAACAAAATATGCTTTTAGAGGCTGAGCCCTCTTGACCTCCTTCCCCCAAACAAACAAATAAACTGAAATGCTGTGTCTAAGTCCATCGGTCAATGGGCATTTGCTGATCCCTACAGTGTTTAAGAGATTTTAGGTGCAAGATGTCTCAAGAGGAAAAACAAACAATTACAAAGTCCATGTGCTTGAGGTGTTTTCACTCTCTGGGCAGAAAAGGCTTGCGGACAATCATAAGGAAATGCATCACTCCAACAGCAGTAAAACAGTGCAATCCCAGACTTCATGGCCACATGGCAGAAGATGGCTAGCAGAGGCCCAGTGGCCTAGAAGGAGAGCTCTGATAAAAGATCTGGTTTAGATACTATGAGCAATGGGCAACCACTGGGTTCTTGAACAAGGAAGGGTTGGCTAAAAACCCTATATCACAATTAGAGAAGGATTACACAGAGGGTGAGCTACCCCCTGAGCAAGCCCTCATTCTGCCCCACAGCCTTGGCCAGCAAAACCCTAGCTCTTGGAGGAATTTTGTCCTAATAGGGGACAGGCAGGAAATCACCCCAGAAATAAAACACAGGGCAATTGGGGGTCATCATAAGGGCTGTTAGGTCAACAGAACCAGAGCGTGATAGCAGTGTTGTGTTCAGACCCATCTGGGTTCTGATGTCACAGTCCAGGTAGAAGGTCACGATGGCAGTTGGGTGGTGAGAAAGTGCATCGCAGAGAATAAAGAAGGAATGTGCTCAAGGCCATGGAGAAGTGAAGGGATAGATCCCCTGGCATCCTTAGTTCATGGATACTTCAATTCTTATTCATATCTTCCTGTTGGTGAATCACCATTAGTATTCAAATTCAAATAACGCTTTGTAATAGTCAGGATAACCCTGTGAGGTGGAGAAAATCATTTCACAAGATGCTTTAAGAGCTTAAATCTCCTCTGCTCCGTGACTGAAGAGACGGTTTTCTATCCCTCGGGAAAAGAAAAAAAACAGGTTTGAGAATACTGCTCTAGTCCATTTTCTGACTAAAGGGCGAGTGAAGTGACTTTGGCAGCATCTCACAATATAAGATAAACTTCTCATGAAATGGGCTTAAGTGTGTCTCAGTCCTTTCACACATAACTAAGGCTGTTATCAACAAGCCTGGCACTACTCACGATTAAAAAGACTTGCTTGGGGCACCTGTGTGGATCATTCAGTTGAATAGCCCACTCTTGATTTCATCTCAGGTCATGGTCTGATGCTTCATGAGTTTGAGCCCCATATCAGGTTCTGTGCTGATAGTGTGGAGCCTGCTTGGATTCTCTCTCTCTCTCTAACAAACCCTACCTAACTCTATCTATCTCTCTCAAACAAATAAATATAAAAAATTAAAAAATAAAAAGACTTGCTTATTTGCTTATTGCTCTGTAGGCTATTTTAGCCAGTGTTTGGCCTTAGGTTGGATTTATTTTCTGGAAGGGATCTTATCAAAATTTTTCCTAATGGTCAGTAATCACACTTGATATGCACAACATGAAGGTTCTACCTAGCATTTGATCCATGGAAATCCTTTAGGTCTTCTAAAATTTCTCATTTTGAGATGTAAATCATTGCTGTTGTTTTAATTAAAAAAAAAAAGTAAAATGTGGGGCACCTGGGTGGCTCAGTCTGTTGAGTGTCAGACTTTGGCTCAGATCATGATCTCATGGCTCATGAGTTCCAGCCCCGCGTTGGGCTCTGAGCTGTCAGCTCAGAGCCTGGAACATGCTTCAGAGTCTGTGTCTCCTTCCTCTCTGACCCTTCCCCACTCATGCTCTGCCTCTCTAAAATAAATAAATATTAAAAAAAAGTAAAACATGATTTTGATCCAACTGTGTAGGTTTTGAATAAAATTAAGGAATTTAACTGTTACAGCATAACATGGAGATACCCCTTGAAATAGGACTTGTAAGTTGTATGACTTGGATAATTTGTAAAAGTCTCCTTCATTAGAATCCATAGAGTATGGAGTAAATTTACACATTTTTCCCCAAAATGTACTTGTATAGTGAATTTAGCATATATATTAAGAGAGTGTAATTGGCTTTTCTAGACGGTCAATCTTTCCCAGTACCAATACATGAGCAGTAGTCTATTCTCTTGGCTAAAAATGGAGACGCAAAATAGAGAGAGGGCACTAAACTTCTGAGACTGCCTAGTGATGATTTACTTGTTAAAAAAAAATAAGAGGGAAACATAAATTGTAAAAGGCTTCTAAGGCCAGTCTTGCGTGTAATACAAGGAGACTAGAAACTTAAATGAATTTTATTGACATGAGCGTTTGAAGCCCTGGCAGTGGGTTCCAGGGGCCGCGTGCGCCTCGGGTCTGCCGCGATGGTAGCCCACCTACTCCACCTACAGTAATATGCTGCCTTCTTAGCATGCACGGTTCCCCTGAGCCATGGTGTTGACCCCCCGCTCAGGAAATGGGAAAAAGTTAAAAGACTTCAAATCGCTGCCAGAAATATAGTTCTTTGATGGGGCAGGTGGCAGTTTCCCTGTGAATCTCTGCTTTTCCATATTAAGTGGAACTGCTTTGTCCCCGGGCTCTTAGCTAAAGATGAAATGAGAAGTTTTTGAAAGGGGATTAGAATACGACCCTAGAAGCACTTGGTCTGGAAGCTATTTTTTTTTTTTTTCACTCAAAATGACAAGGAGAAAAATCTGTTTCAAATGCCAGATGACTACCCCTTCCTTTGTAGTTTGGGACATTGCCTGTAAGTCTCATCCTTCAGTGACACAGGTAGGGCTAGCCAACCTTCCTGAACCCCATGGGGTCCCAACGTAAACCCTTAGCTTCTGCCCCTCCCTCGACACACAAAAGAACAAAACCCAAAACTGTCTTCTGAGTATATAGAAAATTTGGGAAAACCGAGGAAAGCACAGGCATCCATAATGCCACGGGCATACGAATACCAGGGTTAACATTCTCAAGTGTGCAGATTTTTGCATAGCCCTATTCATAACGTATATCTTATTGTACAACATCACCTGGTCAGTATATCTTGTACCATCACATATTTTTTCTACATGTAACGGCTTCAGTAGCGGCAGAAGTTTTGTCAAAACAGCCAAGCACCTACCGGTGAACTTTAAGTTGTATTCATCTTTCCACAACCATAAACAAAGGTCTAAATAACAAAAATGAACATAATCCTGGTTCCATATCTGGAATTTTCTAAGCATAAATCCCGAACAGTACATTAGTGGTTCAAAGGTTTTGATGCATCGGCAAATTTCTACCCCAGATAGTTGATCCAATTTGTCTTGCTGTCAATAATGCTCCTGATTCCCTGCATCCTGGACACAAGGGAATGTTACAGGCATTTTTAAAAACATGTGTCAATTAAATAAAATCGTGTCTTATTATTCTTCTAATTTGGCATTAAGTTGTCTACATGCCCTATTTATTGAATTGTTTGGTCTTAGATTTTTTCCAATCTTTCTACTAAAATAATTATCTGAGTTTTCTCCCCTGACTTGATAACTTTGGGAGATTTGCCTCTGGTTTTAGTTTTTAAAACCTCTTTTTCAGAAGACTTTTATCAAGTTCCCCTTTCTCCTAAGGATGGTCCTCATTTAGCAGCTTATGGTTGTATGTCTGATGAGTACAGAAATGCACAGAGATCACGTTAAATCACAAATCCCTCAGTCGTATTTTTAATGTATGCTGATACATTCATATTTTAACCCCAAACCACTGCCAGTCAGAGTGAGGATTTCAGGGTGGGAGACTCTGCAGAGGCCCCTAACCACCCGGAATCCCACTGTCCATGTGTTCACCAGCAATCTACAGAGCACCCACTGTGTTCCAGACACGGCACCGGACCACAGGGAGACGGTGACAGCAAGACATTTGTTCACGCGCACACGTCACTTGTGTCGTTTGTTGTTTTAGCCACAGGTATTGTTTCTCTGTCAATTTCTTTCTTTAAAATTTGTATTATTTTGGGGAGACGACAAGCAGTGGAGGAGGGAGTGAGGGGGACCAAGAATCTGAAGCTGGCTCTGCGTGGACAACAGAAAGCCCAACGCGGGGCTCGAACTCATGAACTGTGAGATCGTGACCTGAGCCTAAGTCATTCACTTAACCAATTGAGCCACTCAACGCCCCCTCCTCTTCCCTGTAAATTTCTGATTTATAGCCCGTGTCCCTTTCCTCAAGTTTTGCAAGGCGAGGGTGTGAGGCATCCATGTTCTGACTGGTCTTCCAGGGAAGAGTTTTGTACTCATTTCCTAGGCTGTGGCATCTCTCTAGCTACGTTTTTACTCCACCGGCTCCTGCCACTTGATCTATGGAGTGTTGGAGGCAGATGCCACACTTTTGCTGGCTTTGCCACCCTGAAAACAGTGGCTTTCTGGATACTGCCTTGGCGGCAGGCAAGGAGATTGATATGGCCTCTGGGCTGCCTCAGATCCTGAAGTTCAAACTCCATGATGGAAAGATAGAAGGGCAGACTTTATTTTTTTTTTAAAATTTTTATAGTTTTTATTTTTGAAACAGAGAGAGACAGAGCAGGAGTGGGGGAGGGGCAGAGAGAGAGGGAGACACAGAATCTGAAACAGGCTCCAGGCTCTGAGCTGTCAGCACAGAACCTGATGTGGGGCTTGAACCCATGAACCATGAGATCATGACCTGAGCTGAAGTCAGACGCTTAACTGACTGAGTCACCCAGGCACGCCAACGTTTTCTATTCTGAATCTAGAGATGAGGAATGGCCTGCCTGAGACTGAGTCTGTCATTTTATACCAGGGCCTCTGGTCACCTTAGAAATTTAGTCACATGTTCTCCAAAACATAAAATGTGGCCACAAGCCTCTCCTTGCTTTAGGATGCTGAGTCTTTTCTTTATTTCCCCATTCAAGCTCCCCACGAATGCTTCCCTCAGATATAGTCAGAGAAGACCCAATCCTCCCCAGTGCCTCAACAGAGGAAAGAGAGAGCAGAAAGGCTCAGCCTAGAAACACCGTCTCCATCAACTATTCACCTTGTTGTTCCTTTGACTGATCTGCACTTTGCAGAAAATAGGGAAAGAAGATTCCACAGCAACATTTCTCTCTTCAGAGGCACTGGGGAAAGTGGAGCTTTGCTCCCGGTGAGTCAATGATGTCTAGCTCTAAGGGTGCCCACCCATCATCCTTAAGAAGGCACAGGAGCTAGGTTCTCATTTACCAGGTCCTAATGATGCAACTGCAGAGGGGGAGAGCTCTTTCATGTCAAATGAAAGGTGATCCTGCATGTTGCATGTGGGTCCAAGCACAAAGAAGCTCCCCAAACTGGCAAGCATACACACGGGCAAGTACACAAAGGTGTATGTACAAAAACAGCACAAACAACAGGCATGTTTCTGCATTTGTAATAGGGTCGCACTTGACAATTTTTATAAGCCTTCATACTCTCAGAACTACCTATGCTGTCGGTGTTGATGGTCGTGAGAACAGGAAGCCGGGAAAATTATACTCTGAGTGCCTGTGCTCACATTTCCAACATCAATTCAAATTTTTACTTACCCAAAGCCTGACTTATTTTATCTATTGACCTAGAATCATTTAGTTTCTGGATGCTAAGCCTATAATAATTTTCATTGAGCGTAGATTGAAATGCTAGATTTTTTCTTCCAAGTTTATCACATAGGCTGCAGAAATATGAGTCATCCTTTATAATTCTGGGACCCATTAAGTAGGTGGAGGTCTGCAGGTTACTAGGATCCATCTTGCATTGTCTGAATAATAATATTAATAACTGAAGTTCAATTGTGATAAATGTCCAGAGGATTACATTTTTTTTTTTTTGGTCTAACAGAGACATTTAAATAATTCAACAACCCACATCTCTGAAATGATAAAGACAGTGGATAGGGTAACCTCAGACTAGTTCTCTAGATCCTAGATTGACTGAAGGAAGCACACTCAGGACAAATAAAAGTAAGAACTACAGCACTTGGTGCCTGATAGGGTAAGGAATCAATTACCTTCAAAGATAGCACAAGCTAAATATTTAATGGGTTCACAGATGATAGATGCAAAACTGGTTTGCTAAAGGGACAGGAGGCAGAGCCTCCGTCTGTCCAGACACAAATAACAAAGATGACACCAGTGTTCTCTGAGCGTCCCTTGTAGCCACCAAGGCCACCACACAGCTCCTCTTGCCTTTTCATGGTGATAATGCCATTATGCCATCAGGGGAAAGAGCCTGTAGGCATTGGGGGGGGCGTTGTGTACCCCAGCGTTAGGACTGCTAAGTCCTAAGGCTTTAGGAAGATCAGTTAACCTTAGCTCTTAGTTTCCTTGCCCATAAAATAGAGTGGATTCTTCTGGGTCGAAGTTGAAGTAAGTGTTTAAGATAGTTTATATATTTTTAAAATATTTAATTTTGGGGAAAGTACAAGTGGGGGAGGGACAGAGAGAGGATCCAAAGTTGGGTCTGCGCTGACAGGCTGACAGTAGCAAGCCCAACATGGGGCTCGAACTCACGAATCATGAGATCATGACATGAGCCAAAGTCAGATGCTCAATTGACTGAGCCACCCAGGTGCCTCTATGTGAGATAATTTTGGCAAAGACCCCAGTACCATGCCTGACGCCCACTGTGATCTGCAGTAACAAGGCCCTCTGCTTCCATCCTCCATTATGGCTCTTGAGTTTTTGATCCATCATATCCCGTCAGAGCAGAAGGTTAACTACAGCAGCTCTGAGTTCTCTTCTTGCACATGAAATATGCTCCACATCTGTTTTAGCACATTCAATGACCATCATGCCAGAAGAAGGCAGTGTAGTGTGCAGCCGGAGCGAGGGCTCTGACTTCACTTCACAAATCAGAAGGTGTAAAGTCAGTCTGAGGCTTCTGTCAATCTGCACCTTGTAAATCTGGATCCCTGTGAGGAGACACTCATTCCCAAGGAGAGGGATTGAAATAAAATTTAGTTCACTTCACATAATAGAAATGACATTTGTTCTATGTAAAAATAGCACCCAGGTGGATTAAAAGATGTGTCATATCATCCAATGTATTTCTGGAAACTATGTTTGCTGTTAAGAAGTCCAAGGACCAAAGGAAAGCATGAATAAATAAAGAGAACAAATGTGTATAATAATGAGGATCTTTCAGTTGCCGTTTGTAAAGAAAAATCTGCTGTGAATGTGCCTAACGTGTTATCTGGCACACAGCAGGCGCTTAATAAGTGTGTGTTCTTTTTTTTTTTTAATTCCTTCTCCTAATTAAGGTCTGATCCACGTGGTCCATCTTGACCTTGAATCCAAGAATGGTCCTCTGAAAGCATCATTCCAATATTGCTCTAAAGAAAGATAATAAAATCACCACTGACAAATAATCAGTTTAACTAAACAACCCTCTACTTAGTAGATCTACAACAGTCATAGGCTATTCATGTGATACTATTGCATCAGAACTGGAAAAACCATAATGTGGTTTAAGAGGCAGGAATAAAGATGACGGTAATAAAATTGGCACACAGAAGGGAAAGGGGGCAGATAGATAGATAGATGCCTAACTTCAGACAGGTCTCTCAATCAGGAACCACAATCTTTTTTCTGAAACTATGAAAACAAAATTCAGGCTCATATTCTTTTCAACTAAGCACAGCTCCTGCAGTTTTAGATCTTTGTCTGGCTCTTCCAAACTAGTGATGTCAGTAAACCGTGTCAGAATAGCCAGCTTCCGTGTCCTGGGTATCGTTGTGGCTGAACCAGAGAGAGGGAGAGAATGAATGGTCCTGTCTTCTTGATTTCCTTCCTTCCCTGGGAGCTGATTTTTAATGATGCACAATGGTCTTTTCATGGATTCAAGGAGAGACGATGAGGGGGACAGAGAGAGGAAACTGCAGATGGCCACCAGGGCCACAAAGCCTATGGGAGCTGCCAGCTAACTGTAATTTCCCCACAACCCGAGTCCTATTTTCTCATCCAGAAGAAAATCAGTGTGAAGGGAAAGTTTCACACCTTGATTGTCTAACCCCTGGTGTGCAAATGCATTAGTTTCCTACTGTAATCCGGAGGACTGCCTTCTCCAGGGAGGACAGAAGGGGAAATGTGCAGTAGACACAGGAGCTGAAGCCCCTGACCTTGACCCCCTCATGCTACCACAAGTCCCTGAATGACCTCTGTTATAGATAACAGGGCTGACTTTGCCCTAGAGAGAGCAATTGCTTTAAGATAACAAGGATGAAATGGAAGCAGCTCAAAATGAAGAAATATACAAACATTTAATTATTGATCAATAAACACAATTCAGTTGATTGTAGAGAAAGTCTTAGCATTGCCTACCCGATTCCCTCATTTCATGGTCTTTAAAAAATTCTCACAGGGACTATCCTGTGTTGATGGATCTATTTCAAAGGGAGGGAGAGGTCTGAGCCCCTTTCTGACCTGCTGTGTTTGTCTTCAATTATTTAACATACGTGCATAAGAACGTGAGTTGATGTGTCAGCTTTTATTCCTAAGAGTCTCTGTGGCACTGATAAAGGAAGCCAGTAGTTTTCCATGAGACTGGCTGACACTCTGTAACTTAAAAAGGCCCAGAATATTTTGGTGTTGTTTCCATATGATTTGGTTGATTTATTGCTATGTATTACTAAATTCTTTTCTCTGAACAGCAAGAGGTTTTAATAAGGAAATAAAAACATCTGCACCTTAGAAAATGCTCCTGGACGTAATCAGAGACTTTAAAGTTTTATAAATAAATTCATAATCAGGGTCTCAGACTTCCAGAAGAAGAGGTCCATCATCACTCATTTTGCTGTGCTGATGAGAATTCCGAAGAGCAAAGAACCTTTGTCTCATCATTAAAGTTTCAGGACTTTTGTTTTGACAGTGCTTTGTACATGCTAAAAGATGAATGTTTGGGGCAATTTGCAGAATGTTTATCTGTTCAAACTTCTCTTGGGTCTCAGCAGGTGGAGCTAAACGCATGAATTTTTTCCTATCAAAATGTAAGAAAAAATGCTATTCCAAAGATATAGAAATTTTAATCACAGAAAAATAAGTGACTTTCAATTGGGGACAAATGATAGCAGCTCTTTCTTTAGCATCTTATGCCTCTATCTACGTTGCTCTTTTTCCTTCAAGAAGATCCATTCACACTGACCTGGACTGTACAGGTTCTGGCCAGACCAGCCCTACATCTGCCAAGATGACATCTCCTGACCTGACTGGAAACAAAGCCTACGTCAGGACAACCAGAAGGGCCATTTTCTGTTCTAGTTTCTGGAAAAATACTGTAAATATTGTTGTAAACTCTCATAAAAATAATAGACAATCATGACTGAAAACAAATGAACAAACAGGAAAGAAAGGAGAGGTTTTCTCCAACGTGCATTTGTTTATTTTCTGGTGAGATATTCTTTTGAGGCTTTTGAACCCAGCAATGCTTTCATGGGGGAGGGGCAGAGGCAACTTTGCCCAATTACAGATGACACACAGATAACTGAAGCAGGAAGTAAAAGGATCATAATACCAGCTATGCTATTCTTCCGCAAATAAACAGACCAAACTCAACAGCAAGAAAACATTTTGCAAACTAAAAGATATGCAAAAGGATACACTTCACAAAGTTCTGCACACATTGTCCCCTGTCCTGCCAGAAAAATAACCATGGAATTCCAAAGTCTGTATGCACTGAGCCAACACAGAGTCAAACTCAGATGTACCGTTGTTTCCTGAGAAGTCTACCTAAAGCCTCTGGAATGATTCTAACACTACAAACCTGTGAATGTGAATGAGATAAACAGAAGGCATGCATTAAAATAGGTGACTGCTCTTCCTCCAACTCTTCCCATGATATATAATTTACTTTGTTATTGTAATTCTCAAATTACACTCAACTCACTCATTCCACTGTCTGAGACATTGCATCGCTGATCTTTAATTAAGAAGACTTAATAATTATTCATGGTGATGTTTTTACTGTTTTCATCGACTCTGATAATGCCATAAGGTAACACCAAATGGAAACCAAAGCTTTACATAAAACCTAAGACTCAAGAATAATTCAAGGAAAAAAATCTACTTTTCAAGAAATTCTATGGATACAATCTTTCTTCCTTAATAATTAAAAAAAGTGACGTGTGCCTGAAGCCATAGGCAAATCAGTTGTATTTTTAAGTGAAACCGTTATTACATTTAGTTGTCATAAGTTGGGAAAATGTCATCTCCAGGTTGAAGAATAATTAACTTGAAAATCGTCCTGCCGTTGTATAATTGTAGGCCATTTTAGAGTTCTGAGACCATTTCTTATTTTTTATTTCACTTAATACAGTTTAGAAACTCAGTGCTATGCTTCTTTTTAAAATTTTTTTTAATGTTTTATTCATTTCTGAGAGAGAGAGAGAGAGAGAGAGAGACAGCCACAGCGTGAGTAAGGCAGGGTCAGAGAGAGAGGGAGACACAGAATCCAGAGCAGGCTCCAGGCTCTGAGCTGGCTGTCAGCACAGAGCCCGATGCGGGGCTCAAACCCACGAACCGTGAGATCATGACCTGAGCCGAAGTCGGATGCTTAACAGACTGAGCCACCCAGGCGCCCCAGTGCTGTGCTTCTTTAAACTTATTCACTGAGATGTCCAACTCAGACATGCTGTGTGTCAAAAGGAGCTTGTGATTAACAATCAAGTGATATGATTTGCAAGTTAAAAAAAATATGGTAGAATATGCTGCAGGTAAAACCTGTGAAAACTTTGTTCTGAGGCAGTTGTATTCTGATATGTTTTCTTGTTTGGGAGCTTACAAAATGGAAATGCATCCAGGGTGACAGAAATGATTCACAGAAAATGAGCACCGACTCATGGATTAGGATGGGACAAAACCCATTTGGTAGGTCACAACAGCAAGAGAGAGTGTACTTCCAGCAAGGCCCGCCAAATGGTTGTTATCTTTCCTGCTACTTGAAAACCTCTTGACTGTTTATAGCAACTAAGCATTTCTAAGCATCTAATTATTTTCTGAAATTATGCTAAGATTTTATACGTGTAACATTACATGAATTCACTTATTTTGAATTTAACAGAAGGCATAAAACATTTTAAAACAAATGTATTCATTTTGAGCATATTTTCCCCTGAAGTGTGTACATTGTGTGTGCATTTTCAATGTTTGTTTTATCTAATAAAAGATTTAAGGATTTTGGGAAATATAAAAGTAGCTCATCCAAATAAAAAAAGCCTCTGAACTGAAGAAATGCAAATGGCAAATCACAGGATGAATGGAAAGGACTCCAAATCAGAAACAGACTCTACAAAGATAAATAGACATGGCTGAAGACAGAGAAATGCAAATGAAAATGAGGACCAATTAAACAAAAGTATTGAATATGAATAAGCGGCAAGCTAAAATTAACATGAAAGAGACACCGTGAGCACCAAAGTGTATTGTGGATATATACACATCAAACACATATAATAACATATGTGAATAACCTTCATGATTTGGGAGAAAGGCATATAGTTCGTTAGGTGCACCTATTACGTTTAAAGATATGAAAGACTTATGGGGCTAGTTGACTCTCAGCTATGTGTCCAGGGTGGGGGTTGTATTATTGTCTGGACTACCTGGTCTCCTCATGCAGTCAGCATCTGGCCCACCCTCACTTGTTGGCAGTGTGCAAATTTATTCAATCTCACCAGGGTTTCCCCAGAGGACAAATGGGTGATCTCTAATGTCACCCCTCTATTCATCCATGAAGCAATAGCACAATGATGAGGCCATAGTAACTTCTCGGTAAATGTTAACTCTCTACTTGAGAAAATATTACTCATGGGTTAAACAAAATCAATCTTTATAAATGTGATCATGAAAAAAATTAATATTAATCTTTGAATATGTAACTCATTATTACCAGAAAGATATCAAATAGTTAACTTTTACCTTTACTTAGCTATATAGAAAAAAAATAGGTCCAAATTTAATCTGATTTAGGGCCATATGGATTTTTAAGTCTTAAAACTACTGGAAAGGGCCATAGAATCTCCATATGTGTGAAAGTACAAAAGTAGGCCAGAAGGAAAAGAACTGATTGAGACGATTTTATGAATTCTCTTGTAGGTTTGTAATTTTCTTTTTTCTTTTTTCTTTTTTTTTTTTGTTAAAATGGCTGTGGGTTTATGGGGCGCCTGGGTGGCTTAGTCGGTTAAGCGTCCGACTTTCACTTAGGTCATGATCTCGCGGTTTGTGGGTTCGAGTCCCGCATCGGGCTCTGTGCTGACTGCCAGCTCAGAGCCTGGAGCCTGTTTCAGAGTCTGTCACTCCCTCTCTCTCTGACCCTCCCCTGCTCACGCTGTCTCTCTCTCTCTCTCCTAGAAATAAATAAAACATTTAAAATAAAATAAAATAAAATAAAATAAAATAAAATAAAATAAAATAAAATAAAATGGCTGTGGGTTTTGAATCCCAGTTTTATAGACTTGCTTCCCCAGTCCTGTTGTATGAATAGTAACACTAGGCAGAATCATTTTCAGACATGAAAAGCAATGGCAGACACACTTTTCCTGGAATAATAAAACCAGAATATCACAGGTAGTCAACTTTGGGAGTGATTACTATACCTCTGAGAAGTTAAAAACCCCCTCAGCTTCTAGCCTGATGGTTGTTTATACAACTTGATGTGCTATAATTATCCAGATTTTAATACTAGAGGTAATTTAGTTTGCTTAAATGAATCAGACCTTGGTCCCAAAGAAAGAAAACTTTTAGTCCTTGGCAATATTGTTGAATTGATTGCACTTCTTTTGGATTATTCCATGGATAAAAAATGTGATTATGAATACATATACACATATATATATATATATGAATGTATAATGGAATATTATTTAGCCATAAAAAGAAAATCCTGTCATATGCCACAACACAGATGAACCTTGAAGGCCTATGCTAAGGGAAATAAGCTATCACAGAAGGGCAAATAATGCATGATTCCATTTATATGAGGAATCTAAGGTAGCCCAGCTCAGAGAAACAGAAAGGGGAATGGTGGTTGCCAGAGCCTGGGGGCTGGGAAAGAGAAGGTTGCTGTTTGGTGGGTACAGAGTCTCAGTAGGGCAAGATGGAAATGTTCTAGAGCTCTGCTCTAGAGCATCATGCTTATAGTTAACAATTCCATATTGAGGCAATCCCTATCAAAATAACACCATCATTCTTCACAGAGCTGGAACAAATAATCCTAAAATTTGTTTAGAACCAGAAAAGACCCTGAATAGACAAAGCAATCTTGAAAAAGAAGACCAAAGCTGGAGGCATCACATTCCCGGACTTCAAGATGTATTACAAAGCTGTAATCATCAAGACAGTATGGTACTGGCACAAAAACAGACCTTCATATCAATGGAACAGAATAGAGAACCCACAGATGGACTCACAAACATATGGCCAACTAATCTTTGACAAAGCAGGGAAGAATATCCAATGGAATAGACAGTCTCTTCAGCAAGTGGTGCTGGAAAAACTGGGCAGTGACATGCAGAAGAATGAACCTGGATCACTTTCTTACACCCTACACAAAAATAAACTCAAATGGATGAAAGACTTAAATGTAAGACGGGAAGGCATAAAAATCCTAGAGGGAAAGCAGGCAATAACCTCTTTGACCTCGGCTGGGGCAACTTCTTACTCAACACATCTCAGAAGCAAGGGAAACAAAAGCAAAAATGAACTATTGGGACCTCATCAAAATAAAAAGCTTCTGCACAGTGAAGGAAACAATCAGCAAAACTAAAAGGCAAACAATGGAATGGGAGAAGATATTTGCAAATATCATATCAGATAAAGGGTTAGTATCCAAAATCTATAAAGAACTTTTCAAACTCAACACCCAAAAAAACAAATAATCCAGTGAAGAAATGGGCAAGAGATATGAATAGACACTTCTTCAAAGAGGACATTTAGATGGCTAACAGACACATGAAAAAATCTCAACATCACTCATCATCTGGGAAATACAAATCAAAACCACAATGAGATACCACGTCACACCTGTCAGAATGGCTAACATTAACAATTCAGACAATGACAGATGTTGGCGAGGATATGGAGACAGAGGATCTCTTTTGCACTGCTGGTGGGAATGCAAACTGGTGCAGCCACCCTGGAAAACAGTATGGAGGTTCCTCAAAAAATTAAAAATAGAACTACTATATGACATAGCAACTGCACTACTAGGTATTTATCCAAGGGATACAGGTGTGTTGTTTTGAAGGGGCACATGCACCCCAATGTTTATAGCAACACTATCAACAATAGCCAAAGTAAGAAAGAGCTCAAATGTCCATCCACCTATGAATGGATAAAGAAGATGTGGTTCATGTATACAATGGAGTATTACTCGGCAATAAAAAGGAATGAAATCTTGCCATTTGCAACTACATCGATGAAACTAGAGGGTATTATGCTAAGCAAAATAAGTCAGAGAAAGACAAATATCATATGACTTCATTCATATGAGGAATTTAAGATACAAAACGATGAACATAAGGGAAGGGAAGCAAAAATAATATAAAACAGGGAGGGGGACAAAACATAAAAGACTTAAACAGAGAGAACAAATTGAGGGTTACTGGAGGCGTCATGGGTAGGGGGGTGGGCTAAATAGGTAAGGGGCATTAAGAATCCACTCTTGAAATCATTGTTGCAATACATGCCAACTTAAATGTAAATTAAAAAATAATCAATTAATTAAAAAAACAATACTGTATTGAACACATAAAAATTTAAGAGTGTCAATTTACATGCTATTTACCACAATAATAAAAAGAGAAAGTTCACACAATGGATGGATAGATTAAATTAAAACATCAACTCTAGCTTCTGGGGAAAATAATGTATTGATTTAAGCAACTAAGTTTGTAGCAATTTTTAGGCAGCAAGACTAACAAATGATTAATTCATTAAGAGTTTAGGTCAGTTTAGGTAAATGTTCCTGGCATAGGTGAGGTTTTAATGCCCAGTTTTAGAACCATTGATTTCTTCACTTATTGTTTCACAAATCGCAAGAACGGACTACAACTTCGGAGCAAATGAGTGCAAGTTAAGTGAGACTGGAATTACTTGATATTTACACGATTTAAATTATCTGTTAACTGAACATACTTCTTAGTTTCACTAAACCATTACAGGTCTCTTTTCCATTTCCTACATCACCATGATGATGTACCAACAGAAAAAACATTAATAGTCTGAACATCAATGTCAATGATATTTTCTTTTAGAGTGGCTCTTTTAATTAAACTCAAGCTTATAAACAGACTTTACTTGGAAAAAAATATTTTGTTTGGATGAGGTGATGTAATTTTTGGAAATACATATAAGCAAAAAGAAGGACGCACAAATCACCCATAGACTCAACATCCAGTATAATTTCCTGCTTTCCTGTAATGGTGTGTTCTCTCGTTCTCTTTCCCCTTATACATAAGTAATTTGCAAAGTGACATCATAAAAATATACTGTGCACCCCTCTTTTTAAAGTTTTGCTTTTATAAAAATTTTCTTGTTACAAGTATTTAAATTAATTAATTAATCTATTAAATGATACCTATTTCTTGAGCACACGCTATGTAAATGTAAGATAACACATCCTTCCCTGGAGTCATGGGGAAAAAACCAAATGTATCTTTTCACTTGTTCTTTTACTCATTTATTCATACACTCACTCATTCATCACTCATTCATTCATTCACTCACTCATTCATTTGCTCACTCATTCATTCACTCATTGATTCAGTCACTCATTCTTTTATTCGCTCACTCATTCACTCAGTCACTCATTCATTCATTGGCTCACTCATTCATTCATTTGCTCACTCATTTATTTATTCATTCACTTATTCATTCATTCACTTGCTCTTGACTAGTGGTCTAAGTCCGTGCAATGTGTGGGGGACACATACAGGGAGACAGAATCCTACCCATCAAAGACAGAATCCTACTCATCAAAAAACCAATCAAAGTAATGCCAGGACTGCTAGTCACATGAACAATTACCAAAGTTATTTAGTAATTATTTTGGTAAGGCTTTTAAATCATTCAGACTTCTGCTGAAATCAGGCCTCTCCTGTTTGTGGCTATATGATCTTGGCAAATTACTTACCCTCTGGGTACCTTTATTTATCTATACAATGTGGACTGCACTATCTACATTGTTGAAGGGTAGCAGAATTGAGAAGAGAGAATATATGCAGGGTACATCCCGCTGGGCTTTAGGCTTACTGGTTGTAGTCTGAGGGGGTACATTCTGTGGTGGGTTGGTAGCAGTCTGAGGGGATGGATACATTCCATCTGTGGCAGGGTGTGTTTCTGAGAGAGATGAGCTGAGGCAGCCTCCCCTCACTCATTCCCTTTACCAGAACTCATCCCTTGGGGCTCGCTCCTGGTCTAACTTCCTTGTCAACTAGGAGTTGCTGGAGGAAGAGACCTTATTTTTGAAATGCTCCTAGTCGGATATCCCTTGGGCAAGGATTACCTGTAGTAAATAGAATTCAGGATCTACAAGAAATGGCTTCCTGGAGAATGTCATGTAAGCTATACAGCTTCTATGGGTACAAACGAGAGACATTTTAGTTTCAGGTGCTCTCTGATTTTGGAGACACTCAGACACCTCATCTGTTCTGGGCAGAGGGACATGTCCAATATGGGAAGGGAGGGCCTGGGCCCAAATCTTTCCTTGTTTATCTGAGGCTCCCAATTACTTGCATCATTCACATTAGTGAGTAAAGTTCTATGTGGGTCAGATCTCTGGTGCTTGTGAATCAGAGTGGACAGTCTACCTGGGTGTAGCTCAGTGTCTTGCTCATGGCAGAAGAGCCAGGGGGCATTAGCAGGTAGAAGAAAGAGTTAAGAAGGGGAGAGAGGAATGGTGTGGCATGAAAGGCCAAAGTTCAGGCTCAACAGGGAGGGGGAGGTTGATGGTAAGGGTCAAGTGCACCTGGTGAAGAAATACTTTTTCACAAAGGCCAGGGAAAGCCACAGTGTGACTGAATTAGGGGCTTGCTTGAAATGGACCTTACAAGGGAATTAGGATTGAGTGATTAGAACAGAGAGGGCCCTTGGGCTGGCTGAGATCCAGATAAGGAACAATAAATGAATAACTGAAGAGCAGAAGCTAGGGATGGAAAAGAAAGATTGGAAAGATATTTAGGGGGATAAAAGACTTTTAAGAAGCTTTAATTTAATAAGTGAGATAAAATATGGATAGAAATAAGTACAAAAGCAATGATAAGAATGATTAGAATCTTTCTCAACTCTTAGACTGTGCCAATCAATAGTGGACATGCTTCAAATACATTAGCTCGTAAAAACCTTATACTAACTCTTTTAAGTAACTTCTGTTACTACCCCCATTTTAAAGGTATAGAAAATGAGGCCCAACAAAATTATACAGGTACAAAGTCGTGGGGCCTTGGACAGTCCAGAACCCAAGCCTTTAACCATTACAATGTGAGAGTGTTCCATAAACATGGCAGACGGTCACAGAAGCCACAGGACAGCCAGCACCAAACAGGAGAGAATGTTCAGGACGTGATCTCTGGCTGGTTACATGAAGCCGTTCTAAAAGAAATGGACTCAAGTCTCAGAATACTCCATTTTACATCTGATATATTACATATTAAATGCAATCCACTAAGTTCCTTTTATAGCTTGGAAAGACCATATTTGCATGCCTCTAAAATAAATAATGTTTTTGAAAAAAAAAACTACACTTAACAAGCCCTCTTATATAAATCTATTTCAACATCAAGAGGAGCAGATGTGAGATTTGACTCCTATTCAAAAGTGAGTTCAAAAGTGAGATTAGGAAGCAGATTTTTCTTAAAATGCAGCTGATTCCCCTTCCTAGATTTTATTACTTAAAAAATGAAAAAGGAGTCCTTATTCCTTTGAAAAATAACACTGAAGCTTCACCTATTAAGTTAATACCAAGTGGGTGCCTTTTTTAGGAATTTAATTTGGGGAAATGAACCTTTATCATTTTACAGCATATTAGAGCTAATAGATGAATGTAGCATGGGATGCTAAGAAGGACCAGGCATGTTTACTGCATCTTTATATCTGCCTTTCTGCCTCTGTATTCTTCATTCTTATGTCGTGACCTTTATCTCCACTTTTGTAAATGTGAAAATTCACTGAAATGGATTTAGTACTGAAGGGGGAAAAAAAGGAACACAGTATTACCATCTTTAATGTAACAGAGCCAAGAGTGAAGCGTGTCCCTGGAAAAAGCACAGGGACCACATGCCCCTAGTGCCACTGGCTGTCACACACACTGATTTTCTAGAAGAATGTGGGCTTTGGAGCCAATGGCAAGCAGAGCTGATGGGGAACTAGTGTGTGAGGTCGTGGACATAGGCTGTGCCAGACATATCCCGGGAGTGCGGTTCCCACGAGATTTGCCTTTCCCATTTATGGCCTTTCACATCCATCTCAGACTTGCAGATAGGCTTCCCCAGCAGGCAGGCTGGCTATATTTGCAACCACCCAGTTGCATCCAAAATAAAATCTAGGTGCTGACCCACATCAATATTTTATTGGCTGCAATCTGCCCAAGATCAATCTTGCCAAGTATCCAGACGAGGGAATCTAATAAATCAGCTAAGTATTAGAGGAGAGGGGAAAAAATGTTAAGTTAAACTGTGGAAATACACATGTAATTGTCAGATAAGAAGGTTTGGGTTAAGGTAGAAGTGTTCATTGGAAATCAGGAGACATGGATGGGCTGGTACATTTTGGTGGCTTCACTCTAACCCCACAGGGTCTGAATTTCTTCCATTATAAATAAAGAGGGGGCACTCTCATTTTAACTTCCTTTCATTTGTAAAATTGGCGATTTTTATTTGAATCACAAAAATTAAACGGGTGTAAGTGTAATAGCTCTGTGTATAATTTAATCTGGAAGAAAGGCTACACTGGTTGAAACTCTCTGAAAACCAAGAGTCCCTTCCACTACATTTTCAAACTAGCGTCTTTAAAAGATGTTTGTCAAGGGGCGTCTGGGTGGCTCAGCCAGTTAAGAGTCCGACTTCAGCTCAGATCATGATCTTGAAGTTGGTGAGTTCCAGCCCCGCCTAGGGCTCTGTGCTGCTTCTGATTCTGTGTCTCCCTCTCTCTCTGCCCCTCCCCCACTTGTGCGCCCCCCCCTTCCCTACCTCCATCTCTCAAAATTAATACACATTAGAAAAAATAAATAAAAGATGTTTGTCTGCCAAATAAACAATATTTAAGTACTTTTCTCTCTTTCTTTCTCCTTTTCTCTCTCCTTTTCTTTCTTTCTCTCCTTTTCTACATCAAAGAACATGCTATTAGGGAGGACTTTAGGTTGGCTTGACTTAACTATTTATCATCAAACTGAGTTGATATAACTTCTGCCCAAAGCAATTTGACATTTTAATTATGCCATGTAGCCCTCTAAAGAAAAAGGAATGCTTTCTTTAAGCTCTTTTGAGATATTAAAAATAGCAACTGGGTGCCCGGCACTGTCTTTATGGATTATCAGTACACATACTGATCAGTACACATACTGCTTGAGTTGGAGGCTGCTACTGTTGCTGGTGGCCCTGTCCGGCCTCAACTATGTCTATTCAAGGCCAGCCCTTCCAATCCATGAGACCAGAGCCCCTCTGTACAGCTGATCACCACCGTCTGCCCTACCTCAGTTTTCCGTGAACTTCGGGACACTGACTTGTGGCTCCTCTGCCTCGGTTTCCCAGGGAAGTCTCTGATCCCCTGGGTCCACACACAGAGAAGCCTCTGGCTTCTGCAGGTGCCTGCTTCAGCCACAATTTCCTGGGTGGTAATGCTGAGGGGTTCTTTCCAGTATCAATGAACTCATTTTAGAAAGTGGGTTTGGTAGGTCAGTCAAGCGTAGGTTTCACAACGGGAACACATGGCTGAGACTCAGGCAGGCAGCTTGCTGGTGAGACCACATGCAGAACAGTCAGGGGGCCTGAGCTTTGCTGTTTGAGCCTAGCTGACTAAATACAGTAGATCACAAGACCTTTGATGGACCTGTTGATCATTAAAGAATTTATCAGTCAGTGCAATTGCTTACAATGAAAACAGCAGAGCAGAACATCTATGAGAAAACAGACGATGGGCTTGTGGGATCGAGAAGCAGACAAGGTAAACTATATCCTGATCCCCAGGGAACAGGTGGAGTTCCCATATGCGGAAAGCTGTCTCACGCTCTCAATGAATTGATAGTTCAAGGGCTTTACCACACTGATTAGTCTAGTTTATGAATAACTGAGTAAATTAGCAAATAAGTGATGATGATCCTATAAGTCCAGAATTTACTCAAATACATTTGCTAGTGTGTCCACAGCCGTGTATTTTCTTTCCTAACTGAGCCTGTTCTCCGGGGTCCATGCTGGCTTCCGAACTTGACATTATCCTTGATATCTTTCAGGAGACTTTGTCTACTCTGAGAAGTTTAAAAGCATCTGTCAAATAATTAGACAATTTCTCCAGCAGCCTGTATTCATGTAAGATAATTCAATGGATTTATTCAGTGGTCGTGACCTCTAATTGTCACCCCGAGGACCTGATTAAAAACCTGCAGAAACAAAAGTCTGGGAATAGGAACAATCTCCAGGGGTGACAAGATATTTGAAAGGAAACATCTCAGAGACAGAGTAAGCGAACTAAAAGGGGCCGACACCGAAGTCGCGGCTGTTCTGGATGGAACCCGGAATCAGGATCCAGCCGTCTTGTGCAGCATCGACCTGGAGACAGTGTTCACGTCCCTGACAGCATCGTTCCTGTCTTTCCGGGGTCAGTGGTGCTCTCAGCTCCAAGGGAGCATAATCCCCACAGGCCTGGAAGGTCTCCTTGTTCCGAGCACGAGGCCGGAGCAGTGAGAGCCACCCTGCTGGTGGAAAACGCTCTGGACACTCCTGTCATTAAGTATCGAGCTATAGTTTCTAATGCAACCTGTTTGCCTTGGGAAGAACATTACTTACACCACCTCAAATCAGTAGGAACCATGCCCCAAATAATTCTATATTGTGTGTTACCCAGTAGAGATAGAATATGGCACATTTAGAACAACAGGATCTTAAGAGTACCTGAGGGGCCCAGATGGTTAAGTGTCCGACTTTGGCTCAGGTCATGATCTCACGGTTTGTGAGTTAGAGCCCTGCATCAGGCTCTGTGCTGATAGCTCGGAGCCCGGAGCCTGCTTCAGATTCTGTGTCTCCCTCTTTCTCTCTGCCCTTCCCTTGCTCATGCTCTGTCTCTGTCTCAAGAATAAATAAACATTAAAAAAAAATTTTTTTTTAAACAATATCATCTTCATGTGTGCCCTTGAACTACCTCCAAGGCCTTCACAAGCTGACCTTGAAAAGCAAGGAGTGGGCACCGTTCCTTAGCAAAACTCTCACAGATTCAAGAAACATTCCGGCTCAAAGGGTTCAAGGTTATCAACTTGTTCCTCCTCTTCCCTTTGCTAATGAGAAATCTAAATCTACAGGAGATAAAGAAAGGTAGGCTTGGGGCATCAGGAAAGTTCAGTTAGTTACACATCTGGCTCTTGGTTTCAGTTCATGTCATGATATCACTGTTCGTGAGTTCGAGCCCCGCATGGGGCTCTGCATTGACCATGCGGAGCCTGCTTGGGATTTTCTGTCTTCCTCTGTCTCTGTCTCTCTCCTGCTCACACTATTTCTCTCATAAATAAATAAATAAACTTTAGGGAAAAAGAAAAGAAAAGAAAGGTAGTCTCACTGAGCCTTGGAATTACACTGGGTGATTTCACAAGATGGCTGTTTTCTTCTTGCAAACTCTTGGGGAGGCGGCCGTCAGGGCGTTTTGTGTGGAGGAAGGGACGAATGCTGGAGTCACAGCTACAGCATGCAGATGGAGTGACTGACAGCCAGCTCCACCCTTTCATTAGGGTTCGGAGGCTGTGAGGGAAGAGCCAGGGTTTACAACTGGTCCTGGTTTTGGGGTCAGGACTTTGCTGCGTCCTGGCATAAGACTCTCTAAGATGCATCTGGAGCACAGGAGTGAGTCCCTCGCTGCTTCCATCATAAAACCAGCTTCTTAAAAATAAGTTACAGCTTATTGGTTTAAAGGAATACTTTTTTTCACAGATTACATTTGGCAAGAATGTTCCAGAGAGTGGAATATTCTGCCTGCTCCTCTTCTGGCATTGAGTCCCTCCTCTCTCTGCTAGGTTGTTTTCTCTCTCACCCCAGAATAAACACCACCACGAGCAACACGCAAGTCAGATCGGTCCCTCCTCCCCTGCCCCCACTAGCATGTGAGCCCCTCAAAGGCAGGGCACAGGGCCCCTCGTTTGCCCCAAGCCCTAGAATACTGCCGGGCGCGGTGAGCAATTACTGCATGGGAATATGGTTCTGGGCTGGAGCCTCCTGGAAGGAAGCAGTTTCTGTGTGTGGGAGGCCCTGCTATCCACGGGGTCAGCCCTGGCTCTCCGCTCTCTGTTTCTCAGCTCTTGAGGAAAACAACGCGGCTGCTCAAATCGGCTTATGTGCACATGGTAGGGACCGTAACCAACAACGCGATTCACAACTGGGCGACCATCCTAACCAAAGAAAGCATCGAGAAGCCTGATGCATCCTGCTGCACAGTTCCCCACGGTACATGCTCATGATCCTACATGCAGCTAGTTCTCAGGGCTGTACTCTGCTACCCACAGGCGGTTACCAAACTGTGTTCCACGGAGCCCTGGTGTTTGGCTCCTGACCTCAGAGGCCTCGAGTGAGACAATGCAGAGGGGCCCTGGGAACCCTGCTCTCCCCCTTCCCCGGCACACCTGCTTTCCTACATGCGGTTTCTGCCTCTGAGCCCCTACATGCTGTTCTGTTTGTACGCCTGTCGCTTTGCTTTTTGAAAACCACTCTAAACATGCACTCGATGACTGAGCTCATTCCATTTTGTTATTTGTTATTATTATCTATTTTTAAATATAAGCTGGGTATAATAGGCCTCGGATTGTGATACTCATAGAAATCATTTTATATCTGAAACATTCATATCCCCACCCTAAAGGCTCCAAATAGCCATTCCTGGCGTGCAGATGTGAATGCCAGCCTCCAAATGCTTGTCCTGGACTGGACCACACTGCAAATGACCACAAAGTTAAAAAGGAAAACAAAACAATAAAAGCGAGAGGCAATATTAGATAAGCCCAGAGAAGCAACAGGATCCATTTCATTGCTAGAAACCACCATTTAGTAAGTGCCGGCCACAGGACAGCTGACGTCAGTTTCAAATACCATACTTTTAATTCTCGTTATTCTCTAGAAAATACATCAGTGAATTAGGAAGAAGATTAATGTTCCTCATGTTAGGCAATGATGACCAAGAGGCTGGTTCAAGAAGCTGGGAAATCTGCGGAACAGCACGGAATCCTGGTCTTTCTACCCCCATTCTGATGCTCCTCGTTTCAAAACTGATGCGTAGGCAGGTATGTTCCAGAGAGGTTGGTCAAGTGACTAAATGAAATACAAGCCTGAAAAGGGCCATTCCACAGACAATTCTAGCTCCGATTCTGACAAAAGCTAAGTCCATGGCATTTGGAATCACTCTTTCAGTTACAATGATAGTGACAACAGCAGCAGTGGCCCACATTTGCTGAGCTCCGAACCCGTCAGACACGACACTCAGCGCCTTAGGTTACTGCAGTTACCCCTAGCAGGTGGGTGTTAGTCTTATGCCTACTTCCCAGGTAAGAAAACTGAGGCCCTGAAGGATTAAGGAAGATACCTAGTTTCATACAGCTGTGGAATCACGTTTGCGTGATATGTGAACACAGGACTATTCGAATATAGTCCGTGAACCCAGAGCTCCGATTTTAGTGCATGTAGAACCATGAAGAGATGCTGTGTGTAATACAGGAGTCCTATGAGCTCTGCTTCTTCCCTGAAAGGAACTGATGGTTTAATCAGGGAGACATGAAAGAATGAAATGACTGTGTGCAGGATGGGGGTTGAGAAAGGGGACCCTCGGTATGGACAGTTAGTCAGGGCAGGCTTCATGGAAGTGGTGGGCTCTCCAGGGTTCTGAAATAATAAAATTCTGAGTGAGGCCAGAAGCATCCCCTAAGAGGGGACCCAGGAGTGGCGCTATGGAAAGGGAGTCTGTTCAGGGCATGCTGACGTGACCAGGCACCTGGTGGGGTCCCAGGTGTGGCTCAGAGAACCATGCAGTCGCCTGCACTGAGGATCGATGCCTCCTTCGCAGGTGGAATGCGACCCCCCTTGAGGCAGTCCCTGCATTCGCCAGATGACCAGGGGGGACACTAGAGTTTGCGGAACTCTATGCGGCACCTTTAAAGGCAGTGAAAGAAACAAGACCAGAGGACCCTGAGGAAAGTGGCGAGTGATCAGGAGTGCCGGTGTTGGTGCACACACAATGCACGTGTGCCAGGTGGGGGGGGGCAGGGTAGGCAGCGCCGGGCTGCCCCCACCGCTGGGTGTTCCCACTGCCCTGCCAGAGCAGGGTGGGGCTGGCTCGCTCTTGCTCTGGCTGAGGTATCAAGAGGGGTTCAGTACTGATCGGGGGAGTATATTTTCCTACGTGAGCTTGCGGTTATAATTTCATTCTGCTTTCACAGGAGTAAGATTAGAAGTGACTGTATTTTAAAAAAAAAGAAAGGGGTTAGGGCGAGCTGCTTCTGAAGATAAGTTTAGGAAATAGCACCAGGTGGAAATATGTTGGTTTTCTGAATAATAAAAATGAGAGAGACAGAGAGAGAGGGAGAAGGAGAGGGAGGGAGAGGGAGAGGGAGGGGGGGAGAGAGGGGGGGAGAGAGGGGGAGAGAGGGGGAGAGAGGGGGAGAGAGGGAGAGAGGGGGAGAGAGGGGAGAGGGGGGAGAGAGGGGGGAGAGGGGGGAGAGGGGGGGAGAGAGGGGGAGAGAGAAATCAATCAAGTCCTGCCTGAGGAAATCCCTGCATGTCTGTCCTTCTGTCCTCAGAACATCACAGGGACTGACTGCCTTTGGGATACAGAGCTTTCTGAGATGCAATCTAGAATAAAGTTTGGGGCCCAACGTAAGTGGAAAAAAATATAAACTTCAATTCTAGTTATTATTTTATTCACATTTTCTTAGTTCAACCAGTTAAGAAAACAAATAATGGCTTAATTAGTTTGCAAGTGTCTGTTTACTATTATTCTGACATACTATTTTAATTGTTTTTCAACATAAATACTATAATTTTTATTTAAAAGAATTGATGACATGAAAACCAGCAGGCACTAAGATGATTTAAAATGCTTTTTCATTTAGAACAATAAATACATGATGATTTTGGCATGTAGAGAAATGTGTTCATTCGTTGGTATTAAACATCTCTGCATGTTTAACCAAATGATTTCCATGCAGACCTACTGTGCTCTGGATAAAGAATAACACAAAGAAAAGCTTTCCTCTTGAAGGTCCTAAAAATTGTTTAATCAAAGTTTTATGTTTTGATAAGTTGGTGAGGTCTTCTCTTCCAGGACCTTTTTGGATGAAGTCGAAGACTTCATTCTTCAATATAGAACAACCATGTAATCTTCTTTTCCATAAATCATGCCAATAAAATCAGAGAAAACAACCATATGTGTTGTACATGTATGGATGTAGAAATGTGCCACAAATAAGGAGAGTCTACAATTGCTAGTAAAATGAAGATGAAGGGAAAACGAGGGAATTCTCATAAGAACAGGTGCAGATCCTGGCCTGGGCAAATCTTGAACTCTAACTCAGGCAGCATGCAATTAACACCCTCCACAAAGGCAATGACGTGGGACTGAGTCCGCCATGTAAGGAACTTGCCGGGTAAGAGGGGATGGCGAGAGGAGGGGTGCAGGTGAGTTCAGGGGTGAATGAAGTCTGATGTCCCTACACAAGCCTGATGGGAAGAACAAGTGATCATTATTTTCCAGTCAATTAGACATAAAGCATGATTGTGACAGCCTGGTGTGCCTTCAATTAGGACTATAATATGATTACGCTGACTGTAGACATTTTGCAAACCTCTGCGTGCCTGAGCCTGTAAGCGAGGCTAAACCAGGGACCCTGCTCCAGCCACAGGCTGAGCCTCAGGGATGCTGGGGGACACCTCCCTGGGTGGGTGGGGGGGGCTCTTCCAGGAGGAAAGAGGTTTATTCATCAGGAGGGTCCTGACTCCCAAAGGACAGGGCATCACGTGGTGGAAACACACACAGAGAAATGTGGAATTCGTTAAGAACCTAAGACCCACACATATCTCCCTGGGTGTCTCAATGCTCTCTGTGAAGCAGGAATTGTCGTCCTCATTTTAATGATGAAAAAACAGATTCAGAGGCGAAGAAATGTCCTAAAGTAGCACTGAGGTTGAAATACACATCTCCCCACCAGCAAACCCCAGGATCTTCTCACTGTGCCACACGCATGTGCTATGATGGAGACTTTTTGTAGCGGTTCTTCAAGGGCAGAACCACCCATTCACCATCACCCTGGGTGACTTCTGCAGAGCCTAGTTGTGGGTGCAGAAAGAGACTTAGGGCAAAAAGGCAAGTCGTTACTTTATAACTAGGTGGTAACTGGCCAGGTCTATGTCCAGATTCTCCCTCAGCTTAATGCTCAAACACACAGAGAAAAGACAAGGAAAGATCAGGAAGACAGACACAGGGAGCTGAGTGAGCTTACAGAGCTGCCACTGTTGGGTGAAAGGAATTTGCGCGCTTGCGCGCGTGTGTGTGTGTGTAAAAGAAGCTGATATAAATGATAGCGTTGGCAAAGATCTTACCCGTAATACAATTATAACTCTAATCCTCCAATTTTATGTTGAGGTATCCATTCATTATATTATTGCAGAAACATTTTCAATTGAGTTGGAAGCGCTCACCACGTTTTCTGAGGGTTCTCTACATAAAGCATTGGGAAAATACAAATTTCTACTGAGTTAGTGGCTGTTTACTGAGCTTGTACTATGTGCTAGACCCCCATGATTCAAGTATACAATAACAGGGTCCCTGTCTTGTACATGCGTGTTGCGTGGAGGAGGGAAGAGAAATTGTGACAAGAAGAAACTATCGTCAGTTCCCAGCTTTCTTTTTTAAGATTTCTACAACAGACATAATGGAAGTTATAACCGGGTTAGATGCCTACCAGCTGCCTAAGGAGAAACTACAGAGAAATCATCTTAATTCACCCAAAGAGAATGCAGTTGAAGTGATATGAGGTTGTATTTTTTTTCTCATCAGAATATTGGTCACCGAAAAAAAGTTGGAGATGGGGGGGAGAGAGAGAAAGAGAGAGAGAGGGAGAAAGTGAGAGAGAGATGGATGTGGGGAGACTGATGTGAAGGCAATGTGTTTACCTCCGACTCAAGTCATGACTGTCGTTTACATGAAGTTTCATGAGATGCTGTAGTGTGCCAGATATTAATTGAAACAATTAACTGCAGAAAACACGTGGGCACAATATTAGGAGCGCATAATCCTTTCTAGTTAAGAGGTCCTTACTGGATTACTGCAGAAAAGCTCTGGAGTTCTAATTACCTGTGGAAGTCCCACAAGGTTACTGCAAAACGTGGTAATTAGACGGCTGTAATATAAGGTGTTAGCAGGGGACTGAGGATTTGCTCTAAGTGCCATGGTGTTTTCATGGCTATTTACTGAGTCGAGTACCAGAATTTAATGGAATTTGGTGGAATTCTCCAATGACTGTGGTGAATGTGTAGTTAACAAAAATGTACCTTAATGTGGTTTCCTGGTTTTTGTGCAGGTGCTAAACACTACGAGTCTTAACTAATATACAGAAGAAATGTCACCTGAATGAGGTGGCTTATGTGGATTTATTTCTGGGATTTATTCTTGTTTGCGAGGCTTCTTATTCAGGTGCATTACACAGCTCTGAGGCTAGAAACTCGCCGGCTAGAATCAGGATTAAGGAGGAAATGGTACAGAGCCTCCCCCAGAGCTGAGCTAACCCTTATGTGGATTTTCTGCTACAACAGACCCGGGACATCACAACACATGCTTTTCTAAGTTTTGAGGAAGCACCTATAGCCCATGTGTGCACAGAGAGAGACACTTTCCACATTTAGGGGTGGGCACAATATACTTATTCACAAGTGTTGGTAAATACAGAAGCATATCCGTTGAGTGAAGGAGATACACCTCTCTTCTTTCCTTTTTGCCAGTCCTGAACCACACTCTTACATTTCCTTGTCTACGTGCTACAAATTTGTACATAAAAATGAAACCCAGACAATAAACTTTCCTACGCTCCCAGAGTATAGAACATAAAAGTAATCTGAAGAGAAATATTGGCCTCACGTTTTTATCCATGCTCTGATTTGTGCTCAGGAAAATAGCTCAGCTTTCCAAAGGGCTTGGGTTGGTGCTCTTGGCAAGGTCAGGTGCAGTCCGTGCAGAGGGGTGACAGTGCGGCGGACTGCGTCCTGGTCCAAGCATGGGCACTTGTTGGGCCATTTGAGAGCGGCATTAATTAAGAGTCAGTTCTCTTCTATGGGTTCGTTTAATGAGGCAAAAGCGAAACGGGGCTGCTGGGAAGGCAGTGCGGCCAAGTGTATGGAGAGCCAGATGCTACGGCTTCTCTGGAGCTCCTCACCTCTAAAGTAATTCCCCTTGTGCCCTGGCTCTTGAGAGTGGAAAGCCTCCTTCCAAACATTTAAGAGGAGGATGGGGGCACAGTTGCTCTGCTGAAGTGCTGTTTAGTCCCGAGCTTAAAGTGCAAGCTCTCTGTGGCCCTCTCTGCCGCCCATGGGATGCCACCACGCAGGAAAGGAGGACTACAAAGAACGGAGCAAGTGAGCAAAGTGCTATGAGGCAGCCGGAGACATCTTCAGGGGGAACAGAGAGAGAGGGTCAGGCTGGACCACCCGAGCAGTGGGGTTCCTCACACTGGTTCAATAGGGGACTCTCAGCAGCAGAGTTTAGGACCAGGCAGCCGGCTGGTGATGAACCCTGACGATGTCTTGCTAACCCAGCAGGGGCCGCCTGGGCAGGCTGATGTCCCTGAACCTGCCTTAAGGGGCACAGCTCATGTGTAAAATCCAGGAAGCCAGGGGCCATGTATCCCTGTAAACCACACAGCAAGGGGCAAAGCGCCCACTGTGTATGTATGCATGCACGCACGTGTGTGCGTACAGTTGCGTGCACGCTTATATATAAATATACATGTCATACAGCACATGTACATGTTAAAGTAGACATCACTTCAGTGCTGTCCAGGAGGAAGGATAGTTATTATTGGCAGGATGGACTTCTAAGTAGAAGAGGAGGTGATTCCTAGTAATTTATTAATGCGTGAACATTTTCACTAAGTCTTCCAACTCTAGCCTTTGAGTTCTGTCCAGGGTCTCGGGCTGTGCTGCCCTCCTTCATCTGTACCTCTTATCATCTTAAGGGAAAAAGAAAAAAAAATCCCTTCTTTGTATCTCTTCGGAATAGTCTACACTGCAGGTCAGCTACATGAAGTAGGGCAGTGGTGGTGGAGGGGAGCGGTAAGGCCTCCCCATTCAGACCTAGGCCCTCCTCCTCCACTTTAATGATGTGTGCAGTTGGATCTAGAAACTTTCTTAACAGTGGTTCCCATGTCTCCACTGCTCATCCCCTCCTGCTCCTTCATCTCTGGCTTTCGGGAAGTGAAAACTGTGCTTTGAGAAGCAAAAAAGAGACGAGCTCAACTGACTTTTTAATTTGAATTTTAATTCATTAATCAATTTAATTTTGTTTTTAACAGAGAGAAAGCATGTGCACTTGTGCACGAGTGAGCAGGGGAGGGGCGGAGAGAGAGAATCTTAGGCAGACTCCATGCTCAGTGTGGAGCCAGCCACGGACTTGATCCCATGACCCTGGGATCATGACCTGAACAGAAATCAAGAGTTGGATGCTCAACAGAATGAGCTGCCCAGGTGCCCTCAACTTTCTTTCTTCCTTTTTTTTTTTTGAAGCCCACTGTTTTCACATATTTATATAGAATGCTGAATTTATATTCTTCTGTTTGCACTGCCTTTGATATGATAGCTAATTGTTTTCTATAAATAGAGGGATAGCTTGTTTGAAGCAATATAATTTGAGTGACATTTTAAATTAATAGGACATTAGTAAAAACAGCACAAGTGTAAGTTGTACACATATATATTTAGTTAGGACAAAATTGTTTGGCCTTCTGACTTATAAGGCCTGGAAGCCCATTTTTTCCCTTATTACATGAACATGTTGAGAGTTTTTTCATCTTGGCAAAATATGGGCTGTAATTTAATTGACTCAGCAACACTACCAAGTAACACATTTATTCCCCAGGGAAATTTCTTTTCATGCTTTCTATTGGAACTTCTAATTGACTTCTATTTCTGAATAATTGTTGAAACTAATAAGTTGGAAGGGCTGGTGATTTCAAGTAGCTATAAATGAGGCATCAAGGCCTTTTTCTCTTCTCCCTGCGAAATCCATAAGTGAGTTAATATTTTGAGAGTCGGTATTGAAAATTCTGCCCTTTGAACTGATTTAATGGAGGAGTCAACAGGTCTGGTTTGACCATCATAATGCGAGATGCTTAAGATCCAGGTACACCAAATATGTAACTATGTTAGAGTTAGTCCTTCAAAACGGGATGCGATTGTGTTTCACTAGTCACAGAGAAAACACTGAAAAGGTCCAAAATTCAGATGAGCTTTAATTTGTAATCGCTGCTCTTTGTTTGGCACAGTTGGTTGACCATTAAGCATCTCCCTAAATATCATATATATATATTATTTTTGTATCATTGTGATGAGCTATTAATATCACAAATAACACATAGTGGTGAAATGTATAAAAAGGTTCAATAGAACCCATTTTCAAAATGGAAAACACATAGTTTTAAAATAAATGTGGTTTATAGAGATCTATTGCCTTGGTCGAATGGAAAAATTTTGTTCTTAGTTAACGCCTACAAGGATAAGATGAGTAAATCTCCCTTTAGGTAAGACCTCTTCTCTGTTTGATTTCCTGCACGAGGAGAGACAGAAATGATGCTCTCTTCACAACTCAGATCAATCATAATTCTATTAGCCAGCTGAATACCCTGAGTACACTCAGTGCCTATCAAATATTAAAGCCTTCCCATTTTTGAAATTCAAATAATAGCTCGGTTTGTTATTTAGCACTAAATCTGTACTACATTATGAATTTATGATTTACCTGTAAATTTCATGCTGGTGTTTAAGTTTTAAAATATGTGGATGCTGTTAAAAGTGAGAACATAAACAAAATTATGCAATCATAGAATAAGTTAAGAATTACAGCAGCATAATACTAAAGTCCAGATTATGATATTTATTTGTAGTAAATAATCCAACTGCTATTTACTGTGCCCCTACTATGCGCCTGCAGACAGTGACAGTCACTGAGAATTCAATTGTGAGCGAGGTGACATTGTTCCTGCCTTTTAAGAGATGATATCAGATAAACCGCCAAGTGAATAAATAATTACAAGTGTTTACAAGGAGCATAAAGCAGAGTGAAGAGGGAGCTGAGATCAGGTGCCTGTGGCATGGGACGCATGGTTTAAGCAAGACTCTTGAAGCTGAGTCCTGAGCTACTCACACAGCAGGGAAGGGGGTGGGGGAGGGGGCGGGGCAGGGAATGGGCTGGAAGAGATGTGCAAAGGTCCTGAAGTGGAAGATCTCTTAGCTTGCTCGCGGATCAAAACAGAGGCCAGTATGACTGCAGAAGGCCAAGCAAGAAAGGGAGAGATAGGAAAAGAACTCTCGTCTTTGTAGAACATTACAAGGAATTTGTATTTCTTTCCTGGATGAAACAGGAAGCACTGGGGACAGAGATATAATACAATTCACATTTGAAAAACACCATTCTGGCTCATGTGTGGCAACTTGGTCGGAATGCACCCAAAAGGAAGCGGAAAAAGCAGCTAGATTATTACAGTAGTTGAAGAAACAGGTGGTGGAGGCTTGCACTAGGCTGGTGGCCCAGAGGTGGAGGGAAGTGAAATACTGGAAATCCTTTGGCAGTGGGAATCACAGGGGGGTAGTGGCAGCTTATCAGGGGCACCGAAAAGGGAGGGGGACAGACAGGTGCTGAGATTTCTGGTATAAGCCTGTCTGGCTGACACTGACTCTGTGGGGAAGTGTCAGGAGGGGCTGGCCTGGCGGGTGTGTTTATGTGGGGTGGTTAGAAGATGGATGGGGGAACGGGGTGCATCAGTCCATTAAGCATCTGATTTGGGTTCAGGTTGTGATCTTGAGTCGTGGTTCATGGGTTCGAGGCCCATGTTGGGCTCTGTGATGACAGCTCAGAGCCTGGAGCCTGCTTCAGATTCTGTGTCTCCCTCTCTCTCTGCCCCTCCTCTGCTCATGCTCTCTCTCTCTCAAAAATAAATAAACATGAAAACAATTTAAAAGAAAAAAAGGAGCAACATGGATTTTGAGATAGGCAACGTCAGAGATGCTTTGATGCCTTGGAGAATCTGAGTGGTTTTCAAGGATCCCATTTACAATGAAGTCCTGAAGTGCTGATGGAGTTCTAGGCTGGATACACATTTAGGAGTCAGGAGCACATCAATGGCATTTACAATGGGTGCTGGTGGGTGGGAGCCTCCAGAGGCTGGAAGTCAGGCAGAGGAGGAGCCACTATTGAGGGAAAAAAATACAGAAAGGCTGCAGGGACGTGGAAGCCCGTGGTAACCACTAATTCGGTATGACTGTTTTTATTAGTTGGCTTACTTTGTTTAGTAGAATATGTCAGTGGAACAGAGGGCTCAAAACCCTGATTTGAATTAAAGTAGAAATGAGAGGTGTATAAATGAAGGCAGCATCTGGGGACCGCACTTATAAGAAGTTCTGCTCGGAAGAGGCATACAGAAATTGAATAGAAATTGGACGGGGAGAAGAGGTTCCTGGGCGGGCTTTTGTTTTGAGTTGTTTGGTGTTTATTTATTGAGCATGGAAGAAAGAGTGCAGGAGTTTCTTTTTATTTTAAGTTTATTTATTTTGGGGGTGGGGGTGGGGTGGGGCAGAGAGAGAGAGGGACAGAGAGAATCCCAGGTAGGTTCCATGCGCTGTCAGTGCAAAACCTGACAAGGGGCTCGATCCCACAATCTGCGAGATCATGACTTGAGCCAAAATCAAGAGTCCGACACTTAACCAACTGAGCCCCCCAGGCACCCTGATAGCAGGAGTCTCAATAGGGAAGAGGCTGAGGAAGGACAGAGAGCTATGACTAAAAGCGCAGAGCCCTTAGGCAGGCAAGAAGGCATGAGATGGCGGCCCTGGGGAAGGGCAGGTTTTGGCTTGGAGCAGCAATAATTCTTTCATGGTCACAGAAGGAAAGTGGCCCAAGATGGCGACACATGTCAAGTAGGCTGTAGCTTTGGCTGTGGGCAATAAGAAAGCTCCCTTCCAGTGGCTTCCGCTTTTTACATTAAAAGAATAAAATATGTGTGCAGTGCGGTCATCAGGTAAGGGTGAGAGGGGATCAAGATTACCAGAGATGGGAGGGTAGAGGTCAAGGTATAAAGGGTCACATAGGAGCACAGGAAGCTGGGCCACTAGAGAAGGGAGGTGTGCCTGCCAGGTGGCACTGAGTGATCATTTGACAAGGGACTGCAGTAGACGGGTGCACCCAGATGCGTCCTAACCTCAGCTCTGCCCAGCAGCCTGTGCTCACTCCCAGGGAAGGTGCATCTAGGGGTTCAGGTAGAGTCAGAGTTTGGGGAGGAGATGAAACTTCAGTGACTTAGCAGGGATGACCCAACGTCACAGGAAAAGGAGGGACAGATTGCTGGGAGGTGGGGAGGGGAGCAGGAATCAGCTGAGTGTGCAGGGTGGTGGGGTGCAGGTGAAGGCGGCTGGGAGGAGAGGCTGGAGGGTCCCTGTGAGGGCAGGATTCCGGCACGGCGGCGACTTAAACCACAGTGGGACTGCAGCCGGTAGTGACTGGCTTTTTTTCTGGCTCTGGTCACTTCTTGTACAGAGATGACAAATAAATATTGTGATAAAGAATTTCAAAATGTTCCTTACATCAGGTTCACATGTTACAGACTCTCAAATTCTTCTTTTAAATAAAATTATAACTTCTTTGACATTAGATCATGATGTTTAACCTCTCTGGTGTGTCACAGGTTCTTTTACTGAGAATTTTATGAAAGCTATGGCCCTGGCCCCCCAAACTATGTCAGACTCTGACCTGGGAACCCTGCCCTGGGGGAGAAACTTCACCAAGCGTGTCACTGCCAATACAGTTAGCGGAAATTCTTCCTTTTTCTTTTGGGTGGGGGTACAGCTAACAAAGTCTCAAACACTTTTTTTAATGTAAGTTTATTTTTGAGATGGGGGTGGGCAGAGAGAGGAGGAGACATAGAATCTGAAGCAGGCTCCCGGTTCTGAGCTGTCAGCACAGAGCCCGATGCTGGGCTAAACACAGGAACCGTGAGATCATGACCTGTGCCGAAGTTGGACACTCCACTGACCAAGCCGCCCAGGCACCTCCCAAACACTTAAGTATTTTATTGATCGCTTCACATGACTTAAATGTTCTTTTCATTTATTCAGTGATAATGTTGAGCACCATCAGTGTGGGAGGATTTTCTCAAGGAGTCAAAGATACAGTTGTCACAAGAATGCCCAGTTTCTTGTCACAGGAACACTTACATGATGGGAGTTTATATTATTTTTATCATCTATGCTCTCTGCAGCGACCCTTATAGGCAACAGTTTCTTCTCAAAATATTGCACTGGACAACATAAGCAGGACTCTTTTAAAGGAGAAGGGACTGAGGCAAAAGAGATGCGGAGGAAGAAAATCCTTGGGTATCTCTGTCGTTCTCCCTGGTGACCCCTCATGGGATAGTAATTATTATCAGTCTCAGGTAATGCGAAAATTGTCATGTTGGAAAGACCTGATAATAACTGTCACCACGGAGAGGACAGCATCAGAGTATGGAAGCATTATGCACATATATCCCCATTATGTGAAAAAGTTACATTACATGCCTCACATTCCTAGAGAGCGAGTTACTGGTAGCATTTTTATTTAACATGTACTAAAAAGAGTGCCTCATTATGGCAAGCAATATTTAAGTGGTTGCTATTATTATGATGATCATCCCCAAAGTATTTCATTGCTTTCATTATGAAACTCATTGCAAAACAACGGGTACTGGACAAACACTAATCGTAACAATGCAAAGTGAAGTCGCTGGAAGTAAAACAGTACTTCTATTATTCAGAATTTTATCATTTAACATTCCACGAGTCCGGATTTAGGGGTCCCGCTGGCTACCTTCACGGGGGCCACTTCATAGAAGACAGGTCCTAAAGCAGATGAAGGGGAAAGACTTTCTCCCCAGAGGCCAGCAGAACTAGAGGTATTGCTCTCTGTCGCCAATAGGTGGTGGCCATGTATTGTTAGAAGGCGGAGGACATTGAAATGTGAGTCTTGGAAAAGGACTCCTCAGCAATTGAAAATGAATCATCAGCTGGCTTGAAACTGATACATGAAGGAATCAAAGTGATAAACAACGATCAGAACGATGAAAGGCTAAGTGGCTAAAAAGCTAATGGCTTTTACTCAGAAATCATAGTTCATGCAAATTACTTAATTTAAACATTCCATTAAAGAAAACTTTGTCAGCTTGTAAGTTTTATTGCTTACTGTTGTCCAAATAATTCTTTCTTAGAAATCTTTTTCACATGCAAGACCAAAGAGCTGCTTTTTCTCGTTCTTTTTCCTTTCCTTTTCTTTTCTTTTTTTTTTTTTTAAACTGAGCTGCATAGCCTGTGCACGAGAGTAAAGTTAGTTTAGCTCTGTGCTAGGGATCAATCCCAGCCTCCTCACTTGAGACTTTGACTCAGAAGACAACAGTAGGAACCTAGAACAGCCAAGGCAACTTTGGAAAGGAAGGATACAGCTCAGCGATAAGCACTTCCTGATTTCAATACTATTACGAAGCGACAGTAATCAAGACAGTTTGTAACTGGCATATAGAAATATACATAGTTTGCTGAGACACGCCTGGGAACATAGAAATACAGCTTTACATACAGCCAACTGATTTTCAACAAAGGTGCAAAGTTAATTCAGTGGGGAATGGATACTCCCTTGTATGAATGTCTTTGGGAGGACTGGGTATCCATATGAAAAAACGAACTTAAATTCATACCCTATCTCCTACCCAAAGATGATTCAAAATTGACGAGAGACTCTTAAATGCTGAGAACAAACTGAGGGTTGATGGGGGTGGGGGGGAGGGGAAGGAGGGTGATGGGTATGGAGGAGGGCACTTGTGGGGATGAGCACTGGGTGTTATATGGAAACCAACTTGACAATAAACTATTAACAAAAAATTGACGAGAGACCTAAATCTAAAACATAAAACAAGGTTTCTAGAAGAAAACACGAGAAAACCTTGGTGACCTTTGGTCAGGCAAAGATTTCTTAGATACAACACATCTTTACCACCTACAAAAAAAATCAGACTGATAAACTGAACTTCATCAAAATTAAAAACCTTTGTTCTTTGGAAGATGCTGCTAAGAAAGTGAAATGATGAGCCAGAGACAGGAAGACAAGATTTGCAAATCATATGTCTGATAGTATACTTGTATTTAGAATATATAAATTAAATTTATTATAATTATATATTGTTATATTATTTAAAAAATTTTATAGTATGAAAGCAACCCAATTTTTTAAAATGGGCAAAAGATTTGGACAGATGCTTCACCAAAGATGATACAAGAGTAGCCAAAAAAAAGCACATGGAAAGATCCTCAACATCATTAGTCACTGGAGAAATGCACCGTAAAACCATAATGAAATACCACTACACATTTAGTCACACATCAAAATTTAAAAGACTAATTATATCAAGTGTTGAAGAGGCTATGGAGCAAGTAGAACTCTCACACATTCTGGATGTGAATGGTACAAGTACCTTGGCAAATAGTTTGACAGTTTCTTAAAAAGAAACTCCTTAAATATATATTTTAAATTTATTTATTTACTTTGAGTGGGGGGAGGGGGGAGCAGAGAGAGAGAGGGAAAGAGAGAGAGAATCCCAAGCAAGCTCCCCACCATCAGCACAGAGGCAGACATTGGGGGCTTGAGTGCACGAGCTCAAGATCATGACTTGCGGCAAAATCAAGAGTCAGTCGCTTAACCTACTGAACCATCCAGTCACCCCTAAAAAGAAACCCTTAAAGTATAATTCAGTCATACTACTTCTACATATTTATACAAGAGGGAAAAAATATGTACATACAAAGACTTGCATAAAATTTCATAGTGGCTTTGTTTGTAATAACCAGAAACTGGAAATAACCCAAATGTTCAACAGTTGAATGGATAAGCCAAATAGAGGTTATATACATATAATAGACTGTAATTCAACAGTAGAAAGGAAGGCGCTTTTGACCTATATAGCAATGATAAATCTCAAAATAACTGTGCTATATGAAACAAATCATACCAAAGAAAGTACATACTATATGTAGCATTTATACCTAATTCTAGAAAAGGCAGAGGAAATGAAAACAGATCAGCAGTTGCTTGGGGGTAGGACAGGGGGGTGTGGGAGGGATTGATAGATATGGTCCTTATATTGATCGTGGTGATGATTTCAGTGGTGTATACATATGCAAAACTTATCAAATGGTACATTTTAAACACGCGCATCTTGTATGTCAATTAAGTTGCTAAAAACAACAGGATTCCATAGTGACCACCTATTTAACTTCAGCCCACTTAGAGAAGAATCCTTCCAATGAAAGAGCAGGAAGGCAAGGCTAAGAGAAGTAAAGTGACTTGCCTGAGGTCTGGAATTCAGCCTCAGTTTTCTCACCTGTGAAGTTTCCAGGTGGGTAAAGCAAGTTCCAAGGTTCCCCTTAGTTCTAAAAGTCTAGGAGGCTATATGATACAAACTGGTTTCATGCCCAATTTCATTCATTTTGGAAGACACCAGAGTTCCTTCAAAGTATATGATGAAGATAGTGAACATTTTGGTGTTTGAGCTAATTGCACCTGTGCACGTCTTTCATCAGTAACCAAGAGACAGCTACATTCCCACTGGCGTGTCCTTCATTATGAAGGGACTGAGAGAGCACTTCTTTGACCTTCCATTAGAATGCGTTGGGTTGGAAAGCTTGGCCATTATAGTAAATGTAAAAGCAACTTTCCGAATGCTTCAGAATGCACTAAAAAGCCATTAAAGATGGGGGACTAATGGAACAATTGTGTCTCATTTTCACATCTAACAACCATGACCCTTTGTGCCTTTGGTACTTCCTGAGATGCTAATCGTTCCAAGAAAGCTCAATAGCAATATAGATTTTTCATCACCTACCAGATTCAGGTGGCATCCATCCCTCACTTCCTCCTTTTTATTCTATATACTTTTTCTGCCATGAATATATATCATATTTCAACGATCTTTTCTATTCACTGACTCACACGCATTCAAGTTAACTGCTAGGACTCCGTATCCTTTCCCACTGTTTGGGCTTATGTAACCTTATTTCTATCCTGGGTTGCACAGCCAGTGGTCACAACATTTCAGACTATATATTTCCCCTTTCAAGTGTGCTTTGGGGTTCCCTGGATATAAAAAATATATACCAAAGCACACAACTGGGCTCAGCTTCTTCAGGTGTGACCTATTGGTTGGCACAGCTTTGTGACAAAATAGAAGGATGTTGTGTATGCTCAGGGAACAAGGCACAAATGTAGCTAATTGAATCACAAATCATGTTTGTCAATCAAATGGCTATTTTGGTCATTCTTGTCTTGAAATACACCCTTTTAGCACACAGCTCATTCTTCAGAAAAAAAAAATCCTGTGGTCATAATGTCAATTGCTAACTTTATTTTCTATTTACATCATCCACTTACGAATACCCTTTTCTTCGATTTAATTAGGTAGTGTCACTCATACTTTCATTGGTAACAGTGTAAGACTGAGCTGAACTTGAAAATGATGCCACAATGTCAGCAATAGCCACATCAATCTTGCAAGTGCACATGGGAGTCAGGGCACAACTCTATATGTACTAGAATTAGATTTTTATAGTCTTATTTTAATAAAAATAATATACAAAATAGAGTAAAATAATACCTTTAAAGAGGAGAAAGATTCATTTTTCCCTCCTCTCAATTTCAGTTCTAGTACTTTTGGTTTGGCATAATCAAAACTCAATGCAAAAGGACAGTTAATTTGTGGGGTGCCTGGGTGGCTTGGTTGATTGAGCATATGACCCTTGATTTCGGCTCAGGTCATGACCCCAGGGTCGTGGGACTGAGCCCTGTGTTGGGTTTCACAATGAGCATGGAGCATGTTTAAGATTCCCTCCCTCCCTCTCCCTCTGCCCCGTCTCATTCTCTAAAATAATAATAATGAAAAAGAACAGTTAAGTTGAAGCATACCTACTCTGAGAGCATAGATCATCAAATATTTTTCCTAATGTTTGTGGGGTTTTCAGACTATATCTACACGTATCCAAACTATTACCAAGGACATGATTAAGTTGAATGTTCACTGATGTAGTAAATATTCAACACGATATAAAATCTTTGGCCACAAGCAACAAAGTGCTTTTCTCTGTGTCATGCTTTTGGTATTCAGCAATAATTTGAGAAGGAGAGAGTCCCTTAAAATTGAGGCCAAGTTCTACCAAAAGAATCCTACAGCTTAAATAGATGGTATAGAGAATTACTCAAAATTAGTGTCCTAGTCACAAGACATTATGGCCATTTAAATTATGAACAACATGATAAGATTATTTTGGATAAAATATAGTAGGCATTTGCCTGTAATAAATAAAATAAATTATTTGTTGTCATATTTCTGGGTGTGTCTATTTTGAAATAAGAAACTCCTTGAAAGAGGAAACTGTGTCTTCTGGCTTTTCCATTTCTATTACTAGCAGTGGCAGTGGGCTCAGAAGTAATCCAATCTATAGATGGATGGAAGGATGGATGGATGGATTTGTTCCAATGCAGCACAATGTGACAGGAGACCGTGGTAGAGGGTTGCAAAGTGTTCACATGCCAAATGGCAATCATCACATTTATCAGATGTAAAATCAGCAATTTATAACAGCTGGTACTATCAAGATATAGAAGGGGACCCAAGAGTAAAACAGATTAGAAGACTGACTTTATGGGGCGCCTGGGTGGCTTAGTCAGTTAAGCGTCCGACTTTCGCTTAGGTCATGATCTCGCGGTTCGTGGGTTCGAGCCCCGTGTCGGGCTCTGTGCTGACTGCCGGCTCAGAGCCTGGAGCCTGTTTCAGTCTGTGACTCCCTCTCTCTCTGACCCTCCCCTGCTCACGCTGTCTCTCTCTCTCCNGCCTGGAGCCTGTTTCAGTCTGTGACTCCCTCTCTCTCTGACCCTCCCCTGCTCACGCTGTCTCTCTCTCTCCCTCCTAGAAATAAATAAAAAAAAACATTAAAAAAAATAAATAGAAGACTGACTTTATAAAAATACATAACTCTAGGCTGGTAGAATCATCTGGCAACTGACCAGCACAATCAGGAAACCATTTTGGACTGAGAAGGAAGTGGCTCAAGCTCACACAGAGAGCTAGAAGCAGAGCTACAACCAGAAATCAGAGGTACTAACTTTGGCCCAAAGTTTATACGACCTCAGCAACTCAACTGATGCCCACTCATGAAGTGGTTTTTCCTGGTGAAGTCCACATTGAACAATGAAGAATCTAAATAAAAAGATTGGAAGGGTGTATTCAAGGTGCTTGCAATTTAATCTGGAGTTATTGAGAATGATTAAAATAGGTAATGACTCTGGAGTGGAATAGGAGATGAGTGTTCTGAAGACATAACATTGGACTTGGGGAGGTCTGTGTGGCAGAGGACCTGGAGGTCTCCGGGGTCATAGAGGGGAAGTGGGCAGGCCCAGGGGCACAGATGGGAACAGAATTTCGACACGTGAAGATTCACAAGCAAAATAGCAGGGTGCTGAGAGTTAACAAGAGAGAAATTCAGGCAGTCAAGGGAGAAACCCAGGCAGATGTGATATTAAGTTTGAGAAGCAATATGAAGAGTCACTGTAGGCTTAGCCAGAACACTGGTGTGATGGGTGGAACACTGATGGGTGGAAATGGAATCCTGATTAGTGTAAACACAATGAGCAAATGGGTAGTAGTGGGAAGACTTTGAGGTAAGTTCCTCCAGAGCTCAAAAATGCAGTAAATAAGGCATGTGCAAAGTCGAAAAGAAGGAAACAAAAGAGACAAAGACAACAGAAACGTGATTGAGAAAGAACCAAAAGGTGTAAGTTTGGGTCTTTTAATTCACAACTTATTTTCATGCTATTAATGAGGAAATTTCAGACTATCTGATATCATGCTGTGGAGAGAAATTTCTGTGATGATGAAAATGCTCTACATCTGCTCTAGTGTGGTAGCCACTAGATCGATTTAAATCATTCACAATCATCGGAAACTAAACTTTAATCTAATTTTAATTGACGTAAATTTGGATTTAAATAAGTACATATGATCTGTGACTACATATTAGACTGTGTGGATAATGCATTCCGTTTGCTATAGAGCCATGCAATAAATGCCTAGGGGTATCTGGGTGGCTCACTTGGTTGAGCATCTGACTCTTGGTTTTGGCTCAGGTCATGATCTTACGGTTTCACGGGTTTGAGTCCTGTTTCCACTCTGAGCTGGCAGCACAGAGCCTGCTTGGGATTCTCTCTCTCCCTCTCTTTCTCTGCCCCTCCCAGACTCATACTGTCTCTCTCTCTCCCCCGAAATGGATAAATACTTAAAACAATAAACCCTAAAGAAAAGGAATAACATCCCACAAAGAATATGTTCTCTATTGTTTTGCTTTTGTTTTTGTGTATCTAGTATGTTCTAGACCATCATTGTTCTCCCCCATTTTGGCTCCCAGAAATCCTATTACTATTTTCAAATGGAACTTTTCATGTATTCATCTATTCATGCAACCTTCTAGAAAGGATTTAAAACATTAGACACATATACACAACTACAATAAGATCAAAGTAGGAAAAAAAACAAAAAAATGGGGAGAATATGAAATAGCAAGAGACTACTAAGGACACAGATTTAGGACAGCACACAAAAATACACACCACAAAGCATTATAGTTGTTGAAGGTATACTTTGGAAGCTCTAATCTTTCTAGTGGTCAGAACAGAGGAAACATCATAATCTCTAACAGTTACATTACATATGGCATAAAAAGCATATACCTAATTCAGGAGAATCAATGTTTTTCCTGGACTAAAGTCCAAATAATCTTTGTATCAAATGAGTCATCTGGCCAAAGTATGTGACTTTTAGCATTAAGTTTATGAGCTAAGGGTTATATGTTCTTGCTTCCAAAGTTGGAGAAACAGAGGAGACTGGTTTATGGGAAGAGTGGAAGGAAACAGACATATTGGGCTGAAGTAGACACACAGAAACAAAGAGGCTTTACCACATGGATCCCTGGGCAACAGGAGACACCCACCCTTAATAACGAACTCCTGTCTTATGCACACTTTAATTGGTTCCATTCCTGTTACCCACTACAGACTTAGGGAAGAAAGAGATTTCCTCCATGGGTTGACACTGTGCTGGTGAGCATAATCCTCTGAGGCAGACCTCTGAGAAGACATTCTGTGTTTGTTTCTTGTGTTGCCCTTCTCCGTGAGCTGAGAGGCATAATGCTATATAGCAAATTCAGTGTGAGTGATTCACAAAATCCCATTTTATTAGCATTCTCCCTGCCTGCTTTTTCCCACACAGAGTGAAAAGTGTACCCTTACCCACATCAATGTGAATACAAAATAATTTTGTTTACTTTTAGGATTCCACGATGCTTTTCACAGCATTTGCCAGCTACGATGTGAAGATCACTCTGCAAACACCAAATACAGCATCGTTCACCACAAATGGATCTTAATAATAATATAGAAAGAAAGTGCTGAAACTTTATCTTTGTTCTTCATAGGTGCTTTGTTGGAATTCTCATCCATCTTGGACTGAAGGTAGAAACCTAAGCATTACCTTCCAGCACCTCCCTCATGCCTTTCTTCTTTCCATGAGGTCAATACCGCGTCCTGTCACACAGCGCTTCCACAGGACTCTGGAGTCAGCCCACTTCTTCCCATGCACCAGCACCAGGGCCACTCGGGCAAGCTGGAGCTGTGACCGGGCTGCCATGCTCTAACAACCCCCTCCTGGCCTTCCCGCCCACTCTCGCCCCTTTGCAATTGCCTTCCTTTCTCCAGCTGGCATGGTTACAAACACAGCCAACCCCGCCTCTTCTCCCGTTTGAAGCCTTGAAGATTTTGATTTTTCTCTGAGTGTTTAAAGAGACCAAAGTCTACTGCAACAGCAGGTGCAGCCTGGCCTGGCCCCGCCCACCTTTCTGGGCCCTTTCACTCTGATCTGGCCACATCGGTCTGCTTTCCATTCATCAAACCTGCTGTGTTCCCTTCTGTCTCCTTTTACCTCAGGATGTCCCTTCTGTCAGGACTTTATACTGGTTCCCTCCTTCCGTTTCTTCCACCTCTTATCTAAATCAGTAATTATACAGGTGCGTGTTGTTTGATGGATACCTGTAACCACCACTGAACTGGGAGCTCAATGCAGGGAACAAGCTGATCTATTCCGAGAATTCTTGTGTCCCCCTTTGACTCAAATGGAGCCTACAGTGTAGAAGATACGATGTCCTATAAAATGGGCATGAACCTAAGATCTGGTTTATCTGGTATTCTAAGGGAACACTTTGTAAAATGTATAGTCCTAATGTCTGTCTTTACTCAGGTGATATAAATCGTATCTCAACATTCAATAAGCCAGGAGTGTTCAACATATTTCCCCAAAATGTGCCCACGAATCATTTTTAATGACCATGAAAGCCCACTTCCAAGTTAAGGGGAAATTATTTTAAACTATTTGTATAACTTCTTAAATAATACAGTAATTAAATTACCCATTTCTACATGAAATAAAAACAGCAAACTTAATAGGGTATTTTGTATATAATGTTATATACAAATATATATATTGTATAATATGGTATATTTATAATTATATTAAGTAATTAATATTTAAAATTTAGAAATCTATCTCCTTACAATGTAGTTATAGTGGCATAAAAAAATACATTCTTAAAACAATAGCTAGATGTTTTCAATTCAAGGTACTTTGAATTAAACCCCTCAGGCGTCAAAATGACTCTGTAGTCTTTTCTAGAATATTATGTCAAACACTCGGAGGCACATACTTTATTGGCATCCAAAGAACAACTGCAAATGTTTCTCTTTATTCAAAGACCTTAAAAAAAAGACTCCATTGCTAAGCTCTGACAAATACGCCTCCTACCACTTCACTGGGTTCCTTCACAAACACAATTCACAATTATAAGCAATTTTGTAAAATGCAAGCTACATTCCCTGGAGAATATCTTGGAGTGGTAAAATGTGTGATTGGGTAATTTTCTGAAATGCTTATTATTTACCTGAGTCTCATTTCAGTCTCTCTGGTAAACAGAATATCCCTGCCGGCAGTTATTATCCCCCCAAAAGCCTCCAAAATTGTCAGGGATCCTTTAAGTTTCCCAAAACACCTTGTAGGACTTGGGGCAGAGATACAGAAAATAGAGCTACCTGCGGCGACCTTCTTTACGTGACCAGGTGGCCTTCCTTTTCCCAGAACAGGGGGTTTCTGGATTTGAGGCACAGTCGAAAATGAATAAGAGGGCTTTTAAACTTCTTCACGACTTACATTGCATCGTGCTTGCAAATCTCATTATCAGCTTTACAGCTGTTTTTCTACCTTGATTTATTGTTATTTTTGGATCAGAAAGAAGAATGGCAAGATTGTAGCCTCGAGGTTTGCTTTGGAAAATAAAGTTTGAATTCCGCTGCTGTTGATTTATACCCAGTGTGCTATACTTAGCATGAATGTACAGTTAAGCATACTTTATAGGTAATTATTCCTTCTATCGATATGAGGCAGCAGTGCATAGCCTAGAATAATCCTCAGTTTTTGAAACAGTACCTTCTAAAGTGGTATATTAGGTAAATAAATTCTGATGATGGTGGTAGTATTTCATCCCACAAGAGATCTTACTCCCTCCGAACCAATGCCTTTTACTACTTGCCTAGTTATATATGAACAATAAAAACTCACCAAGACAAGATTTAACTAAAGTGAGTAACAGAAAGTAAAGAGTCTCTAACTGGAATGAGTTCAAATTAAAAGAGAGAATAAGAAAGCCAAAGGAAAAAATGATTTAGAGAGTCAAGTGCCTAAATTCTTTTCCTTTTAGGTCCTACTAAAAACATTCCATAAAAAAGGATTTTAATTTAACAAACTCAGGTTTCCTCTCTATGTTAATTATACAGGGCATTTAAAATTTTTAATTATAATGTTTAAATTCACAATACAAAGTATGTAGTTCTTTTATTATTTTATTCTTCAAAAATATGCACTATAAAGAGAACTAAATCATTTTAAACAAAATCTCTGCTATGGCTTGAAAACTACCAACCCTCTATTTTGCCTGGTGCCATCTTGGTAAGTATGGAAACGGGACTCTCAGTTAATGTAACAGGTACAATCTGTGCATAGTGTCGCTGTCCACATATTTCCTTCTATATAAACTAAGCCATTGTATGTCATATGGACCCCTCCCCATGGTTCCACGCAACACACTTCAAGAACCACTGATCTAAAAACACCACATAGAGATGGAGATGTTAGTGTATCTTCCATATCCATTAGCTGGCACTTGCTGATTTTACTGTCGGTTTGTTTGTTTTGTTCTGTTTTACTTCGAGTCTGATACATCTCATGGAAATAGTAACTCTTAGCTTAGGGGTCAATAAGGATCATGGGATTTTTGAGGTGGATAAGGTCCTGGAGATGAAATTAATTTCATGAATAAAAAATGGAGAGGAAAAGTTGGTTTTGGGGTCAGGTGGACCTATGTCTGAATTTAGCTTCTGACAGCCTTAGGTGTCTCGTTGCAAACTGGAATTATTAATGTTGACCGCACAGAATCATTTCGAAGCTTAAACAAGTAACATATGCCAAAGGCCTGCCCAGTACCCAGTAGCTATTAAATGATTTGACCAAATTAACTAGGCGTATAGTCAGTGGTTGAGTCACAACTAGTCTTACAACTTCTCATTCAGCACTATTTCTAATTTGAGAAACAAATATGCTAACTGAAGAATGCAATTTATTGTAGGTCCCAAAGAACAGCTTGTGAGCAAACTGTTATCATCCCCTGATAAGAATCAGCATGATGGGAAAAAAATTACAGCCAAAACTGTAAACAGTTAGCTGTTGCATTTCTGATGACCTTTAAAGACAGAACAAAGAATTTATAAATTACAACAAAATGGAGAAGTAAACACTGTTAGAAGTCACTATTTTTTAGCCTATTAAAATATTTTAGGGGGGCCTGGCTGGTTCAGTCAGTTAAGTACCCGACCCTTGATTTCAGCTCAGTGCATGATCCCAGGGTGGTGGAATCCGGCCCCGCGGTGGGCTCTGGGCTGACAGCGCAGAGCTTGCTTAATATTCTCTCTCTCCCTGTGCCTCTCCCCTCCCTGCAAAATATTTTAAATTATATTTCTCTAAAGGTCACTGTATGGGGGGCCTGGGTGGCTCAGTCGGTTGAGTGTCTGACTTCAGCTCAGGTCATGGTTTCGCAGCTCGTGGGTTTGAGCCCCTGCTTTGGGCTCTGTGCTAAGAAACAGCTCAGAGCCTGGAGCTGCTTTGGATTCTGTGTCTTCCCCTCAGTCTCCCCCTCCTCTGCTCATGCTCTGCCTCTCTCTGTCTCTCAAAAATAAATAAATGTTAAAAAAAAATTAAAGGTCCCTGTAGGTACAAATGACAGTTATGACATTGTCTTCTTGGGGAGAGGGAGTGAAGAGAGGAGGGAGGTCTCTGAATGTGGTACCAATGGAAGTGGCACCCACACCCAGGTGTGAGGGGGGTGGTGGCCCATCCAGGAAGGTGTCTTCAGAGCTTCCGTGTTATAGCCATCTTTGGTGATGGCTTTTCTGAAAGTGAAATGTATATCTGAGATATGTTTTCTATTAAGTTGTGTCAAAAATTTACATGTTTTATTGTTTTTCTAAATGACTAGTTTCAAAGAATGGATGGATGGATGGTTTTTTTTTTCTGCTTTGCTCAAATCTAGTCTAGGGCATTTTCTTTTTTTCAGAGTATGAGTTATGTTTAAAAAGCATATAAAGAAGTATTTATGTGCATAGTATTTGAGTATATTTCTGGTATTTGAAACGACTGAACACTAACGTGAGTGCCTAAGGAAAGTTATATTATTCTTTTGAAGGGATAAGGCTTTAAATGGGCTGATTTAAAAGAAGGATGAAGTTTATCTGTTTTGGATGCATCTGAAATAGGTTAAAACTGAAAATATCAGAGTGTGTCTATTATAGTAGGAAATTATTGTTTTATGAAAGGTTTTAAAATCACATGTGTGTGTATACTTTATACATTTACATGGCCTATTCAGAATACAACATTTTTGAGAAAAGAGCTAAAATTTATATTTAAAAAATAAGTGAAGGCGGCTACTTACATTATCAGTAAAAGAAGAGAACTAATAAAATAGGCTCATTAATGCAATATTTATATTCCTACACATACCTATTTTATAAAAGATGACTTTGGAAAATCGGGCTAATAGAATGAGTCTAATACAGACATTTTAATAAAAACTCCTATTGAAAACAAAGTACTTTTTTACAGCATTATATTTATGTAACATTTTAGACTTCCTATAATGTTAATTACTGGCTCAAAGGAATTAATTATTTCATTATATGTTAATGTGCTAATGTAGAAAATGTCAAAAAGAAGGTTTATTTTTTATTTTTAGCCATGAAACCATAATTAAGCCTAAGGTTCAGCTTCCAGTTCCTGCTACAATTGGAAGTATCTGGTTTGCATTTTAAAATTAGGCCCTATAATTGGTGGTGGCTGGGAAGTTATATAGAATACCTATTCTATATATGTGCATTATATAGGAACTGTGTCAGTCCTTTTGATATACAATCTCATTTAATTCTGAGTTCAGACTTATTTTCATTTTATTTTTTTAACCTTTTATTTATGTTTGAGAGACAGGGAGAGACAGAGTATGAGCAGGGGAGGGGCAGAGAGAGAGGGAGACACAGAGGCTGAAGCAGGCTCCAGGCTCTGAGCTGCGAGCACAGAGCCTGATGCAGGGCTTGAACTTATGAACCATGAGACCATGACCTGAGCCGACGTCGCACTGACCTACCCACGCGCCCCAGACTTACTTTCATTTTAAGTGAGCAAATCAGCTCAATATCTGGTAAGCAAATCTGACATTGCATAAGCACCATCTAACTGCAAAGTTAGTACTTGGGCCATGATCCCTGAGTCATGGATGTGCAAACGAGTCTGCCTCTTGGGAACTGAACCACCAAGACTCCAATAAAGAAGACTTTTCTCACAGAGACTGCCAAATGTCTACCTAACTCTTTCCTCGGTCCCTAGGCATTTAACTAGACTTCATTTCTCGACTTCCCTTGCAGCACATAAAGCCAAATGGCTGTGTCCCAGCCAGTGGAATGAAGACATGAGTACCATATCCAGGCTGGGGTTTATCAGAAAGATGCATGTCTTCACTTATTACTTCTTTCCCCTCTGCCAGCTGGACCCCGGATGGAGGGACAAGTCTCACCATGAAGCTGGTGAAAAATTCCAACGGGATAGCAAAGCCAAAGGATAGAAACACCACTCTAAAGAAAATCACTCACCTGCCTGAACACTGCCCAGGCACAAGCCAAGCTACCTTTGTGTATGAGCCATTATATTTTGAGTTCTGTTGGTTAAACAGCAGTTATAATAACCGGTACAACTGTTCTCAGAGGCTCTGCTTCGTGACAATCTCTCTGGGAAAACCAAAGACCGAGACAGGGCTGCGAAGGAAATCCTAACCACCTTCACCTCAAAGAAGCCTACTGTATATTTACTTTTACAAAGGACGGGAAAGTTCAGCAGACCCTTCCCTGAAACTTTTGTGAGTGAGTCCAAATTTCAAAATTAGACAATTGGCGAAAATTCCCAGTATTCTGGGGCGCCTGGGTGGCTCAGTCGGTTAAGTGTCCAACTTTGGCTCAGGTCATGATCTCACGGTCTGCGAGTTCAAGTCCCACACTGGGCTCTCTGCTGTCAGCACGGAGCCTGCTTCGGGTCCTCGGTCCCCAACTCTCTCTGCCCCTCTCCCGTTGGTTCTCTTTCTCTCTCAAAATACATAAACGTTAAAAAATAAATATTAAAAAAGTTCCCAGCATTTCTCAGGTAACAAGTGCTGACGTACAGGACTCCGCAGGTATACAAGTAGGGTAGCAGGTAAGACCAAGGAGGACTGGGGGCCGAATGGGGCAGAAAGGAGTAAACCGCCACGGAGCAGAACTTCTAGACAGGGCTCGTGTTCAACAGACCTTCTCCGAGTTTGGTGGTGTCACGTATTTGAAAACCATTTCAGAGTCTAGAGGGTGGCTGTCAGGGACCCAACTGTGTTCCTCAAACGTTCATGTGAAAAGCCTCAACCTTCAGGGCCTCAGAATGGACAGTGTTTGGAAACAGGGCTTTGCACAGGTGACCTAGCTATGGTGAAGCGTCTAATCTGAGTAATCATCTCCCAAGAAGAGGAGATTCCAACACCAGGGTCACCCCCACAGCGAGACAACCGTGTGAAGGGGCAGCATGAGGGCGGCCCTCTGTGGGCCAAGGGGAAAAGCAAACCCACTGGAGCCTCCAAACCTGTGAGAAAAGAAGTTTCTGTCACTGAAGTCGCCCGGTCGGTGGTATTTTCTACGGCAGCCCTAGCAAGCCAACACAGAAGCCCATTTCAAAAGTGCTGTGACATGTGAACCCCATGAACGAGCCTTTCCTGGCAGCTGGAGGGGACAGGGGATGTCAGACAAAGTAACGCTGTTTCCTGGAGCCCGTTCCTAGTCTTATTCATTTTACTATTTCTACTGCTTTTCACACTGTGTTTCCTCATGTAAATATAGAAGTCTGGGACCAAGGGTTTCTAGTAAAGGCTTGGAAAGCAGACAACATAAGAAATATTAATTTTCTAACCCCTGAGCTAGAGTCTGTGGTAGGACATAGAAGAATGCCCTGGCAGGCATGTGGATTTTACTGGAAATATGTAACATAACTGCTTGATTCAGATATTATACATTTATTTCCATCTTGACATTAGAATATGAAGCCACTCCTCCTCTTGCTAAATTGGTATGCGTTTAAAACACTAAATTGTTTCGCTGTCCTGCTTAGGAACCAAATGATATAAACTCTCATGAATATGTAAATCAACCCCTCTAAGCACAGTATTAATTATTTCAAAGATAGTTTGGAGGTCAGCAGCTCATAGTAATTTCTATGCATGAAGTCTCATTAATACAAGACATCACACAGCGAGGAAGAATAAAGTTTTATCACAGTAACTGCGTGTGCATGCGGGGGCGCGTGCATGTGGCCACAGTAACGTCTAGAACTGAACGCAGCATCAGCAGGCACTGAAGATAGCCTGTGGAGGATGATGGAGAAGGGGTAAGTCATGAAGGAAAATGACACCTGTTTGTGGCACCTGGGAGACTCAGATGGTAAAGTGTCTGACTTCAGCTCAGGTCATAATCTCACCATTCATGAGTTTGAGCCCCACGTCGGGCTCTGTGCTGACAGCTCAGAGCCTGGAGCCTGCTTCAGGTTCTGTCTCCATCTCTCTGCCCCTTCCCTGCTCCCACTCTATGTCTCCCTCAAGTATACAAAAAAATAAAATAAAACAAAGTAAATAAAACATAAAAAAGAAAACAACACCCGCTTGAATCAGGAAATGTGGACTTGAACATACAAAGGAATGTCTGTTGCAAACGCACTTCAGTTTTCTTGCCCCAAAGGCCACAAATGGCCCTGATCTGCTCAGAACAAAATTGTGGCCAGCTTCAGAAATCTGTAGGTCGTGAAAATAAAGCACACTCTCATTTCCTGAGACACTAGAGAGCGCAGAGGGTTTGGTCCCGCATCTGTGACTCTACACACTGCTGAGAGCCTCTTTGGCAGCTATAGTCAGCATCTTAGGTGGTTCTCAGCAACTGAAATGCTCTGTTATAAGCCGTAGGCTGGCTGAGGTGCAACCAGCAGAACACGTACCACAAAGCTGTGAATGGTGGTACATGGAAGGATTGACGAATGGAGGAGAATATCTAACACAGTGAGTGGTGCTTTTTAAAGTCACAATACGGGTATAAGACTCTTATTCTCACCAAATTGCAATAAGATTGATCTGACTTGCCCAAGTAACTCTTCAGGGTCACAGCGGAAAGCGACTGAGATGAGGAAGATAAACAAAAGCGCCGCCATCTAGTGAGATGAACAAAATGTATGTGACAAAGAGAAGAATGAGCGTCCTGAATACTGGAGAACTTTGTGCAAGTATTTGGAGTTTTCTGACCAGGGCTATAACTGGAATTTCGATATTTCTGGTGGAGGAAACTGGGCAGCACCTTTTCAGCATCGATTTGAAAGCTGAAAAGTAGGCAACTCTCTGTCATTTCTAGGGATGTATGTCCATGGGTTGGCGATGCTATGAGGAAAAGCAGGAGATGAATATGACAGAAGGCAAGATAGTAGTTGCATCGGGCAAGAGAGGGAGGTTGTGAGTGGGGAGGGGCACCCGAGGGGCTGCTGGGATGCTGGTGCCTCCTTGATCCGGGACATGGTTCTAGGGGTTGTCAATAACCACAAATCTATGATGATACCAGAGTAGTTAAGCACTGTTGTAGATGCATAAGAGGTCTCATAATAAATTTAAGAATACATCAAGCCATTTGCAATGGTATACTTAAAAGTCAATTAATATTCTATTGACATGATTAAAATCCTTCTGGCCTCAGGAGAGCACCCTCTGTACTGATAATGCCAAGTGCACAGACTCAAATATTGTGCTAACTGCCAAGAAGTCCAGGGAGAGGAATTTGGATAAATACATTTTAATAAAAAGAAGCAGAAAGCCTAAAGACTGCTATTTTGAACAATGTTTGTCATTATCTTAAGCAATCCCAGGCATTTTTCTAGAATCCTTTGGATAAGTAATCCATTTATACTTAAAAACGGTTGACTTCTGCCCCTATAAAACAAAAGTAGGATGCTCTTCTTAAGAGTTCAGGGTGGAAGCAGGTGGAACAAAATTATTTTTGCCTTCTCTGCTGGCCACCGGAAGCATTCCCACCTTATTTCTGTTTTTCTAAAATGTCATTTTATTTTTAACCACTTAATAAGATGCACGAAAAGATGAAAAGCAGTTTGGAAAGGAGAAACCCAAGCAAAGTAAGAATGAAAGGCATAGTTTCCTTGGGCACAAGCTTCCTCCTAAAGATATGACAAGACTTGCTGGCAAATTTCTAATCCGTGTACAAACTCCCTTTGTCTGTAAAACACTAAAGACTTGCACACATACCAAACAGATGTGGGTGTGCACTGTCCTCGCCGAGTTAGGCAGCATTTCTTTTTTTTCTTTTTTAACTTTTTTTTAATGTTTTATTTATTTCTGAGAGAGAGAGAGAGAGAGACCAAGCACGAGCAGGGGAGGGGCAGAGAGAGAGAGAAAGAGAGAGACAGAGTCCGAAGCAGGTTCTAGGCTCTGAGCTGTCAGCACAGAGCCCGATGTGGGGCTCAAACTCACAGACCACGAGATCATGACCTGAGCTGAAGCCGTATGCTCATCCGACTGAGTCACCCAGGCACCCTTATTTATTATTTTTAAACAAGAGTGTTTGCTAATTTTAATAACATAAAAAAACACAAGTTAGTCTTTCTAGGTATGATACTAATTCTCTAAGTATACCACAGTGAGGCTTTGCAGTATAATATTCTGTATAATTGCTACTTTACAGCTAATATTAATTCTCTATACATGACTCAACACATAGGTGACTTGTTTCAATATTTTTGGTAATGGTTGTTTTACTGATAACCTATCTTTTAATTTATTTCTCTACTTTTCTATGTGGTTTTAGGAATTATACTGAATTGATTATGTGTGTGTACTTGAGAGAGCAATGTTTGAAAGCCAAAAGAAAATGTAGTTTGGATTTTATGTTTAGCTCCCTAATAGCTGTCCAGAAACCAGTCTTCTTGACTCTGTAGGCATCAAGAAGGTCTCTGTGTCTCAAAAGAACCAGTACTATCTACCTTGTGCTTCATGTTGCCTACAAAGATGCTAAGGGCCCTAACGGGCTGCAGTTTCTGAGTGGACATATTGGATAGAAAGGAAATGTCATTCTAAGGTATATGAAAATGGGAATTATATAAAAATGTGACCTGGGAGAAGAAGAGTGAAAACAAGCAAACAAAAAGCATGGAGGACAGAGGTGGGGATGCACCCGTACCTGGATAGCATAAGTAGCACCAACGACCATGGCCGTGGCGTGTCACAGAGAAACCAGGAATGATTCCCTCAGACATCCCGAGGCTACTGGACATCCGTGTTGCCGGGACCCTTAATGGACGAGAGGTAAATCTGCTCTACAAAGTCTTCATCATGTAATGTAGAACAGCACTCCAAAATAAATCAACCTAACTCCATAAAGCTCCATTCAGTTGTGTGAGTGATACTCATGGTTAAGAGCAGACACAGACAGTGCCTTGGCATTTCCAAATAATTTCTAGATGGAATTCTCATAATAGCAGATACAGAAGAAAAGATAGCAAATATGTCAAAATAATTACAAAGTTTCTCCCAAAGCCTATAGTTGCATGCAAGAGTTTTTCAGAGGCTCTGGAAATCAGCCATTTTGTCTGGGTTTGCTGATGTTACTTTCAACTCCGTCAACGTTTATTGAAAAAATCCTACGTTGGCTGGCAAATCAAATTGCTCATGGACAAAACAGGCAAGGGCAGAGGGAATATTTTTGTACTTATTAATGCTATAGTCTCCCACTGAAAATACCTTGTTGTTTGTAGAATGCTCACCCCCTCAGTAGTTCTCAAACTCTTAAACTGGGGACTTTAACAAATTCTGGGGGCCATCCCAGAGGTTCTTTTAATTGGCCTGAGGCATGGCCTGGGCATTGGGATTTCTTTTAAAACCTTTCTTTTACTGAAATGTACATCTAGGGTCGAGAAGCACTGCCTAAAGAGAAGCAGGGTGGGAGAATGGAGAGAATGTGGAGTTTTGGGGTCAACCACACCTGGATGGAAACTTCAGTTCTCTTCCTCTTGTGGTCCTGGGTTCCTAGTTATATGAAAGCTTTACTTCTTCTATAAAATAAGAACAATTCCTACTTTTCAAGTTTGCCATGGGTTTAATTATGGAAAGAGTGCTAAAAATTTGGACCCTCTTCCCTTGACATTCTTTTCCATAGAACTTTCAAAATCATATTTTAACTGTAGTTACAGACTTCTCTACTCACACAATGTTTAAGAACACACATTCTAGAGCCATGACTAGTTGGCATTGTACACCAGCTCTGGTATTCATTAGCTATAATACCATGTGCACTTTAATTAGCGTCTGTGAGCCTTAAATGATTTGTTTATAAAATTGGAAGAACGACAATATCATTTCAATAGGTCTTTGGGGGATTAAATGGATGGATGGATGTCAGCACTTAGAGTGGCACCTTATATATAGTAAGTAGCTGGTAACAGTCCTGATCATCACTTATTCTTTACCCTCAGGGAAATATTACTCAGCATCCCACTCTTACAAAGCATACCAAAATTTCTGGTCAGATGAGAAGCTCACACAAAGGAATCAGGGTTTGTGCCTGAAAGGGTTTTACACCAGTTTTAATAGTTTGTCATTGTAATTATGACAATGAAAAAGGTTGGTTCATTGTCGACTATTCATACCTTGAGGAATGTATATGTCTAAAATTGAGCTTTGAAAATGTTTAGCTTAGTGGTCCTGAAAGAGGTTTGAAAGACTAGATTATGGAAAAAGAGAACATCTTATGAATTGGTGGTAAGAGGTATTAGACATTTATATAGAAATGTGAATTTACACGGAGACTCTTAGCAAAACATTTGATGTGTGCATCATTTACCAATAGAAATAAATGTTTTGTCTAGTTTTTTGTGGCTTCTAAGGAGCCAGTATAGTTTGAAAAATAGTTTTCCAAGGCTGTCTGCGTGGCTCAGTTGGTTAAGCATCTGACTGCACTCCAGGTCATGATCTCGAGGTTCATGAGTTTGAGCCCCCACCCTACACATCAGGTTCTCTGCTGTCAGCATAGATTCCAACTTCATATTCTGTGACTCCCTCTCTCTCTGCCCCTCCCCCAGTCACTCTCTGTCCCTGTCTCTCTCTCTCAAAAAGAAATAAACATTTAATTAAAAAAAAAAAAACAAGAGTTTACCAACTCAACTTACAGCATCATTTTTTTTTCATTTTAGTTTGTAGTCTGAGAAAACTGATCTCATTTCCCACCCCCTCATAATGTCACTATTCAAACACTAGGGAATGGTTTATCTTCCAGGCTCTGGAGATAAAATGATGGATTTGGGGGAAGGACGGTTTTGTACAGACAGTGGGAGAATGAGGGAAAAAATGCTGTATTTAACTTGTAGAAATGCTGTGCTTGAGATACAGATATCTGTATCTGATACTGGTTTGTATCTGCACAGATATCTGACGTAGCTTTGGTTTTGCTTGTTTTTGTTGTTGTTGTTGCTTTTGAGAGAGAGAGAGAGAGAGAACGAGTGGGAGAGGGGCAGAGAGAGAGGGAGAGAGAGAATCTTAAGCAAGCTCCATACCTGGCATGGAGCCCAATGAGGGGCTCAATCCCAGGACCTTGAGATCATGACCTGAGCTGAAATCAAGAGTCAGACACTGAACGAAGTGAGCCCCGCAGGCACCTCTTCATGTTCACTTTGCATAATACTCATACCATCGGAGCGGGATAATCCACTCTAGTTTGGCCTAAAGTCCTTCAGCCTTCACCAAAGTAGGAACACAATCACCAAGCGAGTATGTATGTACCAATGAATCTGTCCTATTTACAGTTTCATGCAGACCCCTGAGGTCAGAAAAGTCAAAGGATTATTTAAAGCTGTGGATTTTGGTGCCAGTGTAACCAACCCTCTCTTGTGGTTAGAGATGAACTTTGTCACTGAAAGGAAGTGGTGACTTTAGGAATACAATGCTCCTTGATTATATAAATAAATCTTGCTTTAATTTTCTTGGAAAAGCTGTAGTCTAAAAATGGCTAGTGGCCACCATAGGGGCCTGAAACCATGTGACTAGACATTTTAAAATGCCATGGTGGAAAGATTTTTTAAAAATTTTTTATTTATTTTTGAAAGAGAGAGAGAGAGAGAGACAGAGAGAGAGAGAGAGAGAGGGAGGGAGAGAGAGAGAGAGCTGGGAAGGGGCAAAGAGAAAGGGAGGCACAGAATCTGAAGCAGACTCCAGGTTCCGAACTTTCAGCACAGACCCTGAGGCAGGGCTCTAACTCACAGACCACGAGATCATGACCTGAGCTGAAGTCGGAGGTCCAATTGGCTGAGCCACCCAGGCGCCACCCCACCCCCATGATGGAGAGATAAATGAACAACACTACAGAGAAACCAACAATATTCAGTCAACTCATTGTTCAGGTAAAACAATGAGTAGTAAAAGAAGGAGTGCACACGTGCGCGCGCACATACACACACACACAGGCTTCCAAAAAAACTTCTAATCTTCCAAAAACCAAAGATACCTGGGGACTTTGAGGTTCAGGAATTCTGCACAAGACTGTTGAGGTCAGGCAAGAGCCGTCAAGGAAATGTTCTACACAACCATACACAACACAACTCTCATAAAGCTGACCTTTCAATACGTTCTTAGTTCCACTGTGGAATGAACCATCACTTTTGCTTTTCATACATAGTATAAGGTTTTATTTACAAGATTTATAGACGTTGATATAACCTTTTAATTAACCCCATCACAAAAGAATACCATGCACTAGAAATAGTATGAATTCAATCAATTTTTCCCTATATACTCCTATATATTTTTAATATATTTTTTCCTATATATTCATATATTCCTATTTTTATCTATAGTTTGAAAAGCCTTGATTTTCTATTTCTGTTCCTTTTTACTAGTTTATTTTATGTGACTTGTTTTACACTCCACGAATCAAGGCAAAATCAAATAAACCAAGGGAAAAAGATGGTCAGATAGATAGGCAGGTGCATAATGCTTGGTAAATGGTTAATTTATGCATTGAACTATAGGAAACACCAACCTACAGTTAAAGAATGTCTGAATGCATGTTCCTCTATGAACATACACATATATGCACAAATAAATTGCATATACTGTCTGTAGGAATGCTTATATAACAACCCAATTAACAAAAGCCAATATTCATGATGTGCTTACTGTCTTCAGCATTTAATGCAAAGGCACACTATATGGCATTATTTTAATCCATCCACATAACAATGTATAAAATAGTCGCTATTGTATTATCTCCATTTTAGCTTAAAATGAAACAGACATACCAAGGATAAGTAACTTGCCCTACATTATGAAGGTGGTAAATCTCCGAGCCAGGATTTGAACTTGGCTTCTCTGATTCTCTGCGTACACCCCAGGATATGTGTAAAATTATTCATTGGTTTGTGGGGAGGTAATAGTAAGGCTTATGCAGGTCTTTAAAATGTGAAAAAAAATTAGTCTTCACCAGGATGATGCTGGAACTTCTCATACCCTGGTGTGCATGTGGGGTATACCACATCATAAATTGCAGGGGGCAGTGGGAGTCCTGAAATGCAGACTCTTAGTCTCTGTTGAGCAAGACTTTTTCTTACCAAAAAAATCTACAATAGCATTTGAAAGCCTCTTTTCACTTAATATGAGGAGCACTTATGATCTGAATCAAAAAGGGGGGGACTGAAATATATGACACTGTTGTGACAAACTGAATTGTACTTTGTTATAAGCACTTCCAAAAATATATATTAAACCACTGTTGAAGATGTAAAGAAACAAATATTGAAATGAATAGAAAGTGTAGAAAGTTTACTGCATGGTTGGAAGTCATTATGGTTGTTTTTCACTTGTCTCAGCTTGTGGTTATTTGCTATATTCTCTTTTTCCCTGGTTTCCAAAGTTTAGTAAAAGTCAAAGAATAGAAAAATGTTACATAAAAATAGGTCAGGTTTAGCTCTCACATTATAGTCCACGCACACACAAAAAAACTGAAAGATGGTATTGTTAGTTCAACCTGTAGTGCGTGACTGCAGTGTGGGCCAGCCGAATTCGTTCAGTTCACTGTATTGGGGGTGGGGCACAGTCCCTGAGTCTGTGAGTCCAGCTTAAAAATGCGCACCCCACAGGATGCCAGCCCTCCAGTGGTTACTTACTGTACGGTTACAGTCACTATTGCTAATGGGTGGAGATTAGTACAAGCCTATTTATCAGTTTACAAATATCTCTTTATCAACAGATTCTCAATTTAAATATTTTAGATATTTTTGAAAACTTTCATTCATCAAGAACTGCAGACAATGTGTGTTACTCTATTCCAGATACATACTCTTTTAATAACAAAATCCACAAATATGTAGCTTTCTCCCTCTTGTTAAATATTAAAAGACAGAGGTGTTAGCAAAGGTAAGTTCTTGGTAGTGAGTGGCATTTAAAAAAATAAAAGCAAGGTTTTATGGAGAACTATGTTTAAATAACTGGTGATGAGGTAGGTACAGTCACAAAAATTATTTAAAAGGATTCCAAAGAAAAAATCCAAAGTACAAGAATTACTAGAAAAATTTAGAACAACTTGTTATACTAGAAAGCCAGGCTAATGTTTATGAAAGGAATCACTGTGCAATATTTTTTACTTCATATGTTTGAAATTTCCTATAAAGAGGTTTAAAATTTAAACCTGACTTTTAGAAATACCTTGAGTATTAAGAGAAAATATGAAAATGGATATTTAGAAATGTTTCCATACTACATGGTTTTGGGAGGAGAGTTTATCAATACAAATTATCCCATGACAAACAGAATCTTTCAATCTACAAATAAATATTTCAATAAATTTTGAATGCTTTTGTTAAAAATTTAAAAGTTCAAAACCTTTCAGTGAGTTTTCCTTAATATAGTGATATTTGCATTATGTGACTCTTAATTAATAAACATTGCATTATTGGCAAATACAGTTGAAAAGTGAGCATCATGATTTACAAAGTCAACAATGCAATTAGCTTTTTCCATTTGGAAATGTGAAATAATTTTGAGATATATTTTTCAGCTTTGATCAAAAAACATTAAAACTAAGTATCGAAATAAGTTAAACTTAAAATCTGACCATTGAATCAAGGAATCACAGTTTCAAAGCACAATTTTCAAAACAAGCAAAGCATATTTACTCACACTGCAATCATCAAATATATATATTTAGAGTGAGGTACATACCCCTATCTCATTCCATATATATGAAATAATTCAAAATGTAACAATGACCTAAGCATAAAAATTAAGCTATTAAAAGAAAACATGGGAGTAATTCTTCATGACCTTGGTTTTGACAATGGATTCTTACCTTTGACATCAAAAGCACAAGCAACAAAAGACAAAATAAATAAATTGGATTTCTTCAAAATTAAAAACTTTCACGTACTGAAGGATATTACCATGAAAGTAAAAATACAACCTACAGAAAAGGAAAAATGTTTGCAAATCATATACCTGATAAATGTCTATTATCCAGAATACATTAAGAACTCTTACCACTCAACAACAAGACAAACAATCCAAACAAAAAATGGGCAAAGCACTTGAAGAGATATTTCTCCAAACAGAAACACAAATAGTCAACAAGCATATGAAAATATTCAACATCATCAGTCATTAAAGAAACACAAGTCAAAATCACAATGAGATACCACTTCAAACTTAATAGGATGGCTATTAAAAACAAAACAGGAAAATAACAAGTGTTGGAGAGTATGTAAAGAAATAAAACCCTTATAAGTTAGAGGTAGAAATGCAAAATGGTGCAGCAGCTTTGGAAGATAGTTTGGTAGTTCCTCAAAAGGTTAGAAATAGAATTAGGATATGACCTAGCAATTGTACTCCTGGGTATATATCCAAGAGAAATGAAAACACATATGCACACAAGAACCAGTACACAAATGATTTTGGCAGCATTATTCAGAATAGCCAAAAGGTGGAAACAACACAAATGTCCATCAGCAAAGAAATGGATAAACAGATTATGGTACGTCCATATAATGGAATATTAATCGGCTATAAAAAGGAATGAAGATACATGGCCACAAGTTGGATGAACTTCAAAAACACTATGGTAAGTGAAACAAGGAAGATACAAAAAAGCTAACAAACTGAATGATTCCTTTTATATGAAGTATCTAGAATTGGTAAATTCATAGAGGAAGACGATAGTGACTGCTAAGAGATGGGGGTTGGGGAGATTGGGAGTGCTTACTTAATGAATGTGGGGTATTTTTCTGGGATAGAGAGGGGCAATAGTCATTGCATAATATTATGAAAACATGAAATGTCACTGAACAGTACACTTGAAAATGGTTAATTGTATGTTATGTGAATTTCATCTCAATAAAAAAAATACATGTGATAATAGTAACATAATACAAGAATGCTCTGCAATGTTGAAAGATAAAAAATTGAAAATATTAAATATTTCAGCTTTATCTTATTCTTTAATATCTTTTAAAATATATGTTCTTTCATATATATGTGTATGTGCTCAAAATTTTTAGCAATAAAGGTATACAATTTAAAAATCTGGATAGGGCTGCTCTAGATCCAGGGTAATCTGTAACCTGTAGGGTGAATCCACAGGCATACTTTGTGCACCTCGGCTGAATAATATTTTTAAATTTATTTTCCACACTTTTATGCAAGTGATGCATTTTCTAGTTCAACATACTTCCTTCATACCTTCGTGTTTTGTATTTTTGTCATCTAAACACTGTTTCTTTTTCAGCAGGGATCAAATAGATATTTGAATTTTCAACCCCTCAGCTAGGGATTGAGTATAGCTAGGGATTGAGTATACCTAAGATAGTTTCACATCAATAGTTCTTCTGTTCTTAATTAGCATTCAAAATGGAGGGGTAAAAAAGTACTATACTTACCCACACACGGCAGAGAGTAGCCCAGCTGAGGATCATGGATAAACTGCCTGTCATTAAGTCTTGTCACACAGTATAAGTAGAAACAGTCTAAGCAAATCACATGGCGGTGGTTGCACTGGAAAACCAGGACAGGACTCCTGCACAGAAAAAAAACATTTCTTCTATTACTTCTAAGGGTGGAAAGGCAACATGTACCTTAGGACTCTTTGTAATCTTATCAGATTGCTTAGAAAATGCTCTGTGTAAAGACCTGCACTGCCCATTGCTTTGATGCGTATTCAGCACATACGTATCAAAACTGCTAAATCTTAAAAACTGGAAACATTTCATTAACTATATATAACATCGAATTTCCTAAATTTATATTTTTATATTAACATATTTACCAAACAGCTATTTAAACCTGACCTCAGATATAACCTCTTTCTAGATATCTTCTAGAAGTCTCATAATTCCCAGTTAACCCAGGAATCACCCCATACGTTTATATATATTTTGATTGATACATAGTTACATCATAGTATTGATATGCTACTCCACTTACAGACTGTGATCTCCTTGAAAGTAGATATTGTGGTTACTTTAAATTGATATTCTCATAGTACCAGACATTATAAGGTTTAAATAAATATTCCTTGGATTTTATTTTAATGAAATATAAAATCTGAACTTCCCTAAAGCCAAAAGAAAAACCACCATTGTGCCAAAGTAGGTGTGCTAGACAGTCACTCATATTTCATGGACAGGCAGAAAAGTAGAATTTCAAAATAAAAATTATCTAGCACAAATTCCTTTCTACAACATCCCTGCTCCATCCAAACAGCCAATTTATTAAATCAAGTTTAGGAGCTTACTAATAAATTGATATATAAGTTCTAAAAATTTTGGGTCCCCTTAAAGTGCTTTGTAGGGGAAAAATCCCCCAAATAACCATGTACTTTTGCTAATAAAGTGAACCACATGATTTTATAACCAGAAAAAAAGAGGCAAATTGAATTAATGTCACATCAGCCCCTAGATCATTTTAATAGTAAAAAAAAAAAAATCATTGGAGTTTATCTAGATAAGCCCATTCTCTGTGTGATGACAACAAAATACAAAATATTTCTTTATTTCATACACAATTCTTAAGAGGTCTAAGAGCTCTTCAAAAGCCCTTTCCCCAGAAAAATTAATATTAAGCATTAATATTAAACACATACTTTTCTTAACAATTAAAACATTTTCAAAATTCTTCTTTCCCATTTATTTCAAAGCAATATCTAATACAAAACAAAAGAAAATAACTTGGTATTTTAATCTCATGGAGCAACAGGGCAATGGTCAACGTAAGCTGAGCAAGGATGTCCCTAAATGCTTTTATGTGCTTCTATTTCTCATCTCTGAACCTACTGAAGTTGTTTTGGGGCTATCATTTCCAACTCCAGAGCCTTTTTCAATTAGGCATTGACTGTGTTCTGAACTTTCAACCTCTTCCCTTCTAATAACATTCTGCTTGAAGACGATAAAATATAATGCTTTCTCATTTCTATCACGAGTCATACATACACACAAGCACAAGGGCACACACACCTCATTCACTCTGTGTGACCCTACAGAACTGCTGTATTCTACCTTTTCCTCATGGCCCAGTTCTGTGAAAAATATTCTCCATTCTGGTCTTAGCTACATGGTCGACTAAGCCTTTAGAGACCCTCAATCTGTTCTGAACACATGGAAGCACTGGAGAAAATATTAGAACATTTATAAAAATGTTCCTGTATCTAACAAGGTTAAGGAGAAAACTTAGTGATTACCCTGCAAAAGAAATAAAAAGAAAACCTATAAAGCCAAATAGCAGTAGGAGCATGAACTACTGGCATAGTGTCCCAGAGTGACATTAAGGTACAAGGTGGCCACTGGTCCAGGAAAGTGAATTCTTTTCCATCCCTGTTAAGGAAAAATGGAGAGAATTCTCTTTCATGTGTGGACAACACTGCATATTTATGGATTTGCCCTTCAGTTAAAATTTGGCCCCAAAGAACTTAGACCATGTGGACAATCCACAGAACATCAATTGTTCTACTTAACTGATGGCATCCTACCATTTGGAACAGATTGGAAAGGAAAGGTAAATACATGAGAGAGGCCATGGTGTGAGGTAAACCCCATGTGGATTTAATGGTCCACCATATTAGGAAAGGTGTTAGAGGTTCAATATTTGGGGCATGGAGGGACACACTCAACACAGTAGTCCATCTTGCCCTTCCTTCTACTACTACTACTACTACTACTACTACTACTACTACTACTACACTACACACACACACACACACACACACACACACACACACACACACAGCAGTGCAAGGACAATCACAGGCCCTGTGGAAACACAGGCTCTAGTCCCCACAGAATGAAGCACATCCTCTTGGGGACATAAGAGGGGCCTTACTAAAATTAAGCTACAGCCACACCAGTTCACGTCTGCCTTCTTGAACTGAGATACAGGTGTGGAACTGAACAGACCAAACTGATGGGACTAAGTGATCAGACCCATCAGGGTGGGAAGAGCTGGGGGAGAGTCCCTGAGGTATCTGGGTGGTCCACTGGGGCACTTCACGGCACTGCCCTCTGGAACTGTAGTGGCAGGTAGACAGGGCAGCAAAGGCAGCACTGAGAAGTGCATGGTGACCAGGACCTGAGGGACCTTAGGATTTACCTACTGAAGCAGCTAACATCAATAACTCTTACTATGAAAACTATATACAATAGAGTCAGCAGAAAGGGCTTTAGAGAATATTTACCTTGAATAAAAAATATGAGAAATGAATGCAGGTAACAGTAGTTTACCAAACCGTGAGAAGTAAAGGAAACGCGATACAAAAATGTGTTCAGCTCTGGAAGTGAGGACAGATCACTAGAGTTCCTTGAAGGAGAGTCCCTTCCCAGACACAGGGTGTATATATCAGTGACACCAGAACCCACATGTGTGGGGTTGCACTGGACGTCCATTTTGGAAAAGAAAGAAACTTACAAGAGTTTCAGGGAGTCACAAGTATAGAGAAGTCACTCAGGAATTCTGTCTGTCACTATCCATATGGTGTGAATTTATATAATACATAAACATGTCAAGATTTAGAGTGATATGAAATAAACATGTAGAAAATACATATATATAATATATTGATGGATATATATGTTGATGGATAATGTTATAGATGTAGATAGAATATGCGCATATTCACGCAGAATTGTCAGTCAGTTGGATTTATTGATACAGTTTTGAGGTAAGATTGTTCATCCCTTAGTAAGAATATTTCTGGTTAAAAAAATTTCTAGTATTTATGAAAAAGTTAGGTGAGGAATAAGCATCCCACCCATAGAAACATTATTGGATTAATCATCTGAATCATCTGAGAAAAAGAGTGAGGATCATTTCATGGCTGGAGGGACTACATAATTAATTTCCTAAGCAGAAGACAAAAGAGGGCAGTGGGAAAAACTAGTATTTATGACCACCCACTTTGGGTTAGGTACTTTCTAGGAACTTCTCAAACGTTTTTCCATGTCATCCTCCTAAAATAAACTGCCCGCCCTCTGTCACCCATTCTGTTCCTCTCTCTGCCTCCAGCTTTCTTACAGTTCTTTTATTCCTGGGCTTGAGCTTCTTGTCATTCATTCTTCTAGGATAATACTAGCTTTTATATTCAAATCAAGATTCTAAACTTCAAGGTCAAGTTCATGATAAGACCTCTAAGGAACTTTCCCTGGAACTTAATTCTTCACTGATTTTTCTCTTTCTCGTTAACTTTTAATCCATAAGGTCTATCCTAATGCACTTCTGATGCTGCCTTCGCTTTTATTCAGACTGAGTGTCATCAGTTGGTATCCTAGCTGTCAGCATTAAATGAAAAGTCCTGAAACATTGGAGGCTGAACTTGATTACCACTTTCATGACCCATGTCTCACCAAAGACAGCGGTAGGTACATGACCATTTTGTGATCAATAGTTACTGATCGTATCTGTGGCTCAATGGACAAAATGTTTTTATTTCCTAACTTCTCTGCTCCCGTCCTCATGGGTTTTACTCAGTTACTTACTGAGCATCTGCTTTGGCTGAAGTAGGCACTTACTAAACACACGCGGAAGACAGCAGTGAGTGAATGAATAAACACCTCATGATTGGTGTAAGCCTTGGGAAAAACACGTAATTCAGTCATAGGCCACGGGCAGGGGACATGACACGCATATAGAACAGGTATTAAAAGGAGGTATATGTGGTCATCAAACTCTGGTGCCACAGAAGTTAGAACAGCAGAGAAGTATGAGTCAGGGTTAGGAAACCTGAGCTGAAGTTAAAAGAATGGAGCATGAGCACTGGGTCCCTGGAGAGAAATGTGGTTTCTAGGCAAGGCAGGAAACACAGATGTGGGAAGGAATTCTTGGAACCGAAAAGTTATCAGTTGGGCTTCTGAGGGGATGTATCGGGCAAGAGAAAAGAGATGAAAAGGGCTGGGGACAGTGAGTGGGAAGAAGACTTAAGGAGACAGACCTAATGTGTGTTCTCTAGGTCCTGGGATTCACTAAGGCTTCATCTATCAGAAGAGATAGATGTTTTGGTATGTCCAATTCTGGGGGAATGTGTGGAGGAGAAAAGGCTGGAAGTTGTGAGAACTATTTGGAGGTCATTTTAATAGCTCAGGCATCAGCTGCTAAGGAAGCAGACACTGGTGTATGGGCCCTTCTAGGAAAGGAAAGAAGATGGATGGGAGTGGGTTTTCTGAGGAAAATCTGCCAAGCCTTATCTTCTCTTGGGTCTTTGTTCCTCCCAACATTCCTCTGTGCCCTTTGCTCAAATTATATATAAATGTTAATTGATCGATCTAAAAGATGATTTTACCCCAATGGGCCAGGCTACAGAGCAGTGAATCAAAGGTTAAATAAAGTTCTCAATCATATGTAAAAGCAATTATAAATGCTGTACTTGACATTACTGAAGAGGTATTATTTTCTTTGAAAGTCAACAGCTTTTATTATTATTCACATATTTCATAGAAACAGGAATGTAGCAAACAGGATAGTATGAAAAAATGTTTTGAAACTGCAGGTTTGTCCATGGTGCTCTATTTACATCTGGATTAGGCTCTTTCCTGGCATCAGGCACAGCAGCTGCCCCTGTCTGATGCCTCCCTGCAGATGCGGCCCGGGGCACACCTGGCAACGCCCACGGGCGGAAGGCTCAGCAGCTCTTCCTGTGGGAGGTGCATTTGCACTCTGCATTTGCAGGAATACACGCAGGTGCAGGGGCAGGTGGAGGTGCAGGAGTAGGTGCAGAAGCCCAAGCAGGTGCAGGAACCCGCACAGGTGCAGATGCAGGCGCAGGTGCCGAAGCCCGTGCAGGTGCAGTAGCAGGTGCAGGAGCCTGTGCAGGTGCAGGAGGCCGCGCAGGTGCAGAAGTAGGTGCAGAAGTCTGTGCAGGTGCAGGAGCCTGCGCAGGCGCATAAGCCCGTGCAGGTGCAGGAGCCCGTGCAGGCACAGAAGCAGGTGCAGGAGCCTGCGCAGGTGCAGAAGCCCGGGCAGGTGCAGGAGCCTGCGCAGGTGCGGAAGTAGGTGCAGAAGCCCGTGCAGGTGCAGGAGCCCGCGCAGGCGCATAAGCCCATGCAGGTGCAGAAGCAGGTGCAGGAGCCCGCGCAGGCGCAGGAGCCCGCGCAGGCGCAGGAGCCCGCGCAGGTGCAGAAGCAGGTGCAGAAGCCCGTGCTGGTGCAGGAGCCCGTGCAGGTGCAGAAGCCCGTGCAGGCGCAGAGGCTGGTGCAGGAGCCCGCACACGCGCAGGAGCCACCAGCGGGGCAGGAGCACTTAGGTCCATTTCGAGCAGAGGTGAGGATTGAGGTCCAAAGCAGGCGGCGCAGGGAGACACTGGTGTGGGCTGCAGGCGTGGTTCTCAAGAGTCACTGGTAAGCAATGACTTCTGCTTTTGTTAAAGGAGTAAACCAAGATCCTTTCTTCCCAGAGTATTAGGCATAACTGAAGGAATATTGGTAAGAAATGTGGCAAACCTCTCACATACATCACACCAAGTAGAATACTGCTACGTAATACGGAGTCCAAGCATTTAAACTCTCATAAAATTAGCTCTCTAGTATCTACAAAATTGCATCAATGTTTTCATATTTATCTGATCAAATGTGCCGTTTAATCTGCTCTCCACCTTATTTGTGGGAGTGTTCTCTCTCTCGCTCATTTTCTCTCCCTCACACACACTCTCTCTCTGCCCGAATCTATTTCTCTGACTCTGTCTCCTTCTTTGCCACAGGTATATCTTCATTTATACCCACTAAGAGGCTGCCATTTCAACTTCTCAACTGAATGCGACATATATTGAATGCAATCTCCCAGATATTTTAAAATACTTAAAGATAAGGAAGCAAGTCTAAACTCGAAGGGAAATGAAAATGTAATAAAGTGGGTAGGAAAGGGATACACGTAACAGTAATACAGGGCAGAACACGAAATTATGTTAGAGACGTGGGAAATATTAGCAGACTCTGTGGTAGGCAGCATTTGGGATGTCCCCTGGTGATCTCCACCTCCTGGATGTCATGCCCTTGCGGCCCTTTCACAGATCAGTGGACTGACCTGAGTCATCTACCCGGGAAGTGCAGAAGTGACAATGAGCGATTTCTAGGACTAGATCAGAAAAGACTGCCTGCGCTTCTTCCTCAGTCACTTGCTCTGAGGAAAGTGATGGCCACGTTGTGAGGACATTCAAGAGCTCCTATGGAGAAGTTGCATGGCAAGGAGCTGAGGCTTCTTGCCTCCAGGCAGTCACGGAGGCACCACCTAAGATAATGAGTCACCTCTTGTGCAGACCCTCCAACACAGGACACGCCCACAGGCTGCTATAGCCCTGACTGATACCTTGATCACAATTTCATGAGCTACCCTAAGCAAGAACCATCTGGCTAAACTTTTCCCAAATTCCTGATGCTCTGAAACTCTGGGAGATAACATTTTTTGTTTTGTTTTGTTTTAAGCCACTAAGTTTTGGGGTAATTTTTTAATGCAGCAGTATAGACCTAATACAGGCTTGGAAGAGGAAAGAGATCATATTTAGATAGCAAATCATAAATGACTTCACACAAGCAGTAGCAGCTCAAGTTTCCAGGGCATGGAGATAGAAAAAAAAAATCTTCCAGGTCAACAGAAGAGACTGGAGTTGCAAAAGAACAGAGCATGGGAGGAGATGCTGAGTTATCTAGTACAGCTGGTTTCTCCATTCACCCCAATGAAAAGCAAAATATATATAGGGGTAGTAGAGTCACCTGAAATGCGGTGAGAAGCAATGAAAGTTAGAATAAAAATATTAAGTGCGAATCATTGAGGAGATGAAAATAAATTTTGCTCATTGGAGGGAGAAAGTTAGTCCTTAAATTTAGTGAACACTTGACCCTGGAAAATGCACATGTTGTTTTTACAATATTTCATTTGTGCAGCAGTAACATAGATGTTATGCCCCAGTTAGCAGTCTTTCAAAGCTCTCTACAAATCCTCAGTACATGAACAACTATGACTCCTGGGAGTTTAATAAAGCATTAGATTAGATAAAAATAATTAGAGGAGGAAAGCTATGCCATTAAGGAACCTGAATCTATCTTCCTAACAACTGTCATTTTAAATCTCTTTTAGTTAGAGGTAGCTTATAAACAGTAAATAAATGACTACAGTCTCAGAAACCAAATGCATTTTCACTTAATTTATATCACCTAGGAATCGCCAAGATGAGCTTCTGACGGAGCATCCAACATGGCGCCTGCCCTCGATAACACTTTAACCCACATATGTCATCCGAGTTCATTATTTGAGTTAGCCAAGTGAGCAATCCCGGTCACTGGAGAGGCCTCTGTTCCAAGATGCTAATTGAGAGACTCAGCTTCTAGAAATTTAAATGAGCTTCAACAGTTGAATGACCTTCGAAATTCCATCCAGCAGCCAAGTTTAAATTCCTGAAGGAAGTCTGTTTTTCCATTCGTCTGCTTGGACTCAGAATCCTACTGAGACACGACAGGTCCAGAACAAGGTCATTTACCATCACTTCCAATTTCTTCTTGCTCCCTCTGCTCATGTTCTCATTGCTGCTCTCTCTCTGTCCATTTTGCTCTGGACAAAATGGGTGTGACTTTGGCTCTATGAGCTTGCTTGTGTAAGTCCCAATATTTCAGCATAAACAACACTGCCTTTTAATAAAGACTCTTTATTAAGGTCTACATTTTTGAATCACTGTCATCAATCTATTCCTCTAATTCTCTGGACTAACCGCCACATGCCAGGCACTGTCCTGAGGATGTCACATAAAAGTGAGCAAAACATGGCCATTTGCCTCAGAAGGTCAGAGGCCTATAAGGTTGAAGACCAACAAGTAATTATCTCCTGGTGTAGTAAGGGCCACCATAGGGATGAGTTTAGAGGCCACCTGACCCAGTCTTTGCAGCCAGTGGAAGGGTTCTCGAGGGAGCTCATGCCCATACAGAGAGAAGATATCGAACAAACTAAATGGCTTCCCTTATTTATAAAGGCTTTAAATAAAATATATAAAGTACAGTAAATACATTAGAAATAAAGTGATTAAGAAAATATATACTCTGTCTCCTTTCCCTATCGACAAAACTCCCTTTTCCTCTTTAATCCTCATTCACCAATTCTATGTCCCATCTGTGACATTAAATGTTACTGAATCAAGAGAACTCTAACCTCAACTTTGTTCGAAGGTTTGATCCCACTGATGAGTACTGTGCAAACTCTCTTGTCATTAATGCACAGTTTTATTCATGGAAAACAACCTGGTTTTGTGTATCTTGTGGTTATAACGCTCATCCAAATATGCTAAATTCTCATATGTCCTCAGATGTAATATAATTCCATAGGCACATTTTCTGCCTTGGGACTAAGCCTTGACCTCACATGTGTTGAGAACAACGATTTTGTGCAAAGCATTTTGTTGTTGTTGTAGGTACTGAGACCTTTAAAAAAAAAACTTAACGCTCCCTATCCAGTCCACTGTGTCTCCACTGAGATGTTTACCTGTTCTATTGATTGTCATACAGAGAAAAAGAGAATTTCAAGTAGCAGCCACTATTTCTGTCTCAGACCTATTTAGTTTCTAAAATACTTAATTTTGAGAGTCTACAGAATAGGAACTATAAAATTAGTTGAGTAAAGATATGCAGAGGAGCAAAAGTATAGCGCTTTCTAGAGCAAGTGGATTAGGTCTTCAAGTGTTGGTATAGCCTGAATTCTCCAAACTCATTAGCCTCATTCTGGAGGAAACCTAAATCGGCACCCATACCATTTCTTCCTCCCGCATTTCCCCCCAACTCCATTTAATCAATACACTTCAGTGATTTTATTCTAAAGTGGCTTTCATCATGGAAGGTCTTGGCCAAAACCACCAACTAGTTACCCAATGCCAATGTGTTAAGACTTCATGTTTTCCTTCTGTTTATCAGAGCCACCCATAAGGCTCCTTGCCCCACACTATATGTCCCCTAACTGCCATTCCCAAATCCTTCTCAAGGCCTTGCTTTATAGCTTCAGAAGTGAACCTCCTTTTCCCTCATGTTCGTGTTGCTCTGTGTGAGATTCTTCCTATTTAACTTCATTTTCCTCTTTCAGGAAGCTGCTTCGATAAAACTCCAGCTCACACCAACTCTCCCACTCACTTCACAATTCCCCATAATGTTCATGTCTCCAAAGTAGTATTTTTATATTCTACTTAGTGTTTTAGTACATATCATTATACTGTTCTGTACCTGCTTGATCAGTTTCTGTCAGTCCCCCCTGGTCAATTCAACACCTGGCCATTGAGGGCGCCTGGGGGGCTCAGCCCGTTAAGTGACTGGCTCTTAATTTCCGCTCAGGTCATGATCTTATAGTTGGTGAGATTGAGCCCCGCGTCAGGCTCTGCACTGGCAGCATGGAGACTGCTTGGGATGGTCTCTCTCCTCTCTATCTGTCCCTCCACTGCTTGTGTTTTGTCTCTCGCTCTCTTAAAATAAATGTGAAAAAAAAAAATAAAACCTACGCATAGTAATTGGGAGGCTACTGTGTGCTGGCTCCCTTGCTTGACATGGGGATGGGATACACAGTTTTTATCCTCATGGGATTCTGTGTAATGGTGACATAACTAAGTCCAGGGCACATCGGGAAAAGCTTAATCCAATGTTGGTCAGGCAGAGAATGTTTCCTGAATGAAAATAAACAAACAAACAAACAAAGACCCAAAAGGCAAGAATGAATCAGCCTGACCAAGAAACTAGAGGGGAATGAGGAAAACATGCAAAAACACTTAAAATGGCATAAAATTAGAAAAGGTTAGGAAACCGTGTCCTAGATATTCATACTGTCTCCTTGGTGTTTATCAAAGTTCTGAATTCCTTGAAAAATCAAAAGTCAAACTAAAGCATAATGATACTGCTTCCACAAGCCGCATGTGTAAGTCCATGTTTTAAGTTTCTATAGTACCTTAAGTGTAGCTGAATTAGGTTCTGTTATTTATAACATTTTGAACCATTAACAAGAAACATAATAAAGTATATGAAGCCATGGTTACAAAAGGGAATTAATTGATTATTAATTTCCTACAGATGGCTTCAGTCTTCAAAAATAATTACTTGACCTTAGTATAGTTTATACATTGTATTTCTAAATATAATTACTGTTGGCAGGTTGAATCCAAACATAAACCATTAAATTCTAGAAATGCTAGATTGTAAACATGATACCAATATATATTAGAATTAAAAATTAAACTTCTTTCTTTTTTAAAAGTAAGTTAAAGTTTTAGAAGGAAAGAGGTCAACCCCTTTTTATAGTAATTCATTACTATGATTTGGTTTATTAGCAGCCATCCCAAGTTTTCTTGCTAAGGCCTTCATAGTACCAAACAGATACTGATAAGTAATTGTAAATAGTGGGTAAATCATAATGAAATAACACTTGCATGTAACAAAATAAAATTTAAAATCCTAAGGGGTATGTGGCTTGTGGGAGGAAAATGCATCTCATGAAACACTATCCCATTACTTTCATATCCCCCAACTAATAGAGTTCATTTCAGTTCTTAAAATTATATTTATAAATGGCCAAGTGCTGACTGTTACATTTGTAAGAGTCCACCTACTTCTGAGTTTTAATCTCCAAGTATACTCTATTCAGACTGTCAGTGTCGGAGAGCTGGAGAAAGCTGAACCCCGATTTAGCATAACATACTTTCTGGGTAGCATCATCTGCATGTAGCTGCTGGGGGACACAACTATTCAACTGAAGCCATTTGAACACATACCAGTTCACGCATATATCCTGTCTTTGTTTTTCCTTTTGTGGGAAACAGTTAGAAGCAGATAGATGCCCAGATCTACTGCAGCAGAATTCTGCTAAATTGAGACAGATATGAAGATAGATCTTGTTTAGATAAGAACCCCACTGTGAAATAAATTGTCCTAGGGTGTCCCCGAATCTCATGACAGGAAATATTAATGCACTAAGAATCAGTCCAGTGGCTATGAATGTTTGGAGCTATTTAACATAAATTATTATAAAACAGAGTGGTTTAAAAATGATATTTGCTGCCAGCTCACAAAAACCTTGCATAGAGGATTTCTCCTTGGTCTTTCATTCATTCTTAAAATGAATGAATGAATTCATGCTACTAGAATGCCAGATTTTTTATTCCTCTTATCAGAGAAGTGTTAAGAATTAGGTCCTCTGAAGTAGAGGACCTTCTTGACAGATAATAGACACCTTAAAACAGTTCTTTGACAAAAATATCTCAAAATAAGGAGGTGTAGTGACATTTCCAAGGTATTGTTAGATAGAGCATTAAAATATTAATAATATTAATGTAATTTAAGAATGTGTGGAGCACAGTCAATAAAATTATTTTCCTAATTGAGGTTTTTGTTTTACATCTAGCCAGAAAAGCTGTGTGTGGCGTGCCAAAGTATTTCCCTGAAAGTAATAAAAATCAACATGACATCACAGAATAACTCCAAATGAATTCAAGGGTAAAACTAAGCTAAGGCAAAGCTCCAGGCTGAGAGGGCTGTGCCAGGGGTTGGCTTCAGAATGCAGCTTTCATGGAAAGGGGTCTGCAAAATGGCAGCTTAGACCGGGGAATCTCTAAAGGCATTTCAGATACCAAGATTCGACAGTCTGCAATGGGTATGATCACAGCATTTCTTCCTCACTATAAGTTTGGTGGACTCAAACCTTACTTGAAATTATGTGTGAAAGACAGCTCATATTTAGGATTTTGGCTTTAAAGTTACTTCTTAAATTTTTTTAAATGTTTTATTTGAGAGAGAGAGACAGACAGACAGTGTGAGCAGGGGAAGGTCAGAGAGAGAGGCAGATACAGAATCTGAAACAGGCTCCAGGCTCTGAGCTGTCAGCACAGATCCCGACGCGGGGCTCAAACCCACAAACCGTGAAGTCATGACCTGAGCTGAAGTTGGATGCTTAACCGACTGAGCCATCCAGGTGCCCCTTTAAAAAACTTTTTTAAATGTTTTATTTATTTCTAAAGTTACTTCTTGAGCTAATGCACATGCTGCTTGCAAGGCTAAGAGTCTGAGAATTTCTAGAGATTTTACCTTCTGGAAGATATATTGTGAAGGAGGCCCTGAGCCAGCATATTAAAAGGAAATCAGAAGACGTACATACCTCAGTTTTAAAAAACAAAACAAAACAAAAAACCCAAAACATCCAAAGCAACGAAATATATAACTTTTCACAGAAGCTAATTTAATATTAAAGCCCTTGTTGTTTCTTTTCTTTCTTTCTCTCTCTCCCTCTCTCTGTTTTCAATAAGGTCAGTGGGTAACTGGTGCCAGCAGGAGGGGACGGACGCTCTGCTGTGTTCTCCTCCCCATCCCAGCCTCCCACCACGGTGTATCATCAGTTATTTATTTAATTTTCTACGTTCTTTCTAGACCATAAGTCAGCAGACTCCAGCTGGGGGCTAAATCTGGCCCACGTCGTGTTTTTGTAAATAAAGTTTTATGAGAACACAGCCATTTTTACACACTGGGTACAGCCAGTTTTATCTATAAAGGCTGTGGGTGGCTGTGACTGGGACTATATATGGACCATGAAGTGTGAGCCACTATTCAGCCTTTACAGGAACGACTTCCTGCTCCAGCTCTTGACTCCACAAACCCAACAGCTGTCTTTTGGTTTTCTTTTCTTTTTTTTTTTTTAAATATTTTTATTTATTTCTAGGAGAGAGAGAGAGAGACAGCGTGAGCAGGGGAGGGTCAGAGAGAGAGGGAGAGATACAGACTCTGAAATAGGCTCCAGGCTCCGAGCTGGCAGTCAGCACACAGCCCGACGCGGGGCTCGAACCCACGAACCGCGAGATCATGACCTAAGCGAAAGTCGGAGGCTTAACCGACTAAGCCACCCAGGCACCCCTGTCTTTTGGTTTTCTGAGTGCCCGACCAATGGCTGGTGTTTGGTAAATGCTTATGTGCTAAGGGGTTCAGCTGCTGACTGTTGGCTAAATGAAGGACCATGAATGAGGAGGGACACAAAAGAAGGCAAACAGAAGTACAACAGCTTGTATAGGTCGGAGGGGCACTGGCTTTGACCTAAGTCATCGATGCTACTTGTCAAGGTGCAAACATTGTCTCCTTTCATTCAGGACATTTCTTTCGATTAAGCTGATCTGATCTCCACCAGCAAGTGTCCAATGCTGGCCACTCCCACACCAGAGAAAGGAGACAGGAAATGGACTTTGCGTAGCTCATGAAAAGCGACAGCAAGACACTAGGATGGAAGCACGCGATGGTGCCTGGCGGGCTGCTACCGACTGGGTGGTCGGGGAAGGCCTGAGGTGAGCACATTTACATTGGTCCCCAAGTGACAGGCTGCACACAGATCTGATGGGAGAGGGCTCTGCGGGAAGGAAGGCTAAGGCAAACTGCCTTTTGATGGCAATGCCTGGGCCTGCTTGGGGAATTAAAAGGAAAGTCGGTGTGACAGGGACACCCTGAGAAGCAAGGGGGCATGGGACAAGATGAAGTTCAGGTGGACGAGAGGGCAACATGAAGTCTTTGTCTGAATTGTCAGGGGCGCCTGGGTGGCTCAGTCAGTTAAGCATCGGACTCTTGGTTTCAGCTCAGGTCATGATCTCACGATTTGTGGGTGTGAGACCCGCACTGGTTTCTGTGCTGATAGCACAGAGCCTGCTTGGAATTCTCTCTTTCCGTCTCTCTCTCTCTGCCCCTCCCTCCCTCCCTCCCGTTTTTTAAAACATTTTTTAATGTTTATTTATTTTTTTGAGAGACAGAGCACAAGCAGGGGAGGGGCAGAGGGAAAAGGGAAGAAGAGAGGGTGAGGGAGGGAGAGGGAGAGAGAGAGAGAGAGAGAGACAGACAGAGAGAGAGAGAGAGAGAGAGAGAGAGAGAGAGAGAATGAATCTGAAGCAGGCTCCAGGCTCTGAGCTGTTACACAGAGCCTGGCATGAGGCTCAAACTCACGAACCATGAGATCATGATCTGAGCAAAAGTCAGCCACCTAACTGACTAAGCCACCCAGGCGCCCCTCCCTCAATCTTGAGAGAGAAGGATCTGAAGCAGGCTAAGAGCTCAGAGCCCAATGAAGGGCTCAAACTCATGAACTGTGAGATCACGACTTGAGTCAAAGTTGGATGCTTAACTGATTGGGCCATCCAGGCTCTCCTAAGTAAGCATTAAAAAAAAAAAAAAAACNCTGTGAGATCACGACTTGAGTCAAAGTTGGATGCTTAACTGATTGGGCCATCCAGGCTCTCCTAAGTAAGCATTAAAAAAAAAAAAAAAAAAAAAAAAACAGGAATTTGACTCTTAGGCAATAAGAATTCAGTACAAAATTTTAAGCAGAGATGCAACATGACATCATTTACGTGTAAGAAAATCACTCTAACTTTGTGCAGTGCATGGATTGTAGTGTGACAAGAAAGGGAGGGAGCCTTGTGGACGTTGTGAAGTCCCCCTCAGGCAGAAGAGACTGGTGTGGACCGAGCAGTGGAGCCAGAGACACATGGATGGTGGACAGTATGTTTAGGACAACACAGCATTCGCATGTCTTCTCCTGAGCTCGTCTCCATTTTTACTAACATTTGTAGATTTCTCCATTTTTAGGGAACCTCAAGACCACGTCCCCAAATCCATGGGACCACTGTTATAAAATGAACACCTTTCAAATTGCTTTACATAAAAATGGAGACTTTCCAGTGGTTTCCAAATAAATATCTCAAAATTTTTTCCTAGGACATAAGTTAAAAGATAACGAACCTAATAATAAAACAGTGCATTAATAAGAATTATGGTGCCATTGTTTGTCCGAATAGTATTTATTGATCTCCTGCAATGTGCCAGGTGCCAAGAATAGTGCAGGGCCCATCACAAGGAACGAGAGGTACACTGATAACCCACCATGGGCTGTGTGAGGCTCTGGGGGACAAGCTCTTCACACCGCACTGATATCGGAGGTATCAGAGATATTTGGGAAGCGAAACTGACGCGATTCAGGGCTTCATCAACCTGAGGCAGGGAGAAGCGTCAAGCATTATGTCTAGATTCTCTTTTTAAACATTTACCGGATGCTTCTAACAGGCTGGGTCCCCTGCTAAGGGCTTTCTCTGCATTATTTATTTAATCCACTTTACTATAAAAGCCCTTAGCAGGGAAAGGCCCCTTCTGTGTCTTGTCTTCTGTGATCTCACCATCTAACACCGGGCCTCGTATGGGCAGGAGTTCAACAATACTTGTTGAAAGATGGGTGGACATCTCCCCGTCCCTGCCTCGACAACGACAGTGAGATGCCCTGCTGTGGGAGGGGCAGGTGAGGGCATGCGGTGGGGAGGAGAGCTGCGGGGCCTCTTGATCCCAGAGCCGAGTAAGTGACAAGGCAGTCACCACGACTGACTTGCTCCGACCCCACTCCCGTTCCTCAACACTGCATTCCTCAGGCTGGCCCGGACGTTGGTGACATTTGCTGGCAGGGGACAAACCGCCAGAGCAGCAGCAGGACTCGAAATACAGGCAGAAGATTTCTTTTGGTTCAAGACTTGCTGAGTTTGAGACACCTTTGCAATGTCGAGTGAACACGTACAGAGATCAGGTCGCTATGTGCCCCTTACACTCGGGCGGAAGCTTCGAGCTGGAAAATGCTCTGCAGACCCATGAGCAAGAGAAGAATAATTCCAGCCCTTGGAGCAGGTGAGCTCACCCGTGGACACTGTGAAAATAGGAGAGGAGGTGGTGTCGGAGGGAGCCCGGAGAACACTGACATTACAGTGTGATTGGTTTGATGAAGTTTTCACTTGCTGTGCTATGGACACGAAAGAGTTTTGCTCTTTTCCGGTAACTGATATTTTTGTGTTCTGTCAAACACACCTGCTGAGCAGAGGGCCCCCAGTGACACGCCGGATTCCATGACTTCTGGTTCACTTTCAGGTACTAGAATAATCTAATGGTGGCCACTGAGCCTTAGGCGAGCTGTCTTGAACCTCCTTCTCACACTGCACTCGGAGCTCTCTCTTGCCTGCGTGAAGACCAGAAAGGAGCCTCAGCTGCTCCCAGGGCCGTGCACAGGAGGCGGGTCCTGCTTGCACTGGGCACATGCAGATTTGATCAACGGAGTTTCTGGAAGGACAATGGAACATTGTGGAGGGATCCTCTTTTTTCTTGATTGCTGCTGAAATGTGCTGAAACATGTGGAAGCAAATGGTGGGTTCTAAGGGCTAAATGGTACAGAAGACAGAGGTTTCTCTCACACTGAATTTTCAGATTCGGGGGGGAACATAGCATCCGTGAATAAGAGTTGCCAAGTGGGAGAGAAGTAGGGAACAGGCCTGCCTAACCCAGTCTTGATGGCGTGGAAGGCCCCTTGGAGGAAGAGTCTTATTCTCCAAACAGAATCCAGGATGGTGCTTTTAAACACAGTTAGGTCATCTGCCTGCCCCACTCGATCCCTGCAGCGGCTCCCCATGTTATCCCTTACAGCGGCGTTGTTCAGTCCTGCAATGCCGCCAACCACCCCTCTCGGCCCTCATCTCCTCTTTTGCTCCCTGTGGTCCAGCCCAGTGAGCTCTGTGCTATTCCTCAAACATGCCTGGCATTCTTCTGCCTCAGGACCTTTGCACTGGCCCCTCCTTTTGCATGAATGCTCTTCCCTAGCTATTCACATGGCTCACATCTTGATCTCCTGCAACTCTTTCTCCAAATGTCTTTTCCTAATAAGCCACTCCCAGACCGCCCTACATAAAAGTAGTCAACCCCACTTGCAACCCCAAGCCCCTTATCCCCTTTTATTTTTTCTACATTCTGCAGTAGATTTGCAATATTATTCCCCAGTGCTTCATTCTTCCTTGAACCCACTCCTTTGCCAGGTGACTTTGCCCTTCCTCCCGCTAGAAGGTGAATATACTTCCCATCCGTTGACAGTGCGCCAAGCCACATGGCTTCCTTTAGCCAAGAGGACGAGAGTGGATATGATGCAACCAAGCACTTGAGAAGTGGTGTGTGCTCAGGCTTGCCCTCCTGCCTTCCTGCCTTTCCCAGGAAGGAGGATCGACCTAGAGTAGCTACTGACTCCAGAAGGATGACACACCAAGTAGACTGGAAACATCCATTGCCCAGAGCAAGCAGCCAAACCCAGGTGAAGCTCAGAGGAGTGAATGAGAAATACTACTTATTGGGCACCTGGGTGGCTCGGTCAATTAAGGATCCAACTCTTGATTTCAGCTCAGGTCATGATCTCATGGTTCTTGGGATCAAGACTCACATTGGGCTCTGCACTGCTTGGGATTCTCTCTCTCTCTCTCTCTCTCTCTCTCTGTCCCTCCTCCACTTGTACTCCCTTTCTCTCTCTCTCGAAATAAATAAACATTTTTAAAATATTAAAATAAAGAAATACTATTATTGTCCTGTGCTGTTGAAATTCTGTGGTTGTTCATTCCTAAGCTCTAGCTAACTTGTGCCCTTCTGTACAGCTTAATCATTTATCATACATTTTGTTTATTGTATCTTCTCACTAGAATGTAAATCTACCAGGTCAGAGATCTTGTCTCTTCATTGCTGTATCTCAATGCCTGGCACATAGCAGGTGCTTCATAGATGTGTTTACTAAATGAGGCAAAGGCTCAAGTCAGATTGCCGGTTACCCACCCTGAATAGGAGGTCTCTGTCCCATTTCGCTCCACTAAAAGGGAAGAAGGAAACCTGAACCCAAAGGAGGAGTGGGTGCAGTGCAGGCACACAGGTCAGGGTCAGGGGTGGGCTTGTTGGATTCGTGCGATGATTCAGAGGTGACCCTTAGATGCTCAGCAGGAAAACACCCACAGGAACTCTAATGGGGGAACAGATGCTTTAACAGGGAGCTTGATTTCAACAGAGCAGTTATTGGCTGAGCAACAGAGAGGCTCAGGAAGAACAACCAGGAGCACTGAGTAGCTGCTCCCTCCCAGCAGCTGGAGTCACCTAAGGGCTTGCAGGGAGACCCGAGGGAGACCGGGACCCCTGGAGAGAGGATGATGACCCTGGTGACGGTGCTGGGTGCCGCCGTGTGTGGTCAGGTTTCAGCAGAGTCTTCTGGGTGACTCAGCTGACGTGCCCCTTTGACAGGCTGGTGGCCTTCTGCCCCAGAACTTCAAGGACTTCTGAGGTCTGCCTCTGTGCCATGTGTCTCTGAGCCCCTTTCTGTCCCCTTCTCTCTCACCCTGGTGAGCTGAGACCCACAAGGAGAGGGAGAAGGCACATAGTTGGAAGGGCTGAGCAAATCCTGCTGGGTTGAAGAGATTTGGGGATGAGGTTGAGAATTTATAGAAAATAACCTGTACCTCTAATTCACTATCACACAGCTACATTTCCTGTGGGTGTAATCTGTTGGGTTTAGACACTGCCCCAGGAGCACACTGGGTTTTGGAGTTTTGCCACAACAACGAAAACATTGCATAGAATTTCAAGCATCTTCCATCATCTGGGAGGAAGTTTCTAGAGTCTATTTTCCCCAGATAATTGCTGTTTCTTCCCTCTTCTATAGCAGAAGGGCCAGGTTCATCAAAGCCCAATATTTTCCACTTGTGTAAACAGGCCTTCATGACTTCTTACTTTTACAGATAAAAGTTAGGCTATTAATTGAGGTTAGTAACTTGTCAAAGGTGACACAGTGGTTGGGCGCCAATCAGACTATCAGATTCCACTCGCAGATTGTGAGAATCTAGGTTATCGAATTGCCCACTTCACCACATCTCCATTTACCACCCGCGAAGAAAGAATATAAATTGAGGAAATGTCACAATGGAAGGCATCTAGGTACAGTCATGAATTTTCTGCCTGGGTTACCGAAGAGGCAACGTGAACACTACACAGCTGGCCTGTTACTATCATCCTCACCGAGAAAATAGGTCCCCTCCTTGCTGTCACTTTGTTCTTAACATTCGCCCTGTGTCTATTCCAGTATCAAATGATAGAAGGAACGCCTTTTGCAATATCCTTCCTCCCAGAACCCTGCACCTTGATCAGGTCCAGGATCATTCTTCTGCACAGCCTCTTGGGCCTGTCCGCCGGTGGCCTTACCGAGCATTCGTAGTCCCAGAGCTTCCCGTTCGTGGGCTCATGTTTCAATGGCTGTATTCATTCCCTACATGTCTTGTTGCTCTAGTGAGTCTTGCCTTGGGCTCACTTGCTGCAGCAAGTCACCTTGAGTCCCTCCTATGCGTGCATTCTTAAGCATCTCTTCTCCAGCCCTGTTCCCTCTGCGATGGGGCAAGGCTCCTACCACTTTCCAGAACACAGGAAGAATATCACTGGATATGTCTTTAGGTTCTTTATTTGGGAAGCAAGAGCTGTTATATGAGGAAGGGATAGCCCTATCTTCCAGTTCACCTGAAATACACGGGTTTGGCTTATCACATCGGGGTAACCAGTTGTGGGTTCAAGCTTTTGGCTTCATCCAGAAAAGCCACGGATGGGAGAAAGGATTACTCAAGACTCCACAAGTCAAGAGCGGTGAGAGGGAGGCTAAGGAAGTCTCCCTTAGTTGCTTTCAAGCTCCCAAGTATATTAAGCACACATGATAGGGTAAACATGACACAATATGTCCTTGGCCAGTAAGAACTTCTAGAGAGCATGCAAAACAACAGGCATTCCGAAGACTACAAAACAGCAGATGCTGAAAGCAGGGTGGAGAACAAGATACTGCACAGAACATGGTCTCAGGAAGTCATGAGCACAGGCAGGACCCAACCCCTCGTATGCACATTCACTAGATACTGGTCAGCGTTTTCAGCCTGGCCAGAAAGCAGAGTTATGTGTTCCCTATAATTTCCTTAACCAGGACAGAGCTATTTGATTTCGCAGAGACATAGCCACCGGTTTCTCTCCTGCTCGCCGGAGCGCACACACACCCGGACACTGAGTGAGCAGGACCCTGGGTGAGGTCTGTGCTGCTCCTGCTCATGGGTGGCTCTGCTTGCCTTGGTGTTCAATGACGAGAAGGGTTCTGCTCCTCCCAAGGGTGGAAGGATTCTGCCCCAGGATCCGCTGTAATCTCAAGCTGTTATCCTTTCCAGGATGGGTTGGTGCCCAGAAGCAGGGATCAAAAAATAAATTCAAGGATAAATATTGGAGATTTCATGTTTTGTTTGCCTCACAAGGAATAGAGGGCTGAGCCACGGCCTGGTCACCCAGGCTATGAACACCAGTGCCAACCCGCATGGGCAACATGATCCTGACTGAGGTGCCCCTTACGGAGGGGGGATGGCTTAATGACACGGGCACATAGTCATGCCCATGAGCAGCAGATGACCCCAGGCATCCCTTGCCTACTGAGCTGGTGAGCCCTGGTCCATGCTAATAACATATAAAGTCTTGGCTTCTCTAACACAGAACGGAGACATACCTATGCCATTTCTCCTCCCCCCAAACCTATGCTGACACTAACATTTTCTAGTCCATGCTCAGTATTCTCTTTCTTCGACACAGGGGAGCTCACACCACCTGTGAGCATCTGCAAGCCAGGCAGCTCGCGTACTCCTCCTCCTTCTGGAGGACAAAGGGCTCCAGGGCAGGATGCAAGGCAAGATTAACCACTAACCTTTTGCCCAAATGTCAAAATTAAATTTGGGTGAACACCCACCAGGCATTTGGGGGGATTTTACACAAAAATAGGCAACACAGACCTGTTTTTCAAAAGGTTATCATTCAGCAGGAGAGATACCTGACATTGAACTACAAAGAGAATCTCACAGGATCAGTTGAGTATATTTGAAAAATTTCACAAACAGTAAAAAGTTCTTTGGAACATAATCTGTAAAAGAATCTACCCAGTTTCATTGTCAGCCTCACCCAAACATAATGAGGACAGTAGACTTCCAAGGCAGTTTTCTTCATTAGTTTGATTTGCCTGATAAATGTTATTTAAACTCTAAAAATAATCTAATCTTTATCAGAATTAAAGGGTACTAATAATTAATGCATGTTTTTCTCAGTATGGTTTCGTGAGGATTATGTTTAATGAATCAGATGGTATAGGATCTGTGTTCCTGTGCATAGATTTGAGGAAAGGGAGATGGGGGCAACCAGGCACACTACAACTGTTGGGCAGGGTGTGTGATGGGGGGCTGGCCCTCACATCCATGTGTGAGACACAAAGACACACACAAAGACACAAAGACTTTGTTACTGCCATAACAAAGTACCACAAGCTGGATGGTTAACATAACACATATATGTTGTCTCAGGTTCTGGAGGTGAAAATCCAAAATCCAAGGACCCCCAGGGCCATGCTACCCCTGAAACCTGTGGGTTTCTTTGCCTCTTCCTAGCTTTTCACTTTACTGACAATACTTAGCATGCCTTGGCTGGCAGATGTGTCCCTCGACTCCGCCTCTGCCTTCATATCATTGGCCCTCTGTGTGTGTCTGCCTCTGGGTCTCTTTTCTTCTTATAAGGACACAGCCAGACTGGATTAGGTGCCTACCCTACTCCCGTTTGACATCACCTTACTTACATCTCAACTAGATCTTCAAAGATTCTATTTCCAAATAAGGCCACACTCACAAGTACTGGGGTAAAGACTTCAACCAACAGCTGCACACATACACACATACAACACATACACACAGTTATAATTTTGATTTGGTTTTTAACTGGTTGTGCTGAATGTGACATGTCATTTACATTTTCTGTCTGATGTCTTAGGGTTTATGATTTTGGATTTTCTGGAACAATGAATATCTTCATTTCTAAGATACAGAAGAGGGTGTAACTAACTTTTACCATCAGAGAGCAAGAGGGATAATATAAGCGATAGGAAAAGGAAGATGCTTAATATTTTCTTTAGAGACCTTGTGTTTTAATTATTTAAATTAACACATAATACTCTTCTAAGATATTTAGATGTTAACTTTTAACATAATTTTTACTTTGCAAAAGACATCACTGGGTCAACTGACAAAATTTCAGAGAAGCTGGTAGCTTAAATAGAAGTACTGTATCAATGTTAAATTTACTTAAGTAAATGGCAGTATTGTCTCAATGTAAGAGAAAATACGTTACTTAGCTAAACACTGTTTATCAGTAAAGGGCCATGATGTATGCAGTTTTCTCTTAAATACTTCAGAAAATTACGATGAATAAACAAGTGTGTGTGTGTGTGTGTGTGTGTGTGTTCACAGAGAAAATGCAAACAGGAAAACATGTTAACAATAGAGGAACCTTGACAGAGGTGTTCTTCATATTCTTTTTGCATCTTTTCTGTAAATTTGAAAGTATTTCCAAATAAGAACTGAAAAAATCAAAATGCATTTTTAAATTCTATTAAAACAGATAAGTACAATGCACAAACGATAAAATATATTGTCCAGTTTTCAAACCATGTTGATTTATTTTGAGGGGAGGACTCCATGAAGGCATCATAACCATAAGATGGATGAGAAAAAATTAAAAAAACTAAACTTAGGTTATTTCATTATCGAGGTGACTGTAAAGACACATTCACGTAACCTGAGAAATTCAGAGTCCTAAGAATTGGGACATAAAATCTTTGGGTTGCAGATACCACACTGGTTAGGACTGTCATCCCTTTTAGACAGTCCCCCCAGGAATGACAGGAACAAGAGATGATTCAGAAATTCTAAGCTGAAGAAGCTCTGAGACCAGGAAGGGTGAGGTAACTGATTGGGAGGGAATGTGAGGTAATTGATGAGGGGGGAAGGTGGGGAGATGAATGCTGGACTCATGCTTATGGCAATGATGAATCTAAAGTACAGATGTCAAGGAGTCAGATAAAAATGTAAGACTGGAACTTGAGGGAGGAACTGGGCTGAGAGATATAGATTTTGGAATTACTGGTGCCATATATCTCTGGAAATAAAGTGACCAGAAACAGACCAGATACCCCAGTTGCTTATCAGCTCGTTGCCCAGAGGAGCAAAGTTTCTTCTTATGGGAAATATTTTCTTCTCAGATTTAACATTAATATGTAAGAGTCATATTATTCATCTATCAATTTTTGACATTAAAAACAGATCATTCTATATTGATAACATATACATTTTGCCTTGATGAATGCACTTAGGGCATCATCTATACTGAAAAATATAGAAGATGTGTCATATATAATCAGTAGAACCCAGGCATGTTGATTGATGAAGGTCGCCAGCTGAGACTGACACTTCAGTATGTGAAACCAACTTCAAATCATTAAATACTTAATCAAAAGGAAGGAGTCTGTTTCTACTTTAAAGTAATGGGAATGCCTTGAATATTTTGGAAACTATTAAAAACAGCGTTTAATAATACACTTAAAAGACACGTTTAATGAAACATAATAAACTTTAAAACTATGTATATGTATACATACACACTGTTATAGGCTGAACTGTGTTCCCCCAAATTCGTATGTCGAAGTCCTGACCCTTTGTGTTTCAGCATGTGACTGTATGTGGAAACAAGGCCTTTAAAGAGGTAATTAAGGTCAAACAATTCAGATGCATAGGCCCTAATGCAATCTGCCTGGTGTCCTTAAAAGAAGAGGAGCTTAGGGGCACCTGGGTGGCTTAGTCGGTTAAGCGTCCGACTTTCGCTTAGGTCATGACCTCACGGTTTGTGGGTTCGAGCCCCGCGTCGGGCTCTGTGCTGACTGCCGGCTCAGAGCCCGGAGCCTATTTCGGAGTCTGTGACTCCCTCTCTCTCTGACCCTCCCCTGCTCACGCTGTCTCTCTCTCTCTCCTAGAAATAAAGACAACATTAAAAAAAAAAAAATTTAAAAAAAGAAGAGGAGCTTAGGACAGAGATACACACCGGGAGAAAGTGGTCCTCTATAGGCCAATGAGAAAGGGCTCAGGAGAAACCAATTCTGCAACATCTTGATCTTGGACCTCTGGCCTCCAGACCTATAGGAAATACATTTCTGTGGTTTAAGCTACCCAGTCTGGTATTTTGTTATGATGGCCCTAGCAGATTAATTAATATGCATATGTATTTTATTTTTGTCTAAGGATAAGAATAGCTCATGCATGGATTATGAGAGACTGGAATTCTAGACTTATAGTAAAGTTTTGGGTGACTTCCTTGAAATTCAGAGATAAGGGAGGTGCCAGGCAGTGTCCAACACATTATTTACATACATATGTATATATATATTTTTTTCTGAAATAGAAAGTGTTATACATTTGTTGGGAAGCTGACTTTCCCAGCTGCTAATTGGCTTTGAAAAAATTACCACCCATGTAACAGTCATTCAAATTAAAATACATACAATAAAACTGAGTATCTGCTCTATTCATATACTCATTTCTTAATTCTTTGGCTAATATTTTAAAGTATATAATACATACCATAGACTAGACATCAGAAAGGCAGAATAAAATGTAATCATTACCCTTAAGATTCTAATTCTAATTAACATGATATGTGCTATTGTGGAGACTATATAGCTAAATATAGTGTCTAACTTCATGCAAGGGAATTGAGGAATGCTTCCCAGATGAGGTACATTTGAACTAGGTCTTTAAGGATGACCAGGAGTTTGCCTCATAAGGTAGAGGGAGGGAGGGCACTCCTGGCTAATTCTCCTCAAACTGATCTATAGATTCAAAACAGTCATTTTTGAAATATTAACAAGTTTTGTAGAAACTGAAAACTAGTTTTAAAATGTTAATGAAAATAAAATGACCTTACTAGCCAAAAAATTCTGAAAAGACAAACTGGGGACATATACTTCCTGATTTCAGGACTTCGTATATTCCAGAGCCCAGTATAACAAACTCTACTTAAGGCCAATTTATGGCTTAGGAAGAAAGCTCTACTTGGATTTTCAAAACATTTCCAAGTAAAAATTGCACTGTGAGTGCTCAAAAACCTTTTACAGATTCTTCTGTTCACCTGGCAAAATGAGACCAAGGTTTAGACATTGCATAAAGCTGCAGTAATCCAGACAGTGCTGCATGATAAAAAGGATAAATCGATCAGCGGAACAGAATAGAGTCCAGCAAAAGTGCCAGTGTAGTCCCATGGAGAGAGGTATTCATGTTAACATATGGTGCAGGGACCACAGGACAAATACCTGCAACAATCACAGTAACAACAAAACTGTATCCCTGATATCACACCAAGCAGAAATTAACGAGGGATGGATTGAAGACCTAAATGGAAGTGTTAACACTATAAAGAAGGAAAGAGGTAGAAGAAACATCTTTGTCACCTTGGATTTATAGATTTATAGAGAGGATACACAAAATAAACAATAAAAATAAAAAATAAGTCAATAAACTGGATTTCATCAAAATTAAAATTCAACTGGTGTCAAAAGGGATCTTTAAGAAAACAAAAGGGCAAACAACAGACTGGGAGAAGAAATAGGCAAATCACCTTCCCATTAAAGGATTTGTGTTGGGAATATATAAAGAATTCTTACAACTCACTATTAAGAAGAAAAATGACTCAGTAAGAAACAGATCCAAGATTTGAATAGAAACTACAGTAAAGATAATACATGGCAAATACACACATGAAAAGATGTTGAACATCATGTGTCAATAGGGAAATGCAAATTAGAACAATGTAAGATAGCACTACACATTTCCTAAAATGCCTACAATCACAGAGACTGACAATGTTAAGTATTAACAAAAGCAGGTAGAAGCTGAAACCCTCAAATATTATTGTGGGGATTTGAAATGATACACGTACTTTGAAAACAGTCGGGCAGCTTCTTGAAAAGCTAAATAAAACCATAGGTTTACATCGAGCCTTTACACAACTGTTCATTACAGCATTATTTATAACAGCCAAAAATGGTTAAAGACTTAAGACCTAACCTGAAAAAAACATTAGGCCAAAGGAACACTGCAGGCAGGAAGTACCAAGATCAATTCTCCTTCTTAGAAAGATAAATCAGACGCAGAGTGTGGACCAAAGCAGATGAGAGACTGGTAAGAGGGACACTAGATGCGTAACTTTGTGGACGGATTAGATTTTAATTTACGGGCAGACAGTTTCATATTATGATTTCTGTTTTCCCAAAGGGCATGCTTAGCCATAGATGGAAATGCAATGGAATGGATGTGAACGCGTCATTCATGATTTTGAGTCCGGAGTGTGTGCCTGAGCATATTACAGTCTCCCTTTACTCAATTTCTCATCATAGGCTCCTCATCCATCAAATGAGAATAATGTCTCCAGCTGCATGGGTTGTGGAAAGGCAGCAAGATAATCAGTGGAAAGCTTCCAGAACACTGCCTGGAACATAGATGGTATTCATGGTGGTACAGTTTCCTTCTACTTCTCTTCTACCTTTCTTATTGAAGGGGGAAAAATACCTATGGGATCTTCTATAATCTGCAGAGTAAAGTCATGTACTGTGGAGGGAATGCATTTGAAGGCCATCTTGGATCTTCTCTTTGCCCGCACAGCCCCCATCCCGTATCACTTCATCATAACGATGCTCTGCCTTTCTAGGAGTGCTCTGTGCCGCAGGAAGTCAAATGCTCAGAACTTGGGGGTCCTCTGCTCTCTGGCTGCCAGCTACCTCCTAGCTTTGATCATATTTTCTGCAAGTGCTTTGTCATTCCATAACCGTAGGCTCTGCTGGGAACCCTCCCCTCCACACAGCGCTTTATCAATGCTAATTACTGCTCTGCTCCTTCCAGACCCCACGTGGCAGGGGAACTGCCATCTCTGGGGGCCTCACCATTGCATCTCTTCATGAAGCCATCTATAGTTATTTGCAGTGATTTCTGTTTTCTGCACAGACCTGACTTAAAAGAGTCTCAAACAGATAATGTGGACAAGCCGTAGAGCAAACATATCCAACTAGAAGAGAATCCTTTTATCTCATGCTTAGAATCTTGCTGACAGAAAGTGAGAGCCCACATTTAAAGTACACTAACTGCCCATCTGGTGGGAATAAGCAAGGCTGGCTCCTCTTATTACAATCATTATTCCCTGAAAGAAGTAATATGTTATTCCCTATTCCTGTTAAAGTTTCTTTCACAGAGACACAGAGCAAACATTCATCCCAGCTCGAGACAAAGTTGCTATTGGAGGCATCCCTCTTGGAAGGCCAGTGGGCTATGGCCTAACAGGTGTCTGGAAAAAACAAACAAACACCATTTCTCATCTAAGATTGATATCAGGTAGTAGTCTATGAGGTGCTTTTGTGAAAATGAAAAAAAAAAAATCTCTTCAGGTGGTTAAAAGCACACACCCTGATTTGTTTTCAAAGCCAGGCCTTTCCTAAATGCAAATAGTAAGCCCTTGTTTCACGTGATTCTAGGACAGTTTGGACACCAACTTTCATATGTATAATGAATAATACTCTACATCTTCTACCTAGCTTTATACAACAAGAGACATTATGCTCTGAACTAAAAATACTATATGTTTATCTAACAATAACTTGAGTAAAGTTACTATTCTTTGATGGACTGATCACAGGTTATTTAACAGGTGACTTTATTTTCTGGTGTTTGAGTGATCAACTCTCAATATCCAATTAATTACTTAGTCAACTTAAAATTTCCTTATGAACATGCACTGGATTTATCTACCTCCTTCGAACAACCTGATAATCTGGACAACATATTTGAAACAATGGTTTTCAAAACACTGGATATCAGGCAATGAAGAACAATACTTCACAGGAGACAGGAAACAAATAAGCCAAGTCCTACGTCTGCCTCACTGTTGTAAGGGAGTTTCCAGGCCCTGGATCAGGGAGGGAGAACCTGAGAAAGCCCAGTAGACTTGCAGAGTCAGACAGACAAATTTTGGTCTCTTAGGGGGACAAGGCAGCAAGAGTTTTCGAGACAGGAAAGGAGAGGGGGTGCTGCACATCGGACAACTGTATGTGGGCTTCCCCTCGGGTGTCCAGAAGCTCATGGACTTAAAACCACTTGGCAAGATAGCTTGGTAGGTTCTTAAACACATTCCTAACATGAGATCCAGCCATTCCTCTCCTAAACATCTAACCAAGAGAAGGAGAGCCTATGCTCACGCAGAAGCTTGGATGTGAATATTCATCGCAGCCTTATTTGTAATAGCTCAAGAGTAGAGACAACCAAATGTTCTTCAGCTGGTGGACAGATAACCAACCTGTGGTATGTCCATGCAATGCTCTACTCCTCCAAGATAACAAAAGAATGATATATGCAACACCATGGGTGGATCTGAAGATAGTTATGCTGAGTGAAAGAAGCCAAACAAAGCTTATCCTGTAGGATTCCATTTGTAAAAGATTCTTAGAAAATGGAAAGAATCTACAGTAGCACAGGGAAGGTCAGTAGTTTACTGAGGATAGGAAGCGGGGACACAGAGGGGCAGAAGGCAGAAAATATGAAGGCACACAAGCAATGCTTTGGGGATGACGGAGACGTTCCAGATCTTGATCATGCTGGTGCTTCTGTAGGTGTGTACGTGTGTCCTAACTAATCAAACTGCACACTTTCAATAAGTGCGTTTTACTGTACGTCAACTTCACCTCAATGAACAACTTAATGAGCAGAAAAAAGAATTAAGAGTGAAATTTTTTCTTCAACAAAAGATTTTTCATGCATGACTCCCTTCTCATAACCTAGTTTGAGGAAGGCAGTGACTAGAATCTGCTCACAGATGGTTGCTTCCTTAATCCCATCGTTGTTACTGAGTATCATGTAGAATTGCCACCACACTTCATCTGAAAAATTGCTCCATTTCAGATGCCCCTATTGGCAACAGAATTCTTCACAAAGAAAACAGAGGTGTGATACTCTCATGTGTGCCTTGATTCCTGCCCTCCCACATGGGACACACACATCAGTTGTCCCTTCAAAAGGAACTTAAGAAAGAACTAAGGTCTTGCTTTGGGCTTTAGTTATTTCAGATCTAAATATCACACACCACAATGCATATGTATATACATATACATATACACATAAACGTATACATATACGTACACATACACATATAGCTATACATTGGTAATGATGTTCTCTTTTCTTACTGTAATTTCTGCTTTCATTTTCCCAGGGAGAGAGACTGGGTCATAGGATTTGATCAATCCCACTTTTTTGAAATGTGTTCCCAGTGAATTGGAAGAGAATTGGTCCGGAATCACATAACAACAACAATAACAAGACCAACAACTCCTGACACCCCACCACTACCACTTCTGAAGGAAATAAATAGAAAGAAAAATCAATCAATGCGTTTTGCTTATTCATGGACTTCCAATAAACTCTGGCACCAAAAATGCTCAATTTCAAGAGGGTCTCAATAGTGGTGGTCTTGGGTCTCACCAGTATCGCTAAGTGACCCCTTCCATTGGCAGAATAAGCAGGGCAACGTGTGCTTCCTGAAGTCCAGTAACAGGGTTTGAGACCTGGTATAATATGGTTTTCCCCAGTGACTAGTGATAAAGCCATTTTATTCCATTAGGAAAAAACCAAAACTCCTTTGTTTGGAGACTATATATTTCCTATTGGCATGTTAAAATGCCTTCCTTTTATTAGATGATCTTGAGAGTAGACGTTTTTGTTATTGTGTTTTTAAATATCTTCATCTGTAAAATAAAATATTGCAATATATATTGCTCTACTGCTGCTCTCTCTTCATTTTTTAAAATATATTAATTTGATAATAAAAAGCCTTTGGGCTTTTCCTGGCTTTATCAACAGTTTTCAGGGCATATCAAATTTTTATAAACACTTTGACTTTGGTTTATATAGGCTTACTTATAACAAAAACAAAGAAGATTAAACGTACTCACACATGGTCACAAATGACAATGCTGCTTCTAAACGGTCAGAAATCTCATCTTTAATTTCCTCAATGCAGGGTCTGCAGAAATAGCTTGACCCCCTTCCCTCTCACCAAGCTTTCAGAAAAAATGAACAAGGAATCAGGATAATGAGATCGCACTGTTAGTCTAAGGAGAACAGTGAACACCTGCTGATGTGGAGCTCAGATAAACGAGCTAATATTCCTCTGCAAGGCTCCTAGAGATGGGCTGTGTAGACACGGGCCAGCACTGGCTAAGCTTAGACCAGAACACAAACACGCTTTTATGAGTGTGACTGTGGACAGCCATACAGGGGTATCAGGCAGGGATGAACTGAATCAGGCTGAACAGGGTGGAAAAGAGGGAAATAGACAATTGTCCAGTGGTGTTCTGGAACCCTCTGGAGAGACCGGGTCTGTGTTACCATAGAGAAACGGTATGTAGACGGGAGTCTAGGGACCATATTTTTGTTGGAAGAGCCTCGTGAGACCTAGGTCAGAAAAAGTACAATACTGGAGACACGCTGACAGAAGTTAAGCAAAGTGGGAAAGACAGACTATCCTAGCCACTTGTAAGTTGAATTTAGCAGTGGGGCAGGTAAGTCGTAGCAAGAAGAACCATTTTCAGAGAAGGCACTGAAACTACAGAAATGGTAGGATATTTTCCTCAAATAATGAGAAGGCAGTTGACTTACAAATATAGGGGTTTGGGGGGTGCCTGGCTGGCTCAGTCAGGTAAGTATCCAACTCTTGATTTCGACTCAGGTCATGATCTCACTGTTGGTGGGATGGAGCCCCCGCCCATCGCGCTCTGTGCTGACAGCATGGAGCTTGCTTGGGATTCTCTCTCTCCCTCTCTCTCTGACTCTAGCCCTCTCACGTTCACTTGCGCACACTCTCTCTCTCTCAAAATAAATGCAATAAAAAACAAGCATGCTTGTTTCTGCATCCTCTGTGGAGTCTGGAGAAGACGCCAGGCTGATAAAGATTGGGTGAGGGATGAGGGGGCTGTCCTGGGTGAGGTCCTGCTGACATATGGCTCGTGAGCAGAAAACACTTTTCAAATTAAAAAAAAAACAACAGAAATGATTTATCAAAAATTGTAAATGTAGAGGTACCTGGGTGGCTCAGTCAGTTAAGCATCTGACTTCAGCTCAGGTCATAATCTCGCTGTTTGTGGTTTCGAGCCCTGCGTCGGGCTCTGTGCTGACAGCTCAGAGCCTGGAGCCTGCTTCGCATTCTGTGTCTCCCTTTCTCTTTCCCCTCCCCCACACATGCTCTGTCTCTCCCTGTCTCAAAAGTAACATTAAAAACATTTGTTTTTAAACTATAAGTGTAAATGATAAAAAAGTCATTCATTATAGTGCCATAGAAATAGAACATAAACAAATTTTCCCAGTAAACACTTGAAATGCTCAACCTCACTATTAACAGTAATTTAAACTCATTAATCAATAAGATATTTACATATCAAATTTACAAGCTTTTCTAAAAATAAATTTCAATGGTGGTTAGTTTTGGTAAGATGGGCTCACTGCTGCTGGTAGGAGGGTTAAATAGAAAAGTCTTCAGAAGGACAAATGAGTATGATGGTTTATATCCCAAGTTTTATATAGTTCATAACTTAGAGTACAGCACCTCTACATCTAGCAATCTCTCCTATGGCAGTGATTGAGTCAGGAACTAAGTTTACCTATAAAGACGTCCATTGTAGCATTATTCACAAATCATTTTAAAATTGCAAATAACTTAAATTTCCAAGATTTGAAAGTGATTAAATACAATATTTGTATTTTAAATAAGATATGCTAGACAAAAATATGCAAACAAACCTTTTGAAATGGAAACAACTTAAGAAAATCCTCCCACAGTGTGGCTAGGTAATAAAATCAAAATACAAAACTATAGGACATAATTTTCTCTTGCTAATCTAACAACACACAAACACAGACACATACATGTTTGTGCAGGTAAAAGAAATAGGGACCAAAAAAAAACCTCTCCCCAAAATAACAGTCAATGGATACTGGGTATAGAGATGATATATTTTCATTTTTAAATTTTAAAGAGAAAACATATTCTTAGAAAATTTTAATAATTACAAATAACATAAAACAAAAAGTAAAACTCCCCAATTACCAAAATCCCAATAATCTACTCTCCTTTCCACACCTTCTGCCAACGTACCCATGAATATCAGTCTGAAATGCAGAGTGTATTTAAGTATAGCTTTAAAAGAATAAGTAGAATTATGCTGTGCATATTGGTATATCTTGGATATCTTTTCACATCAGTATGGAAACTTCATTCTTACTAATATTTGGTTAGAATTCCATAACTATATAGAAACTTATTTAACCCATCCCAAGATAAAACATTTATTTATTTATTGAATTCATAGATAATAAACATTTATTTATCATTTATTTCTTTTCACCACAATAAGTACTCTTTAATCTGCAACCCCTATTTCACCCATCTCCCTACCCACCTCCCCTCTAGTAACCATCAGTGTGTCCTCTATGGTGAAGAGTCTGTTTCCTGGTTTGTCTCTTTTTTTTTTTTTTCTTTGCTCCTTTGTTTCTTTTCTTAAATTCCACATATGAGTGAGATCATATAGCATTTGTCTTTTTCTGACTGACTTATTTTGCTTAGCATGATACAGTCCAGTTCCATCCATGTCATTGCAAACGGCAAGAGTTCATTCTTTTTTATAACTGAGTAATATTCCATTGTATGTATACACCACATCTTCTTTATCATCAGTTGATGGGTATTTTGGCTGCTTCCATAATTTTGTTATTGTGAGTAATGCTGCAACACAGAGGTGCATTTATCCTTTTGAATTGGTGTTATTTTACTTTTTTATTGGTCTTATTTACTTATTTTTGAATTAGTGTTTTTGTCTTGTTTGGATAAATTCCCAGTCATGTGATTGCTGGATCATAGGGTAGTTCTATTTTTAATTTTCTGAGGACCTTCCACACTGTTTTCCACAGTGGCTGCACCAGTCTGCATTCCCACCAGCAGTGCATGGGCATTCTTGTTCTCCACATCCTTGCCAACACTGGTTTCTTATGTAAACCATTTATTTTCTTTACTAAAGGTATTTTTTAAAAGAAATTTTTTAATGTTTTTATTTATTTCTGAGAGAGAGAGAGAGAGCAGGGGAGGGTCAGAGAGAGAGGGAGACAAAGAATCCAAAGCAGGCTCCAAGCTGTCAGCACAGAGCCCGACGCGGGGTTCGAACCCACGAACCGTGAGATCATGACCTGAGCTGAAGTCGGACGCTTAACCAATTGAGCCACCCAGGTGCCCCAAAACCATTTATTTTTTATCCAGACTTTTCACTATGTCAAATCATGCTGCATTGAACGGCTTGGCACATTTCTGTCTGAACTCCTTCTTTAGAAAATATATGTGGAAGTGTAATTTTGGGGAAAAAGGAATTGCCCATTTATTTTCATAACTACTATCAAATTGTTCTAATTAGCTCTACCACTTCACACCCCCAAAACTGTCCATGAGAGAACGTGTATGCCCCTAGCCTTGACTGAACATTTCCTTTCTCTTTCATTTTTATCAATTAAGAAATTTCTTTATTTTAACCTGCTTTTAAAAATATCAGTGAATTTGCTTTTAAAGTTGTCTGTTCCTTTCTACTTCTATTGTGAATGGCCTAGTCCTAGCGCGAGCTGAAACCATTCTCTGTTTCCTAATACTCATTCTCTCTTCCTTAGTAATAACATCCCAATTTTTAATAGGGTGCATGGCCACACAGGACTAAGACTACATTTCTCAGTCTTTTTTTTTTTTTTAAATGTTTATTTATTTTTGAGAAAGAGAGACAGAGCATGAATGGGGGAGGGGGAGAGAGAGAAGGAGACACAGAATCTGAAGTAGGCTCCAGGCTCTGAGCTGTCAGCACAGAGCCTGACGCGGGGCTTCAACCCACAAACTGCAAGATCATGACCTGAGCTGAAGTCGGACGGTTAACCAACTGAGCCACCCAGCCGCCCCTCTCAGTCTCTTTTAAATATAGGTGTAGTCATATAGCTAAATATTGCCCTATGGGATATAAGAAAAATAAAGAAAGCTTGCCACTCCCAGGGACTGTTCTCAAAGGAAAAGTGCATGTCCTTCCTAAGTGGGAATCTGGATATGACCTCTGGAACTTAAGCATTCATCTTGGACCAGGAGTAAAAGACAAATATGGATGTTGGAACAACAAAACAGAGGGGTTTCTTTTTTCTTTTTTTTTTTAATGTTTATTTACTTTTTTTTAAAAATATTTTTATTTATTTCTAGGAGAGAGAGAGAGAGAGACAGCGTGAGCAGGGGAGGGTCAGAGAGAGAGGGAGTCACAGACTGAAACAGGCTCCAGGCTCTGAGCTGGCAGTCAGCACAGAGCCCGACGCGGGGCTCGAACCCACGAACCGCGAGATCATGACCTGAGCGAAAGTCGGACGCTTAACCGACTAAGCCACCCAGGCGCCCCATTACTTTTTGAGAGAAGAGAAAAAGAGAGAGAGTGAACGAGAGAGAGAGAGTGCGCACAAGCAGGGGAGGGGCAGAGAAAGAGGGAGACATACAATCTGAAGGAGGGTACAGATTCTGAGCTGTCAGCACCGAGCCTGACACAGGGCTCGAACTCATAAACTGTGAGATCATGACCTGAGAGGAAGCTGGACGCTTAACTGACTGAGCTGCCCAGGCGCCCCCAAAGTAGAGGGGTACAATCCATGATAATGATTTCAAAAACACCTTACCCATCCTGGGCCATTTATTTCTAGACACTGTTTAAATGAGAATTAAATGTTTGCCTTTTTATTATGGACCTTCTATCACCGGCAACTTAACCTTAATCTTAACTGATAAAATGTCCTTTCCCAATTTTTCTTTCTTTCTTATTGATGTGAAGTTCTTTATAAAATATGGATAGAATATCCTCTGACTGCCAACAGAAAATTATGAAACAAATTACATAAAATCCTTCTATTCATCCGTTCATACATCAGCTTAATAATTCATTACGCTGCAACTTTTACCCAAAGGCAATGCTTGGGGGGGATGTGAGAGGAAGGTGCACTGCAGACACCATTGAGGAATCCAAACAATCGAAAAACATTTCCCAAACCTTCTGTCTGTATGCATTTGAGATATTTGGTATTGTGGTTATCCAAGGAGATGAAGATATTTTTTCTCCTTTTTTAATAAAGAAAAAAGAAAAATCGTAACTTCTTTCTTCCATTGGCTACCAGAATAGTATTACAGCTTTACTTTAATGGAAAATTATCTCAAAATTACAATCCTTTGAACTGTTAGGATACTGCATTAAAGCTACATTTGGTAAGTCACATGTTATTGCTGCAGCTGCAAATACTGAGGAGTACACTCTATGGGTGCTATGTATTGGGACCTAGGACAATTACTTAAGCAGATTTCCTTTCAGTTACAGGAACTGAAACTTTAAGGTTCTTCACTGACATGGCCCCTTCATGGCTCTGGTGGGGACCCAGCAATGTGCTTACATGGACAACTATTTCTGGAAATTTGAAAAGATATTTTGACTACAATTGGTTAAGACAGGTGTATCTTTTCACTCCAATGTCCTCTCTGGTAGAATCTTCCTAGGCTAGATGGTATAGAAGTGGTACTGGGTATTTGGGGTACCTAGCCTAAGGGAATCTTAGCTGGATATACATTTTATTTGCCATTTAGTTAGATACATGTATGGGGTTTAGAGTTAGTGCTGCAATGAATTAACTTACTACCAGGTAATCTGGAAGAGAATCACCTTGCAGGGATCCTCTCAGCACTGGCTATGTTGACACACTCACCCAATGCCATGGCTGATGGTCAAGATCAGGGTTATGCTAAGGCATCTAGCACGAGCATCAGAAATACATGGGTGTCCTATGTAGATGAATCACTGGGTTCTACTCTTGAAACCAAGACTGCACTGTATGTTAACTGACTTGAATTTAAATAACAATAATAGAAAATAAATACGTGGATGAAGAAAAGACACAAGTTTTGAAATTTAGGGAGCTAGAAGCTCAACAGAGTATATTTTTTCCACTCATCCGATGTATAAAAGGATAAGTGGAAGATTGATTTCCATCAATACCTTGTACAGTGGAAGTTCTTTTTGGACAAGAACATAACTGATAATGCAATTTACACAATCATAAACACAATGTATGCACTTTTCTTTTCTTCTTTTATTTTTTTTAAAGGCATGACTTGAAGTAGAACTTAGTAGTATTCCTGTGCTTGAGAAGCAGAAACCTACAGTGATTCTACAGTGAGTATGTCAATTAGAAAGATGCATGTTTTATGGATTCTCATGTAGTGGATCACGTCTTACTACATCTGGCATCTTAACCAGAAGAAATCTGGACTTTTAATGAAACAGCACATTGCTGTAACCTATCAAAAAGCCTCAAGAACAAGTACTCTCTTCCAATGACCAAATCCCTACACTATTCATCCAGAAATAACTGTATGTAGCAATGAACAGGCCTTTTGATTACCTGATAATTAATGAAGAGGAATAGTCACAGAGTCATATTGGGAAAAGATTTAAATGTTTTGCTGATTTGACAGGATACACTAACATTGACAAAAATGACATTGAACTCATAATATGCCAATAGAAGTAACACGCTGAAATGCAGTGAGGAATTTCCTTAATTTATTAAGTATTTAAGACCAGTCACTATGCCAGAAACCCTGAAGTGCACTGTAGTCTTATACACCTGATATAAAAGAAAATTACTAGAGGTCACCTCAAATTTAAAAACAAGCCTAAAGTTCTTTACAATATTCCAAAAAGAAGCTGTAAAACTTCATTTCTTTCCAAAACCATCAATTATTAAACAAAAATAATCAACTATGCTATGGGAAAGATTAAATTATCTTTCTGTTCTTTCTATACAAAATGGCACTACAAAAATCATTGCCCATATGAAAAGGCCATCAAAGAGTGTGCCATCAAAAAGTTTAAGAGAAGACATATTACAGAGGGGTGTCAGCTGGTTGGTTACTAAATATGTATACGATACTATGCTTCTAGAAGTATGATTTTCATGGCATCTGTTACCTGTTTAAAATCTGTAATCTGTTGTGATTTGTTTTCTCCTTCTCAATTATAGTAATAATTCTGTACTGTTTTCCTTAAAAAGGGACCCCCAAAACGGTGTAGTCCAGATTCCACAAAATCCAAATCTCTTTGTTTCTCCGCATAAGGGTCTTCTCAGGTGTCTCTTTACTGAACACCCCTATCTTTCCAAAACACCTTCAGGACTAGATTACTCCCTGCCAGGACCACCTTTGCAGAGAGCGTCCTTGTCACACTCTTTGAGATTTAACTTTAATCCAACTTAAAGTCTTAGCTTTACACATGGCTCTGGGCCCGACACAAGGGGCTTTTTCAGCAAGGAGCTTTGCTAGGCTCGAGCGAAGTGTCATAGCTTCCTGGGCACTGGGGTTTGCAAAGCAATCAGATGACGAGGCGTGGAAACGTCAGCGTGCCAGCTTGGCAGGAGACACACCTGAAGCAAAGGGATTGGGAAACCACAGGAAGCTGGGCAGGGGATCCCCTCTCCTTCCTGCTTTGAGAGGGATATCCGACTTGTGGGGTTTTCCTTACGAAGTTCCCCCCAAAGTCCTCTGGGCCACACAAACACACCTGTTAAGAGACCAGTGGGGTGTCCGGTGCTCCTGTGAAGTTGTGTCCCACACGAATGCAATGCAGGGCTTGGCATCTTCCCTTCCTTAATTGCCCTTTACTTTCTATCCTTTACTGAGAACTTCCATTTCCCAAATAAGGGCATGGATGACTGCCTCAGGCTCTGCTCTGTAGAAGACTCTGGCTAAGGTAAAAAAAGAAAAAGTTCTGGCCGTGATCACATAGGAAGCACTCATTACTGTCAGCTCTTGTCATTACCAGGATTCTCCACATCCAAACAGGACAGTTATCGTGTGACTCTTTGTTACTACTCTGAGATCCAACACGAGGAATAACAATGAATGAAATTCAGTTAAATGGTAGAAAAAATCACATTGAAGATATGTTTTAAAAGGATAGCATATTAAAATAAATTATTAACGTGGAGAATGAAAGTATAAAGATAGACTGCCTTTTGATAAGGTCAGGTTTGGGTTAGGTGTGATAGACGGACAGTACATGCAAACACTTACACACACAGACATACATATTCTATCAAAGTAACAAAAAAATAAGGCATTTCTGTTCATCCTTGCAGAAAACCTATTACTGTTCCGATGCAAAAGTGGACGTTCCTAACAGTTCAATTTGTGTGTGTCTAAGGCCGTGTCTGGTTCACTGTCATCTTTTTCCCATGAGACATGGTGACCACTCCTGTCTCAGAAGCAGGATGCCTTTGCCTGTTCCACGCGGTCAGCTCTAGACAGATGGCCACAACACACATTTCCAAATTATGCCAAAACAAAGATTGAATCTGGCAGGAGCCTTAACCCGTAACTTCTTTTCCCAAAGACACTAACTACATTTGCTTGCTAGCCTTTCTGACAGCACCAATTAAACACAGGAGCAGGTAGGGAATGGACACGCAGAGCCAAGATTTAGGGGAGAAAATAAGGCAAAAATGCATGATTGAAATAGGCCTCCCCCAACAGGAAGACTTATGTTTCTCTCTCTTGTGGAAATATAAATCTCACAGAGGGTGTAATTTTGATTTGCATCTGGAGCATAGGAATATATATCAACAAGATGGTGCAGGGTGACTTCCAGGTGGGCGCCGCAGGAGTGCTCTTCAGGAGGAGAGTGAATTGTGGGTGTGCAGTGCGCTTGGAAGACTACCATGTTTACAAAAGAAGCTGTAGAATTCTGTCTGCCTAACTCACACAGGTTCCGTGGCCAGGTTCTGTAATGAGCACATCTTTCCATGTCTGAAGCAAGGGGATACTTAATTCCCCAGTTGTTCTTACTGGTGCTTCACCACAGTGAGTACCAGTCATCAATGGGGTGCAGGGCACAGGGTGTCCTTCTCAAATGGCGCTTTCCTCTCAGGTCACAGATACGCCAAGGAACCCAGATTCTCTGCTGGCGTTTTAATGTAACCACCCGAAGAGTGTAGAAAGGCATGCTCTTAGACCCTGAGCAAATTCTCAGGGCAGGTAGGTATTCAGAGAAAAAACATATCTGTATAACTGTGTCATTGAGGTTTTAAAATTTTTAATCCATTTGCACTGGAAATTAGGGCTCTACCTTGGATTCATCTAACTGGATCAGCCATTTTAAATGGTAGCTCATGGGTTCAAGTCAATAAAGGACAACAGAATTCTATTTCTGACCAAGTGTAGTTACTGATTATTTACCAGGTAAATAATCTGGGAAGTTTATTCAACTTCCTTGTCCTTTTCTAGAATGCCATGGTTTTTGCTCATTTGGAATTGGGCTTTGGTTTTTGTCTCCGTGATATGTCCCTTTGTAACAGAAGGACAAGCTTGAGGCCCTTAGGAAGGAAGAAATCACCTCTTACTGTGTGTTTTAAGAGTGAGGATCTGGAAAAATATGAAGATTCTTTTCAGTTAAGTCCTGTTTTTCACACAACTCTGAATAACCAGCCATGTACTGTGCACACAAGAGAACCATCAGACCCTGTTCCTCTCATCAAATAATTTAAAATGTAGTCAATTCAATCACAATAAAGCTGTACTAATGATTTAGTGTAATATTTTTCTGCTATTTTCAGAAAATGAGGGATCCTACATTGAGGATATTTAAACATCCATTAAAAATTTTTTATTAATGTTTTTTATTTATTTCTGAGAGACAGAGAGAGAGAGACAGTGTGAGCAGGGGAGGGTCAGAGAGAGAGGGAGATACAGAATCTGAAGACAGACTCCAGGCACTGAGCTGTCAGCACAGAGCCCAATGCGGGGCTCGAACCCACTAACCGTGAGATCATGACCTGAGCTGAAGTTGGGCACTCAGACTGAGCCACCCAGGCACCCCAAAATATCCAAACATTTTTAACCTTATTTATTCTAGGATTAAACTTTGACAGGACTTCCTGTCACCAAGGGCATCACAAGCACAGATGAGTGGTGCCGGGGGTTCATCATGAGCAGAGATGGACAGGAGCCCTCGAGAGCAGCCAGGTAGGTGCTGCTTTCTGAGGGTCCACTGGCTCTGCTCTGGTCTGTTTGCTGAGCTGTCTCGCCTCCTTCGCTCTCGTCCCCCTCCTCCTTCTAATTGTCATACCCTCCACCACATCCCTTCTCTTTCTAACTTGGGGCTGCTTCTAACTCTGCTTGTCTGGGAGAAGCACTAGAATAGTGTACGAAACAATAGTAATCGCACAGTAATGAGCGAGAATGAAGTAGAAGCCCTTTCCCACACAGGAGCTCTCTGGCGAACCAGATTCTGCGGGGCCCCCCTCAGAGCAAACTGCCCTGGTGGCACTGATTTTTGTGACAGTTTTTTTTTCCCCCAGAGACGTTTTCACAAGGCTAGGCTTTGGGCAGTTTTCACTTATCTTTCAGCTGTGTTCCCAGTGGTCTCATAATCAGACAAGTGGGGTCTGTCCCAGAGCTAACTGGAATGAGAGCTGATTTCCTGAGGTTGCTTTGGCCCAAGGGCCCCTGGTGGCCCTGCTCCCTGCTTCTGGGTGGGTCGTGGGGCCCCGAAAGGCCCTCTCAGGATTGCAGCCTCTGGGCAGGCCCAGGCAGGGCACCTGAGCTCCCACGACGCGACGCGCATTACAGACAGGATGCCTGTGGCCGGAAGTGGTGGAAGGAAGTGGTGGAAGAAGGAAGTGGTGGCCCTTGGCGCTCAGGGAAGCTGTTTGGTGGGAGTCACCAAAGCTTCCAGGACCTGGATTTGGGGGCCCCAAATCTCTAGGCCTTCATGCCACTTGGCATCAAATGCCAACGCATGTCGATACAAGGGTCCAGGAGGGGAAGGGCTTACATGGCAAGTTTAAGCCCGAGACTTGCACGGGGCTGGGATGACTCTGCTACCTTTGCTTGCTCTGACCTGGAGACTGTGTTGGTGTCCAGCTGCAGTTATATGAGCTCCTTTGAACCTCCCACCACATTCTTACTCATTTCTCAACAGTGACCTTATAGGTTATACTCTGTTATCCTTTTTTTTTTTTTCTGAGAGAGAGAGAGAGAGGATGAGCAGGGGAGGGGCAGAGAGGGAGGGGGACAGGGGATCACAAGTGGGCTCTGTGCTGACAGCAGCCAGCCCAATGTGAGGCTGGCTCACAAACTGAAAGATCACGACCCAAGCCAAAGTCGGAGGCTCAACTGACTGAGCCACCCAGGCGCCCCATGTTAACCCATTTTTTAGGGGGAGGTAAGTAAGTCTCCACAAGGTAAGATCAGTTTGCCCAAAGTCAGGTTCCACAGTTAAGATGTGCTGGGAACCAGCTGCCCTGTCACCTAGCCCATCACCTGCCTCTGTCTCACTACCAGCAAAGTCTCCCCGGGACACTGTTACTTGATGCAAGGCATTCAGTCTTAAATGTCTCTGCTGTCTGCAGAGTAAATATAAATTTATTTTTAAACATTTTTTAATGTTTTATTTATTCTTGTGAGAGAGACAGAGAGAGCAAACATCAGTGGGGGAGAGTTGAGAGAGAGAGAGAGAGAGAGCGAGCCAGAAGCAGGCTCCAGGCTCTGAGCTGTCAGCATAGAGCCCCACGCAAGGCTCGAACTCATGAACCATGAGATCATGACCTGAGCCAAAGTCAGATGCTTCACTAACTGAGCCACCCCAGAATACATACAAAGCTATTAGTATGAGATTCTGTTTGCCTTGTCTACAGTCTCCTAATGGTGGGCACCTCATTAAGGAGAACAAAGAAAAGCAGCCCGGCTGATTCCGAACACAAGGCAGCCAACGCCTCCCTCCCCTGTGACTCGGTGTCCTGACCACAGCTTATCAGATCAAGGGCATGCATGGGCCATGGAGCAAACACAGGCTGGCCAGTCATCCGGATTCTGGTTCATCTCATTTGTACTCAGCTCCCTTTTGATCAACAGCAAACATCACCCCTTAGTATGGAAAATAGGATCCAAAGAAAGGGAAGCTAGCTGGCCCATAAGGAGACTGAATCCACAGAGCCTCATTAGTGACTATGTTTTAGCCAAGAGATTCGGAGATAACTAGGTGCTCTGTAGCTCCAGCTTACAGCATTCATGAAACAAAACACAATGAAATAAAAATAAAGGCTTTGTATTTAAGAGCTGGCCTCTATCACCGGAGTGATGTTTATTGGATGTGAAACTGTTATTTGTCCAGATGTATTTCTAAGTATGTGTGACATGTCAGCTGCTTAGAGATCATCTGCTTCCTCCTCACATAGCCAGCTCAACATCAACATGAAGTGACAGAAAGGAGCGAATATCAGTGTCCTGCATTCTGCTCACAAAACCACCTTGACATGTCAACTGACAGTAGAAGTCTCCCAGGCCTCCATCGGGGTTCCTGATTTTCATAGCGTCGGCCATGCGTTTCAAGGAAGCACGTCTTAAAATAATCAACTCTGAACTTCAGAGCTGGAAGCAGAGGACTGGCTACAGGAAGAGCAGGATGTTCTTTTCTTCTCTTTCATTTTTGGGGACTCTTACTGTTCAGTCTTGTGAATGGCAAATTTCAGTGGCAATGAAATACAATCTGGTTGGATTTTTTTAATCACGGTGTATAGGTAAACTTCAGCTGGCCTGGCTCCCCGTTAGAGTACCAGCAGAGGCTAAGGGAGGTAGACACGTGGGAAGGAGGAGGTGTGACGAAGATGGGATGAAGGGAAAGGGAGGAGACAGGCCGGAGGGAGGGAGATGGAGGAGGGGGTGGAGAGAGGGACAGGGGAGCCACAGCCCTCTCCCACAGGTGAGGTCTGCAGTTGTCCCTGGTCTACATGTCTTCAGGGAAGCTTCTGGTAAGTGGCAGCAGCAGCTGGGGGCCATGGCCACACGGGATCTGCCTGGGAACCTAGAAGGTCCCTGGAGATCACTCTTAGAAGGTCCCCTAGACCCTGGGATCCAACAACTTGTCTGGCTTGGCCACCTTGGGTTTATCCCCATTTGGAAGTTTCTCTGATGTAGAATTTCCTTGGCCTCCTATTTGCCCATTGGACACAATGTTTGTGACCAATGGGGAGTACTCAAGAAAGTGCTAGATCACTGGATGCACATGTTTCTTCCTCTTCAGGTCATTCGTGGCCAATTATTGACTCCTGACACTTCTCAATTAGCAACCACTTTGCAAAAGAGCAAGCTCAAGAAAAACGCAAATGTTTATTAGGGATGCCTGGATTTTAAAATTCAAGATGAAAATAGTGTGATGGGGTCCCATGGAGATACATAGTTCTTAAATATCTTACTACTTTATTGATGGAAGCATGCTAATGAGAATAACAGCTCTGCTTTTCAGACACTGCAAGATCCTATTGGGTATTCTTGAGAAGCTGTAACACAGAGGCAGATTCCTAAGACTTCCTTGATGCTTTCTATTCAAAGTGTGTTTGTATACATTAACATGTGTCATCCTCGCACAGGGCTCGGCACGGTTGACATTTGGGCGAGATGTACAATTCCCTGTTGAGGGGGGCTGCTCTGTGCCCTGCAGGCTGCTTAGGAGCATCCCTGGTCTTGACAAACCAGATCCCAATAGCACTCATCCCCAGATGTGACAACCTAAGACACATCGCCAAAGGTCTCGCCTGGGGCAGGGAGGGGAAGAGGGACCACAGGGTGCAGAGTCCTCTGTCCCTCTCCCCATACCCTTTTAAGAACCACTGTCCTAGGGGCGCCTGGGTGGCTTAGTCGGTTAAGCGTCCGACTTTCGCTTAGGTCATGATCTAGCGGTTCGTGGGTTCGAGCACTGCGTCGGGCTCTGTGCTGACTGCCAGCTCAGAGCCTGGAGCCTGTTTCAGAGTCTGTGACTCCCTCTCTCTCTGACCCTCCCCTGCTCACGCTGTCTTTCTCTCTCTCTCTCTCTCCTAGAAATAAAACATTAAAAAAAAAAACCCACTGTCCTAGAATGAGACCCAAAAGAGTCATTATTAGTACCCCACTTTACAGATAGGAAGTCAAGCATAAGGTTAACGAAGTGAGCATTCTTGCCCAAGGTCACGGAGCACAGAGTATAAGAATTAGCCCATTCCAGAAAACTACCAAGTGCCAGTGAGGCAGTGCACTCAGGGCTGCAAAATGACAGGTGCCTGTCCACCTTAGCTCAGGCCTCCCCCCTTTCTGATTGGCTCAGCAGGAATGGCTTTCAAGCCAGGGGAGCCTGGAATGAAAGATGGGGCGAACACTCCTGCCCCAGGCGTCCTCAGCTTCTGGAGTCTCCAGCAGGCGCTGCACAGAAAACAGCCTCCTGTGTGGCCAAACGACTTTCCTTGTACTGAGGCATTTGCCCCGAAGGCTGAGTTATTTCCTAATCCTTATGCTTAATATCTTCAGAAAGACTCATTTGAAAAACAGATGGAGTCTGTATTGAGATTAGTTAGGCTTCTTATTAACGCGAGGCGCTAATCCCTCGCCTAGAAAAATGCAAAGAAAGTTTTGACTGAACCATCTAAACTATGACCCAGAGCAGCCCTTGGCTCATTAGCACTTCCTTCGTCTCAGTCGACATTTTCTTCTGCACCTTCACTGGTCTCTGAGACCATGAGAACTCTTCCCGTGATTTCTGGGAGGCCGGGTGGGGATGGAGTGAGCAATTCGGGGGAGGGTCTTTAGTGATAGGATCGTGGAGAAATTAGGTGAATCTGCAGCATCTGACCCATTTATTGCATAGCTGAGCAGCTGAGTTTGGGGCTCATGGCCACGGTGGTGTCCGGGCACATCTGTGGAGCCCACAGATATGGGGTGTGAGGTGCGCTAGAGGGAGAGAGACAGCTTAATTGTGATCCATCGGGCTATTGGGGAGCAAGCACTTGGGACTCCTAATGCAATCTTATGTAGAATTCTTTATTTTAGAAAGGTACTGTAAAGCTATCCTAAAACCTCCAAGGAATTCAAAATTCATCATTTATTTCTGAAGCCATGGTTAGGGCAGGGTTCTGAATCCATGGGAAAGCAATTAATTAGAAAAACAGGGTACTCTGGACTTTTAAAATGATCAAACACTGAAAGATGGTGGGGGAAAAAAGTTCTGTGGTTAAAAAAATATCCCAGCTGTGTTAGAGGACACGGAAGAGCAGCTATGGGATAGCGGAGTCTCAGGTACAAGGTTGGAGGGGCCCCATCTTGGGGCCTCTCCATCCTTTCAGTCAGAGCACTGGGACTTCCAGCGTTAGAGGGAAGCTTTCTCTGGCGCCCATCCATACCTGGGCAGTGATCAATGCAACGTGTTCATCAAAGCACCTGTCTCCCGGTGGATCTGCACAGCCACATTATATGCCCCCAGGGCCAGAGAGGAGAGCCCTCCTTCCCTGTCCCATGCTGGGAGGCTGGGACGCGTTCTCACAAGAAAAGCAAAGGACGAGACAGTCCAAAGCTTCAGGACGGACCACGCCTAGCTTACAGACCTTCTTCAGACTTTCAAAACAGCCTGCGGAGATCAGGCTCTGTTATTCTTTAGCACCTCTCACCCGACACTTGTTGGGGCAAATGCAATAAACTGATGCTTAGCTTGAATAATACCTTCGGTGAGATAGGATGCTTTATAATCTATTCTTCCACCTGAGGAGCGGGAACGCTCTCATTAAGAATGAGCCGGGGTGAAGCTTTGGATTATTTTGTAGATACTGCATTCCACAAATGGCTTTACACAATGGGACACAGGGGGTCCTGTGTGAGGTTAGGACAGTGACACCCCCTCTTGTAGAACAGTTTGAGGGTTTCAGATATTGCACGTAGGGCTGACGCTACCCTGGCCCCCAGGAGCAGGGAAATCATCCAGGGTTTCCAGGCTGATTCCCAGCAGGATGCAAAACACCACTGCCGGCCCCAGGATTCACCAGTGAGGTTAGAGGATCTGGGCACGCTGTGCAGCTATGCGACAATTAGACATGTAGCAAATACACATGTGAGTACCCCTACTCCAGAGTCTCCACCCTCAGGGGACAGGGGCTTGGCCCACACTGGGCATCTTTAAAGCCCTCGGCCAAGGTGCTCCAGCCTAAGTCTGCCACTTACCAGTGTGCACTACGCCTTCCTTACTCCCAGAGTTTCATGATATAGGGCATTTCCCTGCAAATTCCTTTTTCCCCCAAATTTTAAATGTTTATTTGTATTTGAGAGAGAGCATGAGCAGGGGAAGGGCAGAGAGAGACAGAGACAGAATCGGAAGCAGGCTCCAGGTTCTGAGCTGTCAGCACAGAGCCCAAAACAGGGCTCGAACTCAAGAGCCATGAGATCATGACCCAAGCTGAAGTTGGACGCTCAGCCGAAAGAGCCACCCAGGTGCCCCTGCAAATTCTTTAAAGTGTAAAATCTGAAAAGAGTTAAATATGCTCCAAGGAAAAGGGAGGAATCATCTCAAATTAGTATTTTCAAAGAAATTAAGGACTTGGCTTATTTAGCTGCTAGGAAACTGTGAATATGGCCCGTCGGTGTGAATAGAAAGGGAAGGATTCCATTTGAGAGGGAGGGGCTGACTGGATCGGGAGTAAATGTGCAAACAGATCCTGACAGAACCCCCACCCCTGCCCCTCCTACCCCCCACCCCATGGGGAAATGTGCCAACCAGGGTCTTTGCTTTTGGAATTTGTCACTCTAGGAGTTACAGCTGATGTTATAGCCTGAAGTGGAGCTAAACCCAAATAAACAATCTGCTCTATTCTGCTTAGGCTAATAGGACAGTGATGTAAGACCCAGCGCGCCGGCAGAGGCAAACCGCGTTATCCACCCTGCGTGTCTGCCAGGCACACCCGATGTCTGCAGCGCCCTGTGGGGGGGCTGGGGGGAACCTGGGCTGCTGGCCATTAGGACCACTGGTCGGGACCCGGGAGGGGCTCAGGCAAAAACTCAACGTTTTGCCTTGAAGTGCAAATAGCCTTTAAGCTTAACGTACAAAAGTCTTTTATTTGCTTTTTCTTGGGTGTGGGTGACCTCTGCGTCTGTGAGTCTGGAAGTTTTGCTGATGCACTAGCCGATGGTGGGAGTTTTCATTATAGTTCACAGAAAGGGCGTGCAGCTTACAGTTCATATAGATTTGAAGCCACCCACGCAGACACATTTCCAGTTGTCTTAAATACCCAATATATATTTTTTGGTGCATATTTGGTCTTTTGCCAACAAGTGAGTTTCTTGGTGTTTTCAATGCCTTTTTCTTTCTTTTTTTTTTTTTTTTTTTTTGCCACAAAGATAACAGGCTTTGTCTTTAAAGGGGTGAGGGGTTCATAACTACCTCACATATGGCTTCCTTTCTGAAGAGGATCTTAGCCTGCCTAGTTTGATCATATTGAGAATGGGCTTTCCTTCTGTGACCGGCTTCAGCAATGCTACACCCGTGCTGTCCTATTTTGAGCCCCAGTGTTTCTGATCTGAGTGCAGTATTATATTCTCTCTCTTTTCCTTTAATTCCCGCACAGGGTCCCAGGGGTCCTGGGATGCAGGCTACTTCCCCCAGCAGCACATGAAGGCGCTGGTATGCAAATGGCCTCAGCGAGCTCCCTAATCTGGTTATGCCTTCCACTCAGGATCACTTGCTATGGATGAGGGGGAAATTGCCATGCATAATTCAGTTAAAATTGTCAGCTTGAGTGGCTTGGATTAAATCTGGCCTTCTACATGCAATCAATTTCCAATTTTATCACCTCATCCTAAGCAAAGCGTGAACGAGAGTTCCTTGAACTTGGCTGGGGATGGAGCAGGGTCTTCTTTAATAAACCAATGCTGAGTGCACCCCCTCGATATTCTACGTTGTGTTCTTCTAAAGGTAAACCAGAGACAATCCTAATGATCATCCCCCTCTCCAGGAATTCTCCACGGAATCAAAGCTAGGATTAAGTTCATAGAGAGGGAAGGCAGGAAGTAGGAAGAATCGCATTCCCTGTCCTGTCTGGACGCCAGGCTGCAAGTACTTCCCCGTTTCTGCCAGGTATCTCCTCCTCCACACAAGTGTTTTTGGAGTCAGGGGACATCTCCCCCCTCCCACCTGCAGGCTCTTGTCCTTCTATGCTTCTGACACAGGCCATAAAATGAGTCAGCCGTGTGAGGTGCCCGGGGTTGAGAATGGACACCAGTGACAAGCCCCTGCAGGGCTGATAAGGCAGGAGTGTGCACCTGGCTCACCTTCTGAGGGGGGTTTTGATGTCTCGGCGCCTTTCATTCCACTCCCACGGTGCTGTCACCATGGCTTTGGCTCATGCTCCAAAGCCAATCCGAATGGGCTCTGCCTCCTGGCGCGGCATTCAACATGGGCGGGGGGGGGGGGGGGGGGGGGGGGGGCTGTAGTTCCTCAGCACGGGCAATGCTCTGGTAGTGACCTCTATGGAAGGCAGACACTGTCCTGTAGCCACGTGCTCTCGCACAGGCGTCCACCCCTCCTTAAAACAGCCTTCGGCTGCCCAGACAGACTGACAAAATATTCTCTTCACTCCAGATCTGTGAATTTTCCCTTCCTCCCACCGATGGAGTAGTGTGAATAAGCACTGAAGAGGAAAATAAAAATAAATAAATAAAATAAAATAAAGAGCGAGAAGGAAAACCATGGAATCTTACCCCTAGATGGGGCTACTGTCTGCAAGTGTCCTATGTTTGTTCTTTAAAATTCAGTTCACTGAAACTGAGATTGAAATTAGGTATCAACAGAGAATTTACAATTTAAATCAAACTTTGACTCCTTTAATTAAGTCTTTAGTCCTGTGAACCTCATTCACAGCCTCAGCATTAGGCCGCTGTGGGATTCCAATTGATAAATTTCTTAATTTCCTGGGTGCCTGACTTAAAAAAAAATTAAAAGAAAATCAAGTCTGAAATGTTGAGTAAACTGAAAGGGAAGAGAGGCCGGCAGGTAATGTCTCTGTGTCCTTGAACGACAGATTATGGTCAACAAAAGACTAAGGGTGGGCCTTTCCAGGACGCTTGGTAAACCCGGGAGGCTTCAATCTGTCCATTTAGTAAATACATCAGAGGAAGGAGGCCTGCATTCCAACTGGCGTCTGCCATTTGTGTTGCATAAGAGCACTTCGAAATGGCCAGTTGGGGAAGCAAGCATGATGGGATTCTCCCTGTGGGATCTGAGACAAGCATCGCTGCAGTGATAGCTACACCTGACGTCACTGAGTGAAGGGAAGGCCTGCATGCGTCTCCTTTTCAGACTTAATTCCTTGGTCCAGGGCAAATGTGATGGAAGGCAGCGTCCGGCGCCATGTTTCTCAGGCACTCTGTTGGGATGGTACTGTTGCTCTTTGTGCTGCTAAAATAGCTGATGTTTCTTGGGTCCTTACTACATGCCAGGCATTGTTTTAACTGCTTTATATACACGGATTTAATTCTTAAAAACATACCATGGGGCACCCAGGTGGCTCAGTTGGTTAAGCGTCTGACTTCGGCTCAGGTCATGATCTCACGGTCTGTGGGTTCGAGTTCCCTGTTGGGCTCTGTGCTGACAGCTCAGAGCCTGGAGCCTGCTTTGAATTGTGTGTCTTCCTCTCTCTCTGCCCCTCGCACACTCACACTTTATCTCTCTTAAAAACAAACAAACAAAAAACATGCCTTAACTGAAGTATTATTACAATCCTCGCTATAGATTTCAGTAACTTGTCCGAAACCTTAAACTTCACTTTAGGGTCTTCAAAGAGCAGGGCCATTCTGAACACTCAGCTTGACCTATCGTATAACAGAGTGTCAGCCTATTTATTGGGAGGCATTGTGGCTTAAAAAAATGAGGCTTGCATTCAAGATAGACTTATAACTAACCTCTTGCACTGCTCCAGGTCACATGCCTCAGGCATCCTCTGACTTTAGAACTTAACTTGAATGCTTGAAAGCTTTCATAGGTTCAGGGAAAGGCAGCGGGGATGCAAAGTGGAGATGGAGCATGGGCACATTCAATTACCACCACCCACAACTCCCTGGGGACACAGAAAGAAAGTCCGATGAGTGAATTGGAAGGTATATACTAGTGAGCAAATAGACAAAACGTGTCTTATCATATAATTTTATTAGCAGTGACAATTTTTAAGAAAGCATTCGCAATATTTCAAACTCTGGCATCAAAATCTGGCAGATTCAATTTTGTGTTTATCAAATCAGTCGATGACATACGTACAAAAGCAGCATTCAAAAATATTCATGCATATGCCAGCCAGTACTTGCCTACAACTGGAAGAGCCAAAGGAATTATCTCTCCTCCCTGATAAAGAACAAAGGAGGCTTCAGCCCCCCAACATATAAAGACCTTCACATTGCTTCCTCCCCTTTACACCGAGTTCATCTCAAAAGAACCCCCCTGGCTACCCAGGCAGGCAATCAAGTGGAAAGTGCAGACAGTGTAATTACAGAGGGTGGGGTGAGCTGCAGCCGGCAGTTAGGGCATCACAATGAATAAGCAGGCTGCTTCAGGAGATTCACACATTTGCACATTTATTGCAACAACTGGAACCAGCAGCTGATGCACATCTACCCGATCATCCTGGGAGCAGCCCTCCCTAGATGTCCAAGAGCTGGGAAAATGACCTGGGGCATCCCCAACATCACGGATGCAAAGCCCCACTTTTCCTAACAAAACCCAGTAACGAAACAGAAGGCGTCATGAAGTGCAGTGAAAGGTCACTGCAACAGCGCTGTGAGATTAAGGGGAAATAAGCACTTTATACTCTGTCCCAGCCTGAGCTTCCTCCCCTTATTGCTTACAGCAAGAGGTGAACAGCATACCACACTTGCACTTACGTTGTGTGTATTAAATGGCCTTGTGAATTCATTGAAGCTAAAGTCCCCATTTCAAATATAAGAATATAAGGCAAACAAGAAAAAACCCCCACACATCTCCTAGGTAATCCGAATTAAAAATAAGAGGCGTGATCAAGAGGGAGCCCGCCTTGTTGACTTATCTGGGCCTTCAGTTTTCTGGCCCACCGAGGGCTCCTCCTCCTTTTCCTCTTTATTCTTCATGATGATGCACATTCTCATTTGACAGTTTCAGCGGATTGAGGCTGAATGTTAAGTTTTCTGCCAAAGTGGGTTCGGTATCTTGTCAGCGATTTCCTTTAGTAAAATGCACTTTCATCTTTAATCTACTGAGGAGAGCTGTTTGTGACAGGAGATCCTTGGAGAAAAGAAGACTGAGGGGCAGTCTGCTGCCGGCGTTTAAATTGGCTTTACCCAGATAAGTAAATATAAAGATAAGGTCAGCAAGGGTTAATAATTTATGCTTGGGAAAACGGAAGAGGATTGCATAATTTGAGCTTCCCATGAAAGTCCAAAGCCAGACTCAACATTCTATGTCTAAAGCCAAGTCCATCCTGTGACTTTCCTTTGTTCAAAGTCCTGGCCCCATTGTTCTCCTGGCTACCCAAACCCCAAATCAGGCAAGCAAGAGAGGTGCCTTCTGCTTGCTTCCCCATCCTATCAGCCGGTTCATCAGTTGCTAGGTTTTTAGTCATTAGTACTTCTCGCAACTGTTTCCTCCTTTTCATTTTATTTTTATTCTCGCCAGGACAACTGAGAATAAAATTCTCCCTTCTTATCTCCCCTTCTTTATCTTTTTTTAATGTTTGTTTATTTTTGAGAGACATAGAGAGATGGGGACCATCTGGGGTGGAGAGAGAGGGAGACACAGAATCCGAAGCAGGTTCCAGGCTCCGAGCTGTCAGCACCGAGCCCGACATGGGGCTTGGACCCATGAGCCGTGAGATCATGACCTGAGCCAAAGTCGGACACTCAACTGACTGAGCCACCCAGGCATGCTTTATCTCCCCTCTTTAAACCTATGTACTATATGGGATGTTGAAGCTATTTACAGGAGACTGTGATCATGTCAATGCCGATTAGAATGGAGTTGACGGCTAGGGTGACTCTCCCCTCCGTCCCCGCAGAACCCTGGTTAGTAGCTGTGTGGATGCCATCCACCTGGAGGGCTCAAAGTGCTCTCCCTACTCTTTGGGTGACTTCAGCTTTTGTTTTTTGTTTTTTTTTGTAAATGTTTTATTTATTTCTAGGAGAGAGAGAGAGAGAGACAGCGTGAGCAGGGGAGGGTCAGAGAGAGAGGGAGACACAGACTCTGAAACAGGCTCCAGGCTCTGAGCTGGCAGTCAGCACAGAGCCCGACGCGGGGCTCGAACCCACGAACCGCGAGATCATGACCTAAGCGAAAGTCGGACGCTTAACCGACTAAGCCACCCCGGCGCCCCTGGGTGACTTCAGCTTTAAAGTCTCTGTGTGCAGGTGGTGATACAGGTGAGGAATCTGGAGCTTGCTGGAGCAGGAGAATTTATGGTGGTTAGGAGTGGAGGTAATGAGCAAGAGTCTTCGTTGCTTTAGGCAACGTAAGTAGACTGCTCAGACCACAGTTTCTTCCCCTTCCCCTTCCCCTTCAGTAAGCATGGGGCCAAATGAACAAAGGGAAATATCAAAGCCCTAAACAGCAAAAGAGATCTTTCAAAAATTTTTCCTTGCTTACAACAGTGGCCCAAACTCTTCCCTTTGTTACCGAGTTGAAAGAAATTATAAGGTAGCAGCGAAAGCGAAAAGTAAAGGCCTGCAACATATTTTACCCCTGAGGAAAATAATTATTCACTTTGCTGGGCAGCTGACATTGACCTGCAGAATTGGGCCGAGGTGCTGAGTCCAGGAAGCCACGGTCAGGGTCTTTTCACAGAGCTGATCAGAGGAAACTATTCTCTCTCTGCCCTGGCCGGGCGCTAGCCACCAGCTGCGTGCGGCTACTGAGCAACTGAAAGGTGCCAGCACAACGGATTTTTTAATTGTATAAAATATTACATGAATTTAAATAAATAAAAATAAATGAATTTAAATAAATAAAAAACATACATGAATTTAAATCAGTACGGCAGCTCGAAGCTAGCACAGTGGACAGCGCTGGAACGATGCCGTACCTTCCGCGGATGCTCGTGTCACGGGGTCACAAGCCGAGGAAATGCAAACACAAACCAGAAGGAAGCATGAGACAACAGAACAAAACTCTCTCTCGGAAGCAGGGTAAGGAGGCCCGAAGGCTGCTTGCTTCTCCTCCTTGTGCAAAGTCCCCTGAAGGCGCGAAATCAGCATGCACTTTCGCACGGAATATGTGCTCAGTTGATGAGCCTACCACTACCCTGAATAACATTAGGAACGACCATAAAGTTGGGGCTCCCAGCAGCGATAGCAAGAACTAACTTTCGCAGAGGTCACAAATGGTAAAGCACTTCACACGGTGCGCACCTACGGGGTCGCTTTAATGTGAGTGAGGAAACTGAGGCCCACCAAATGAAAATAACTCAGCAGGGATGGGAAGCTTAACAATGGTGGAGTCAAGCCTTGAACCTACCCCTCTAGGACTTGGAATCGATAAGCTTTTAAGCCCTGAACATTTACAAAGGGGCTCCGGCTGAGCGGCTCCGTCGCTGGACCGAGCACTTAATTCCCGGAGACCAGGGGCTACATGGGCATCCGGGGTGGTCAGGGCGCAGGGCCCAGTGGCCTCCAGGCCGGGGCTTCAGCAGCAGAGTTATCTTTCCACCCGAGTGAGACCTACCACGACTGTCACTTTTCTTTGTGTGCTGAGGCAAAAAGGAGACGCACCGAGCAACGTTCGAGAAAAGCCACATGGGATGCACCCTCAAAAGTTAAAAATAAATGCATCAGCAAGGATTCTCCCACACCCTTTGCTGGAGGCAGGGAGAGTCTCCCTTACATCTCATCTGCGGGGAGAGACATTATAAACGAGACGACGTCAGAAAGCACCCTCTTGTTTACATAGCAAGCGACCACAGTCCTAGACGGCGACGTGAAAGTTAAGAGCCCAGGAGTCAATGGGGATGAGCTTTGCTGACATCATTAGAGAAATGTACAGCTCGGCAAATAAACTTTGTACCATCCTTGTTCCCAGGCATATTGGCCAAGTCGGGGGTTTCCACACCACTCCCCTCATCTAGACTCACCAGGGCCATGGGACACGTGCAAACCAGGTCTGGGCACCTACCACCATCTGTCCCAGAAGCTGGCTCACGGAACAGGCTGCCTTTTCCACCTGCCAAACATTTTGTCAATCCTGACCCTAGGCTGTAGGTAACCCCTGAGTGGCCGTGTGTGCAGATCTCATAGCACCCGATTAACACCAATGGGAAGGAGAAGAGAGGAGACATGGGGGTGAAACAGATCAACAGTGGATTTTAAAAGTCTTCTGTTACATATTACTAAAATGGGTCCCAAATTCCCCCCATATGATGAGAAATAAAAATAGACTCCAAGATTGTTATTTCAGGGTTCAAATGTGAGGGGCAGGATGTATGTAAGTCATTATTTTCCACTCAATCCTGAATACCTATTCTATGTAAACAAAAGCTTTTTATGTATGATATGTAATACTGGGCTGCAATATAGAGCAAGTTTCCCCCATGTCTCACCCTTACTATTATAACAGCTGTCAGGTCCTATTCAGATGTAAGTTTCTGAGAACTCTTCTTCATGGGTTATTAATATCAGGAATAATAGCAACTGTTTGCCATGTGCTTAGCCTATGGTGTTTTATGTAGATCAGGTTATAATTTTTCCCAAGCCCTTGGGAGACATTCTTTTTTTAAAAAATTTAAAATGTTTATTTTTGAGAGAGTTGGGGGAGAGAGAGCACATGCCCGCATATAAGTGAACAGGAGCGGGAGAGGAGCAGAGAGAGGGAGACACAGAATTCAAAGCAGGCTCCAGGCTCTGAGCCATCAGCACAGAGCCTGACGTGGGGCTCAAACCCACAAACTGAGAGATCATGACCTGAGCCGAAGTTGGACCCTTAACGACCAAGCCACCCAGGTGCCCTGATAGTCATTCTTTTTATTCACTCATTCTTTCATTCAACAAATAATTATTGAACATCTATTCAATTGCAGGGGGCAGTTTTACCCATTGCCATTTTGGAGAGGACAGGGCTTAGATTAAACTCAACACTAGCAGCAGTGAAGAAAATATACACAAAGAATTACTTGAAGGCTATTACATAAAATTATTCTATTAATATATGCTCATGTTATGCTAATGCTTTTTAAAAAAATATATCTGAGTGAATAACTTTTTTTGTTTCTTGCTTTGTTTTTTGCTTTTTTTTTTGTTTTTTTTGGCTCAGATTTTGTGTCTAACAGGTTTTGGTTCCACTTTAAATTCATTCCTCATTTAGAAAAAGACAACTCCTAAATGTGATGGTTCTTGGGCTGATATAATAATTGGTTACCTTCTAGAGGACAAAAACTTTGTTTTCTATTCCATTTTAGATTCTTCACCTTCTAATCCGCAGAGTACTTAGCTGCGTTAAGTAGGGATGGGGGTTATATTGGCATTCCTTGAGAAGATAATGTATGTGATGCCAGGAGATCTAAGTCCTGTGAATAGTAGCTAAGTTTGTAGCTAACTCATTACCCTTCCTGATGCTGTAGTCACCAGATTTTTGCTTGCTGATTCTGGGCTAGGTAAATTCCTTTCTTCGTCGTTGTCATCTTCCCCCCCCCCCCCCCATTTAGAAATACCTTAGGATGTGCCTTTTTAGGGAAGACTAAAATTCTAAAAAAGGAATCAGTGCATCACTTAGACAAGAAAGATTTCCAAAATTAATTGCTATTTGATTCAACAAACATTTGTTGAATACCTGTCATGTGCCAGGTTATGATGGAAACTCTGTGGATACAACTGGGGACAAGCTCCTCTGTCCCTGGGCTTTCTATTCTATTCCACAACAGCTGGAAAAGAGGAAGGAATTCAAGATAGAAACTATGCCTACAACATAAAAATTGCGCATTTGGGTTAGAGGGTGTCCGGCACTCTGCACTTGAAAGCCTGGGGCGGGGGGGGCACACCAGACCCCCGGGGCTCTTGGTGGAACCCCTGGAGAAGAGTAGGGAAGATTTAGGCCTCATTTGTACAAGTGAGGAAGCTAACACCAAAGAGACAGAGTTTGTGTCCTGAGGTCACCTCATGCTAGTGACAGTCTTTATTCCATTAGCTCTCACATAGTGCTCCCTCAGGACAGCTAATGCTGGTATTTCCCTTCTGTGTGTTGGATGAGCTCTCACTGAAATATTAATTCCACATTTCAATAATCCCTGTGGTTTGATGTCACAAATAACTGAACAAATCGTGATCACATTAAAAACGGCTTTCTCTGCCTTCATATATTGTCATATCATGCATTCTTTTACCATCAAAGGAAAGTCAAAATACGCCTCTCTAAATCCTCTTTGTTTTTCAAATTTGTGATTTGGACATGGGTGATATATAGATCACAGTCAAACATTTTCTTCTTACCTCATCTAATTTCGCTTGATAAAATCAACTCCATCTATATGTATGTCTTTTAGAAATATGTCTCCGTTTTTCCCAAATGGATATGTCTTACATCTAATGCGTAAGAAAAAATTCCAGTAGCACCTCCCTGGGGAATATGAACTAGCCCCTGGTTATGCTAATGGAAGCCAAGTGGTTTTCAAAGCAAAAGAGCTTTAATAAATTATTCATAAATAGGTCTCTCCTTTGATGGTTTTGGTGTTTCCGGATTTTCCAGACCATAGAGGATATGTGATATGATATATGTAAGGTAAGCTGAAGATGTTACAGAGGGAAATGGGAATTGAAAATTAATTGGAATTTAAAGCACTGCATTTTTGCATTCAGTGTATTTAGTGGAGGTGGCAGGGTGCAGGCAAGAGCCAGGAGCCTGCTTATCCGATTGTCCTTAGAGATTGCAGGCACTTCTACAGGGCAGGGACTTGCTTCTGATGGAGTTGTGTCCTTGTTCCCAAAGGAAAGCAACTCCCCCACAACTCCTGCCCCGGACAATGTAGTAGACTGTATCTGGGTTGCCAGACTAGAGAACTAAAGGCTTTGGTTGCAATACTGCTCTGTTTGTGCTTAGTTTCTCTGCTTCTCAATCCATTTCCCCTTCTTTTTCTTCCCTGTCTTTATTTCATTTGTTGGTTTTCTCCTCAGGGTCTCCACTTGGACCATGCGCCAGGGGAACCCTGTGGTGTTGAGGGATGGTACACCTTTAAAGTCGTCACGTCTATGGCTGCCATGGTTTTATTACATGTGAATTCTGTCATATCTATCAACATTTCCACACTGTTTTAGAACACCTTTTGGTCACATGGATGTTGATGGGTTATGAAATCTGTCCTGTTCATTCCTACTTGCAATGATCTGATCTCTGTAAGTTAAATTAATTGCATCTACTTCGGCATTTATATTTTTATTTTTTGCACTCAATATTAAAAAAAAAATCTCTGTCTTCAATTTAAGTCTTTTCCGTTCCCTGAACCTTACCAGGCCCTCACAAATTTAGGGTAAGACCCCGCTCTATCTTTCCTCTAATTCCCAAGATGCTCGTGGACGAGTCCACTTACCTACCTTTATGAAAACCCAGGTCCCTTTCCTTTTATCTGAGATTTTCCCCACTCAAGAACATGGTCTCTACTGTAATGATCTGAATAAAATCATCTCTTTATGAGATGTTGTCAAGTGCATTTTGTCTTTGATACTGAGGAGACTTCAGCTAGCCCTGGATTCACATTCAGCCTTACAATTCATGAAAGACTATGAAGAAACAGAGGGCAACTTTGAAAAAGACAATTCTGGGTTGGGTGAGAAACTCTACAAGCTTGGAACATATTGGTGTTGATTATTACAGTATAATTATTAATAGCACCCCCATTACCCTCAAAAGTATCCTGGCCTAGACGAGGAATTATACGGTCATCAGGTACCGGTATTAAACCCCACCCCCAACGTGGACCTAAGCATCAAGCATATAGCTAAGGCACGCTTACTGAAAGGTGATAACAAGATGTCAATGGTCATCTATCTTCCTGGTAGGAGCTCTAGGAAGCCCACTTGACCTCACCTCACAGTTAAGGCATCACAGGTGATAAACCCTAGAAAGTGATGCAGTCTCTATGGCTAGCATTTTTCTTCAATTAAAATACTTGATTAAATAGCCTTAGTTTGACATGGATACATCTTGGACTTGATGATGTCTTTCTAGGAACTTGCTTAGAGAAGGAAATCTCCAGGTTGTTTCAGCCCTTCCTCTGGATGGGTGAAGACACACAAAACAGATTACTGACAGTGGCCACCAGTGGATATTTATTACATCTTTTCTAATGCCTGCTAAGAAAAAATTGATTTTGAGATAGGTGTTGCGGGATGAGTCTTCCATATTTCATCAACTAGTAGAAAATAAAAGTTAAGTAGCTTTCAACAAAACAGAGGGATCCCAAAATTTTTCTCTTGCTTATGTTTATAGAGGAATAATTTCCACCAGATAATAATTTCCCTTCAATGGATTAAAGCTGGAGACAATATCAGGGATGTTTTGAAAGCTCAGGACAAATCTACTCTAATTTCTTCATTCTGAGTTTCTTACACGTTACCCCATTTGTATCCAACCTCCCATTATCATCCAGGCTCTGGTTTAGTAAGAGTAATACTGATTTGTGACTGAATGAGTTCTGGAATGATAAACTACTGATACCTCAATACTGCAACCACTCTTCTTTTTAATTTTTTCTAATGTTTATTTACTTTTGAGAGAGAGAGGGAGAGAGACAGAGCATGAGTAGGGGAGGGGCAGAGAGAGAGGGAGACACAGGATCTGAAGCAAGCTTCAGGCTCTGAGCTGTCAACACAGAGCCTGACATGGGGCTCGAACTCACAGACTGCGAGATCATGACCTGAGCCAAAGTCAGACACTTAAGCACTGAGCCACCCAGGCACCCCACAACCACTCTTCTTACTATCTCCTTGCCTACCCCAATCCCCAGTCTCTTCTACGTAAGGGTGATTCTAAAGATAACTCACTTTATCCCATGGGTTTTTCATGAAATCCTAGGAAAGTACACTTGAACTTTCAGGGCCCCAACATCAACAAATAATGGTGCTACCAAGTTATGTTTCAGAAACTTTTCAAAACTTGTATCTGTATTACATCCTGCATAAACAATATGCTTTTAATTCCTACTGTGGCAGAGATGATAACCACAGAGGGAACATTAAAAACAGATAATTATAATCAGGACAGAAGGAACAGAAGAGGAAGTAAAATACAGTCCCAAAGTGTCAATCAAGAGGGCCAGAGAAAAGCACAATGATGAAATTTCAGGGTAGTGGATCAACACTCACGTCAAGCCAGGTTTAGTGAGCATTTGCAAGAGGACTCACAGTCTAGTAGGTATCATAGTGAATACAAAAATAAAGCAACATGATAGCTTGCCCTCAAACAATTTAGATTTTCTGGAGAGATTAAGAGTGGACATAAAACCACTGATGTGTGTCAGCATATGACAAAATGTCTCCTAAAGCAGTATGGAATAAAAAGAGAAAAACGAAAACAAAACAAAATAGAAGTGGCTTTGTATTGAATGAGAAACACGTGAAAAACTTGAGGAAGAACAGTTTTGGCTACTAGGTAAGTGTAGGTAACGGGATTCTGAGTGAGCACTGAGTGGGCATCAGAGGTCAGAAAACAGGGAAGCAGAAGAAGGAGATGAAGGATGAAGGGGGCAGCCAGGTGACATTTAGGATAAGAGAGGTCACACACATCATGGCTTTGTTTTATGTCCGTTTTAAGGGAAACTGGTATTTTCCTGAAACAATATATATTTGATGCAGAAGTGCTGCCCATTTTGGTGGTAGAATAACTTTATCATATTGCTGGGAAGATTCAAGAACTGAAACTCAGAAGATAGCAGGGAGAAGTTATAAATTTTGTATTAACATGACAATATGGAGTGAGATGTATGAACTCTGATATAATGTAATCTTTCACCAAAAACAGTTTCACTTTCTCAGTGATTTGACCCTGGTTGTATATTAATATCTTTTTAGGAAATGCATTTTTCAGAATACATTTTATTCGAGGGATTGCTTCGAGATAGACATTCAAGGACAATTGGGTCTATAGGTGCAACAGTCTGATAATATCGTTAAGTGAGTTTTGAGAGATTATAAGAAGACAAAAGAAAGTTTTGTTGTGATAAGTTTGGACAATGACATATCTGAAATTATTTTTTTTAAATAAGTGAATACTCATTTTTAAACTATATCGGATGCAAGTTTTTTGCTTTTATCTCAAGAATATTTTAGAGGCTAAAAAATTTAAAAAAAAAAATTTAAAAAAAAAAAAATTTAAAGAATATTTTAGAGGCTTAGGTTGAGCATAAATTGAAACTGTAGACTGTAATGTGGCTTTATTTCATAGAGCTAGGAATACTGCCAATTTGCAAAGGCCAACTTATTGAGGCTTCTTTCTTGAAAACTAAAATGACTTCCTTTAAAATGTATGTCCTCATGGCTTTCTAAATATCATTGCACTATGTGGGAGATCCTTTAGTTGTTTCAAAAACATTCCTATCACACGCACTTAATTATTTCATATATAAGGCAAAGAGCGGAGGCATGGAATTGTTGCTCACGCTACAAAATGTTGACAGGTTTTTATCCTCAGCTGAGAATTTCACACAAACATTATTAATCCCATTATGCTTGTTCAGTGCAGAAGCAGTGACACTGTTTCAAGTGTTAATACAATGAAATAGCTGTCCTGTGACAGTCAAGCCCAAAGAAAAGAGAATTTTAAACATTAACAATTTACTGAAAGTGAGGGGCGCCGCTGATGCATATGTAATGCAACGTTAGTCAGAAGGAATGAGCGTGAGGGCCAAAAAACAAAAATGAGAAGTATGAGAACCATTTTTTTGTATCAGTGCAATCCACAATGATCAGATGGTTATATTGGCAAAGTTGGAAGGTGAACTTACCTATTTATAAACTTAGGGTAAGGTTTTGTCAGGATCGTAAAGAGCAAAGTGGAAATCTCCCATTATGGACAGTCTTCCTGAAGGAAGTCACAACATGAGGATTCATTTATTCCCTGAGCTTTCTCTTGGTCCTCATACCCATTGTTCTTAAAGCCAATAAAACAACTCCAGTATCTCATCATTAAATCTAGAAAAGTGACTCCCATCTCTTACCACACACTGGGACCATCTGGAAGCTTATCAAAAATGTTGAAGCTCCTTTTTCACTTCCAGAAATTCTTCCTGCAATGGTCTAGGTTGGGGCCTGAACATTAGTACGTGAAAGACCTCCTCAAGGGATTCTAACATGTCTCCAGAGCTAGGGAACAGTGGTTTACTGAGAGTAATCTGGAATCACATCAGACTTCTAATCTATCCTTATTTCATTCATTCTTAAATCCCTATTTTTATAACTTCCCTGTCCCTTTAGAATTTGGACAGGAATCCTAATAGTATTAGCATTGATTTAATATGTCTAAAAGCACTGATTCATTTATTTATTGCACCTACACTTAAAATTCACATCCTAGAATTTAGAAAGGTACTCCAGACACAGACTGTTAAATCTCCACCTGTTGATTTTTTTTTTTATTGTTCATTTTCACAGTGACAATAACTTTGTGCTTCAGGGTAACTCATATATAATTTCCTTTTTAAAAACTTTGTTCTTTATTGGATTTTTCCCATTATAACATTTAACAGATGATCCTTATTTTACATAACTTGTTTCAAATAATGAAAACAACCTAACTTATTTATGAGACTAATATAACCTTGATACTCATATGACTTAATAAGAACAATATAAGAAAATCACAAGACAATTTCACGCAAGAATATAGACTGAAAATCCTAAAGAAGTATTAACTATCTGAATAAAGTATACATTAAAAAAATAGAATCAAGAAGAGTATAGCCCAAGGGTTTAATAGTAGCTTAACAAAGAAAATATGTTTATGTCATTCATCAAATTAAGAGACTAGAGGAGAAAATTTTCATGGTACCTTGAAAAATGCTGACAAATCATTATAAGTTGTATTACATGGAGCATACTATATATATAGTATACTTCTCTCTCTCTCTCTCTATATATATATATATACACACTCTATATATCTATATATGTATATATAGATACATACACTCTCTATATATCTATATATGTATATATAGATATACATATATATTCTTTATGTATAGATATAGACAGATACACACACACACACACACACACACACACTGCATTAATGAAGAAATTTTAGGCCCATTTCCTTTAAGTAAGATACAAAACAAGAATGTTTCATATCACTCTTACTATTTATATCCTGGACAATACAGTAAGAATTAGAAATAAAAGGTAGAAGGATGATCATGGAAAAGAAACAAGAAACTGTTATTTGAAGATGACAAGCTCATTTACATACATTCTAAAAGTCAAAGAGAACTTATCAAAAATAATAAAATTCATTAGAGAACCTTGAAGCGGATTTGATCAAATGTAGGCATATACCCCATTCAATAGCAGAACACCGGCCACTGAACAGATCTCAGCTCTTCCCCAGATAAACCAGAAGCTTAATGTGAATGTTTTTCTGAGGGGGAAACATATAGGATTATTTTCTACTTAGTTTTCTTAACCTTCTCACACATATTAAGTGTAAATCACATAATGTCCAGTAGTACTTCATAGCTTTTATAAATTCTTATAAATTTAGCAGCAGCCAAAATAAAGCTGTAGTGGCCTGGAAGTCCAGTGTCTGGGTTTTATTGCCTTCTCCCTCCCCCACCAACAGGATGTGGAAGCAAGTCATGTCACTCTGCTCCTCTGAAACTCCTTTTCTTCACTGATAAATGAGATTTGACAATAGTAGGTATTCTTTGCATTTTTAAATGCATTACTTTTTGTAAATAAGCTTAAAAGTTTAATAACACCCACCATGTCTATGCCCCCCACCCACCCCATCCTCTGCTATCCCCACAACTCATATATCATCGTTTTGAAATAGTTCTTTCTAACAGCGCCTGGGTGGCTCAGTCGGTTAAGTGTCCAATTTCAGTTCCCATCATGATCTCATGGTTCATGGGTTCGAGGCCCGCGTCGGGCTCTGTGCTGACAGCTCAGAGCCTGGAGCCTGCTTTGGATTCTGTGTCTCCCTCTCTCTCTCTGCCCCTCCCCTGCTCATGTCTATCTCTCTCAGAAATAAATAAAAACATTAAAAATTAAACAAATTAAAAAATGTTAAAAAAATTAAAATAGTTCTTTTTAGGCAATATTCTCCAGATTAAGATAAAAAATAAACTATCTTCTATAGAACTTCATTAGGAGAGACACTGGCATACACTTTCTGTGATTTGACTCGATTAAATCTTCCATATAAAATACAAAGTATACCAGAGTCCGTCTATTAAAAGATACACATTTGAAAGACTTTTTTCTTCAGTTACGTGTGCGTGGTATTTCTTAAAATAGTGACAGAATTGACAAAACAGGATATTCAATACATCTTCACTAATACACACCTCCCACTCCCCAGAGTATAATCACAGTATAAAGTGATCTCTAGGTTTCTTCTGATTCTACAATTCAAGAATTATTCCTTACAGCTCTTGACTGCTTTGTTGGTTTCTTTTGAGATGCAATGGAACACCAAATTCACCTATGTTTCTCTTTTCTTCCTTCTCCCCAGCTCAACAACCTAAAATAATAGGTCCCAGGGACCAAGGCACCAGAGTTTATATATATTTAGAAGCAATTTTTTCCTGAAGGTCAGACAGTCTTCAGGGTCACTGCTAATAATGCTAATGTGCATTTGCTTAGATCAGGGGTTGACATACTTTTCTGTAAAGAACCAGATAGTAAATGTTTTGGCTTTGTGTACCATATGTTCTCTATCAAGAACTACTTCATTCTTCTACTAGAACATGAAAGAAACCACAGATAATACATAGATGAATGAGTATGGTTGTATTGCAACAAAACTTGATTTACAAAAACAGGTTGGGGGCTGGATTTAGCATATGGATCCTCGTTTGCCAAGCACTGACTTCAATGTAGTTTACCCGCTGATGAATAACTGTGTCCTATTTTGTGCCATCATGTGAGGAGAGCTCCTATGGGCATGAAAAAGTGTCTTCACCTTTTTTTTTCAAATGAAGAAGATATTTTTTCAAATGGCACACATTTTCAATTTAGGTAGGCGTGTGTGTGTGTGTGTGTGTGTGTCTATACTGATTTAAAACATCAACTTGATTTTATCATTTTTAGACACAGCTCACTAAGCAGAATATCAGTTCAGAGCAGTTCTAGCAGACTCAGTTTGAAAAATAACAACATTGGTGCGTTATTAATGCTGCCATTTCTACATGTAGCATGGTCTAACCTGTCAGGTTCATTAGCAGTAATCCAAATGTAACTTCAGGTAATGATCACTTCAAAGTGAACTCAAGTCTGTTGCCAAGGTGTGAAGTTATCAAGGCCAAGATACAACTTCACGGAGAAGCAAACCATTCGTGACCTTAATAACAAATAAGTGTTAAATAGCTACCAGCTATCAGTTAGGCAAGTTTTGCTGTGACACCGAATTATCAAATTGGTAAAAAAAAAAAATCCCTCAGTAGACAGCATGTAATAAATGACCAGGAATCTGAAAGTCATGAATAGAGTGTTTAAAATATATTTGCCATCATTGCTTCTCATGGGTAAGTTAGAGGAGTATATAAAGCAGAAACTAATAATAATAATAATGAAGCAAAATAACAAAGGGGCTGTCATTTCAGAAGATACTTGACAAAGTAGTTGAGTCCCTCTGATAATCTTTTATCACTAAGGAAACAGTAATTACAAACAATTTCTGGCTATTACATTGTAGACTAGAAATATGATCCCTTTTAACACGTAACATTGACTGTGTATTTAATAGGTTGAAAATCAGATAGTACTGGTTTTGAAATCACAGTCAAGAACTCTACAGATTTAGGCACTAGTCACACACATTACATTGTGTGAAAACTGGGTGTGCCACGTGGCTTAGACAGACTCTGATGTGCTGGAAACAATTCTAGCTGTCAAGACAGTAAAGGCCAGAGTGGTCTAGAGACTTCTGCTGGCTGAATGTCCCCTTTGCCTATTCCCTTTATTGTGCTAATGGAGCCCAGGAACATACTGTTCCAAAGTGAGCCTGAAACAGCATTCTCTTGGGTGAAATGTTCTCTCTCTGTTGGTGGGGGGAATCTTTCCTCCTTATTCTAATCTCAGTTCCCCACTGAGGAGGAAGAACACTGCATTTATTTCCAGGATCATAACGTGAAGGCTGGTGGCATTGAGGCAGCTCTGTATGGAATGGGTAACTGCTTGGTTGTGCCTTTCAATTACCTACATCACAGCTGTGCTTTTAGATTAGTCAGACAGAGCAAGGCTTCTGTTTAAAGTTGCCTTCCTGAAACTCAACAATATTTTCATACATATGCCAAAAAGCCAGGATTATGTGGGGGCACAATTAAATGGGCCATGTGGAATAATTGCATCTTTCTCTCTTTTCATATTCTAGTTCATTAAAAATGAGGCGCTACATTTCTGGTATTTCTAAGAGTTAAGAAAAACACTCTTACATAAGAAAAACGTCTTACCTGCTGGTCAGATTTTAAGATATGTGGTTAAGCTTGTACAGATGCTTTCAGTGTTCACTATACTAAAAAATGAATGTGTATCAAGAAAAATGTTGCTAGGGGCGCCTGGGTGGCTCAGATGGTTAAGTGTCTGACTTTAGCTGAGATCACAAACTCGCGGTTTGTGAGTACGAGCCCCGCATCTGGCTCTGTGCTGACAGCTCAGAGCCTGGATCCTGCGTCTCCCTCCCTCTGTGCCCTTTCCCTGCTCATGACTGTTTCTCTCTCTTTCTCTCTCAAAAAATAAACAAACATGTAAAAAAAAAAAAGAAAAATGTTGCTAATATTTATATGTGAAACAATGGTAATGGCACTAATAATTCTATAAGTTATTTTTTCTCTGAGAAAAAAATGAACTTGATTAATCTTAAAATATTCTAGAGCAGAGCTATGAACTTTGCATTAATTGGTTGTTATTTTCGTGTTAAATGTAGAATCTACTTTTGTGAGGTTTTTTTCGGACATTTCAAAATTACCTTCAATTTCAAAAGGTAAAGTCTTGTCTATTAATGTATAATGACCAGTTTACAGTGTCGGAGTCTTCTATCGTTAAGGCAATATTAATTGTAAATTAAAAATGTACTAACTAGAGGGAAGGATAAGGATGGATACTGTGATAAAGGGAAGGACTCTTCTTTCACTGCAACTATGTTTTCATTTCTTTCTGTATTCATTCAGCTACTGCTTGTTGAGTGTCTCCTTGTGACAGATAATTTGTGAAGTACTTCCATTGAGTGAAATATTTCTCTGGATAGCTGTGTGTAAGTTTTCACAAAAGAAATCCACATATACCTGTAAGTGGACAGTCCATGTCCCATATGTGGTTACAAGGGGCTTGAGAATAAATTAATATCTCATTCGTCACTCCTTTTCAGTATGATCTTTACCATCTCAAGTTTATATTTTCTGAAACAACTCACTGAATGCCTCTGCATTCAACAACCCTCTTTCAAGCACTATCACCATTATCTCCCAGGCTCAAAACCGGGAAGTCACATGTATCCTGAATACTGAAGAACCCAACACATGATCCCTCAGGCCACCCCCTGCAATAAGACAATGACCAAGCTCTAGCATGGCTTCCAGTGGCATCCGACCCTGTCCCAACCAAGGACGACCCCAGCTCTGTGGTTAAAATGCCTGTCTGAGGTAGCTCAAGGCTGTTAGGTGACTTTACAATTAGCTAACACCTGGTGACAGACCCAAGACCTCCCTTTCTTAGAGCATTTATGAAGAAGGGCTTATGATTGTGTATATGCATCTCTTTCAACTCAGACATGTCCTTCTCAAGGACCTGAGAGCCATTCCTCTGAAATGTACTCATCAGTTAGGATGGGACCTCTGTGTCCCAGTCTATGGAATCTTTCTTCCGTAACTGGCCTACACACATTCACACCAATCAGGTCAGCCCTCTGTACTTGTTCATTGTCTTCACTAAGCCCTGCTCTCCTTCCTGCTCAACTTAAACTGCCCAGTCACCTCAGGATAGATCAGAAAAGAGCAGAGCGCAGCTCTTTCCCTCTGTCCATGGTACCGACTAAAGCCTGTCTTCACCCCTTGTAACCAAGTGTTTTAATGCCTGTGTTTTACCTTTGACAGCTCCCTCCTCCCTCTTCCCATGTGCAGACAATCCCCTAAGGTTATTGACGCTTCTTTGGGATGTGTCATAATCTAGATTTTCCTTTTAGGTGAGATATAAATAGTATGTATCTTTCCACGACCTGATATTAATTGTAAGAGGCTCTAAGAGCATCCTCTTGAGCTGTCAGTGAGGGAGGGTGACTATTAGTTTTCTATGGCTGCCACAACAAACCACGGCAGACTTGGTGGCTTAAAACAGCAACAGTTTACCCCTGCACAGTTCTGGAGGCCAGAAGTCTGAAGACTCTGGTGGACAATCTGTTCTCTGCCTCTTCTAAGCTTCTGAGTCGCTACCTTGGTGTTCCCAGAATTTGGCTCTATCTCTGCCTCTATGTTCACATCTCCTCCTTCTCTGTGTGTCTCTTATCAGAACATGTGTCATTGGATTTAGGGCCCACCAGATAGTCCTAGATCTTCTCATCTCAAGACTCTTAATTAGATCTGCAAAGAACCCTTTTCCAGCTAAGGTCACATTGGCAGGTTCTGGGGATTAGGACATGAAGATACGATTTTGGAGGCTTCCATTCAGCCCACTGCAGTGAATTAGTTCCTTCATGTCCCTGCAATGAACACACAGGCCTCCTGGCCTTGCAGCTGCTCACAGACTCCTGAACATAAGAGTCAAGGTGGAGAGGACAATAAACAGGAGCTTTCCCCTACCCGACTGAGGCTCAGACCTCAGGCTGGCCATGTGAGCTTGCATGCAACACCAGAAAAAAAGATGAAGCCCAAATGATACTGTTTGGCAGAGTTCTAGAAGGTTTTTAAGAGTTTCAGAGCTTCTAAAACCTCAGTCAAGCCTTGTTTGGAGTCAGGTTTGTTGGGGCTCTTCTTCTATAGCACAACCCAGTTCTGGATGACCCTTTGTCAGTAGAGAACCTCTGGAGATGTGCTGGTCATGGTGGTTATCTTGGGAGCAGAGTGGGAAGGGCAGGCAGTAAAAACGGTTTCCCTTTCTACTGCAGCATTACTCACCTCAGCATTGGCAGGGCCAAGAGAATGAGAGGCTAATATGGAAATGAATAAATGAGAATAAGAATGAACAAGCAATGAATTAATCACCTACAGACCAAGGAGATTTCAAGAGTGCAAATTCCTCTAAATTCTTGTAATGTTGCCCAGCCCGGGGCAGTTGGGGAAAAAAAGTATTGTTTGGTCAGCTGAGCTCTGTTCCACAAATAATGGTCAGTTTTGATTTGGAGGAGAGGGGTGTAGAATGATGTGGCTAAGAGGTCAGGCTACAAAGGGGAGGCTTGTCACTCAGCGTGGGAGTAGGGCACTGGCTTCCCTTCCATTGACGTATCTGAAGGTGGATAACTGTGATAGCCAAAGTGGCCAAAAAAAAAAAAAAAAAAAGCAACTAAGAGTGATGGATTTCTGAAATGTTCAGACATAAGAGCCACTTCTTCACTTCTGTTTGCTTTAGAGAAAGAATATGACAGCCAGGAGCGTGAGGGTACACAATCCCACAGCAACAGTCACGCTAGAGGTACACATAAAACAGTCACACACGCAGATGATACAACCTTTTCAAACCCTTAAAATCATCACACAAGATGAACTAATTTGGACTTAGATGCAAAGGTCAGAGAGAATCAAACAGTTTTGTGCCAACATTGTCAGCAAGGCGTGTGAAAGTAAGCAAAACATCAAAATAAAGACCCTTGAAAAGGGAAGTGGAAAATGGGTTGCTTGCAATTATTCCATCTATTTTTGCAATGTCCTTTTCTGTAACACAGTTATCCCAGAGCACATTCTATTTTCAAAACAGAAGAATAAAAGACTGTCCCACAAGATTAAAAAAAATATTTGATATAGACTTCTCCTTTCCTGTTCATCATTACTGCTCACTGTTTGCTTTCAAGAGGAAAAGGTCCTGCATTGTCTGTAAATTTTATCATTAACAATCTGCTTAGAGCTCACAGATGTAAATTAATATGATGTAAAACAATCTAGAAAATAATTTTTGTTTAACAAGTATGTCTTCCTTTTCCTATGGATGTGTTATGAAATGGTGTCCCACTCTTTAGTGAAAATGAGTTTAGGAAAATATTTACTCATGCGGATTTTCAAAATTAAGAGTATGAAATTCCCCAGAAGTAACAGTGAAGGCAGTCAGTATAAGATACCCTAGTTATCAGCACCACTGCAGCAGTGGAAATCCTTACCCTCCTCACCTCTCCCTGACAGCTGGAGAGTCATAGGGTAGTAGAGTGGGCTGGGGCGCATGTAAACTTTCTAATATGATTGCTATGATTGGGTATAGGGGGAGCATGGGGAAAGAGCAGGGGTAGCTGCTGGACGTACAGCTTTTGGAGTAAGTCAGATTCTGGGAAAAGCCTTAGCTCTGCTTCCAGAGCTTGCTCTGGCTTGAGCAGAGGGTGCTGTGGGAAGGAAATACTGAGGAAGAGATTCCCATCTGGGCTGGGACCGTGCCTGACCGATGCCCTTCCTGGGGCTGACTGATCCACAGTCAGTGCTAGATCCCATGTGGTGGGTCCCGAATTTGAGCCAGGCTCTCAACCGTGTATTATTCATTATCTGAACACGGCATACATGTTTCTATTCATTAGTCTGTATATTTTAAATAGATGCATCTGTTCTCAATTGAGATGATTCTTCACCTTTCACACTAAGATTGTAAAATCTTGAAAGTATCTTTCATCCTGATGTAGTATTTTTTTTTTCCTTAGAAAATATCTTGAAAGGACCAGATAGTAAATATCTTAAGGTATCAAGGTCACAGAGTCTCTCTGCTGTAATTACTCAATGTTACTATTGTAGCACAAATGCAGCCACTGACACTCCATAAACAATGGGTGTTGTTATATTATGTCAAAGATCTATGGGCACTGAAAATTGAATTTCATATAATATCATGTCATTATTTTTTTAAAGTATAACTTTTTAAATATGTAAAACCTACTCAAAGCTCATGGACTTTACAGAAAGAGGTAAAGGCATAATGTACCAACCTCTGGTCTACAACAAGGTCTTAGTAAAGTTAATCTTCACTTTACAAGTAAAAAAAAATGTGAATAAAAGAAAAAGGTGGTGATGTTGATGTCTTTCTAGATAAATTATATAAACACATAAATGTTTGGCAATGTAAGTTGTCTGGCATTGTAATGAGAAGCACAAATTAGAGCTAAGAGAAGAAGGTTCTAGTTTTAGTTCATCTGTAACCTGTTAGTAGTCTTGGAAAAAATACTAAAATTTCTTTAATTCCTTTTTTTTTTGGTCTGTGGTAAATGCAAATAGCTTATAAAATTTCTAAGATCCTTTCTTCCCCATAAAGATTATTTCATCCTTATGTTTATGGTTTTTCCCATTTCCCTTGTATAACTAGCTACCTGCTTATTGTTTTACTTCTATCATATACAATTATAAGAGGTAAGATCTTAAAATCAGGCGTGATTGCTATAATTGGAAATGAATACTTTTTTAAATTTACCTTTAAAGCACATGGTGTTTGTAGAAAAGCACAACCTTTAAGACTGTCATTGATTTATAGCATATCATCACCCAGCATACATTTTGAAAAAGCTAAGAAATATAAAATCAAAGTAGAATATAAATTATTCAGGAGAGAAGTCCAATTACAAGGAGAAAAATATATTTGGATGCATATAGCCTACCTCTTTCTGTCATCAAAAGCATTTGGCAGGACTAGGCTCTGTAGCAGGTACTAGAGTCCTACTGATATAGACTTTCATGGCTGATGTGCTATATTTTATAGTGTTATATAATCCCAATCACACTTTCTAAAAATTTTATTGTCCAGCATTCACATACCCTATAAATGGCATAATAAATGATCTATAAATAATAATGTGGAGTTCACTGGGACCAAACACATTTTTACATTTTTCTAAAGAAGAACATACTACAAAACAGAAAATACTTTTAAAAAATAAAGGGAACAGAGATACATGTTCCTTTCCTGAGAATACTTGTATCTATTGATGATGGTGTAGCCCAGGATACATTAGCCCCTTGATAAATATATTCTTTAATAACATTGCTTGTTTTTAAGTTGAACACACCCAGAACTAGATGTATTACCCAGAAGCCTTCTTAACACTGATTTAAGCCAGATTTTGCTGTTCCTGAACCACAGAAGACTCATTCACAACACCTGAGCCCATCTTTGACTCCCCCTCCTTTGCTTTGTCTTCTCAGGCTCTACACCCTGTAGACCCCCATATTGCAAAACCTCCCCATTTCACTTTCCTGACATAGTATTTCCCATCTTCTTCCTGGGGGCAGACCATGCTCCTGACCCACAGGAGAGATCCAAAGAAGGTTTCTATGAATGGGAGAGGTTTGGGCAGTCCTCAAATGCTTTATGTGCCAGGGCAACCCAGTTGCATTGAGTTGGATTATCTGCAAAGGTTTAATTCAGTTTATTAACTCATTTCAGAAGATTTCAGCCCCATTTTACTATCTCTTTTCTTCCCTCTTCACTCAACCAGTAAACAAATATACATTGTCTGCTGTATACAAACAAAAATGAAACAAAATACCAACCAGCTATGTAATGGGGGTGAGAGGAAGAAAAAGATGTATTCTAATGTGAAGATACTGGCTTGACCTTGGGGTGTCCCCAAGGTGTCAACTGGGAAGACAGGTGACAGGGAGAAAATGACGGCATAGGAAGCCCAGCACATGATGTGGCCACATGAGTGATACGGATCCCAGGTGTGTGGCTTAGAGACAAAAAGAGATGATTGTATTTTAGGCCATTATCTTCAATCAGACTTGAGCTAATTCAGTAGCAGACCACACCATGTAAAGCTAGATAAATCTTGCCATAGTATCATCTGCATTCCCAAATCGAATACACTTAACACAATTATCTGATGCTCTTCTTTTTAGAATTATTCATGCCACTGTTTCCTTTTGTTGGCATGAGTAAGAACTACCAGCATAAATTTAACATGATTTATTTACTCCTCTACCAAAATACGAATAATTTAAATGTTTCATGACCAGAGGGCTATCAATATTTTATATTAATTGCATAGAAAAGATATCAGTGCAACTATTTAGAAATTCTTCTGTCCTGTGAAGAAAAGGCAGTAAGAAAGAAGCAATGAATTATTAATTAATAACTATTAATAATTGATAATGTACTATGTGCCAGGGACAGTGCCAATGTTTTCACGGACCTCACCCCCTCTCACCTTCTCAAAGCTAAGCGCTGTTTCGATTTACAACACTGTAGTTTCATTTTTCCCTCTTTTTGAAATCATAGGGCCTATGTTATTTTTTTGTTTAACTGTTCTCATGCAACAGTGAGTGAAATTCACTATAGATTAGAATCAGGTACCAAATTTGCAAGGTCCTGTGCAAAATGAAAATGCAGTTCCCCTGTTCAAAAATGACAAGATGGTAACAGCAGACCACTGAACCCAGCACAGGGCTCTTTCAGAGAGGGGCCATGTGCAATTCTCAGATCACACACCCATGAAACTGCCCTTGCCATATAGGATACTAAAGGATAAATATACTATATTTATATGCCCATCTCACTATTGATGAACATAGCTAAATGGTCTCCATTCTTCTGACTTTTTTGAATGATGCTGCTGTGAACATTCTTATGCATCTTTTGGTGAAGATATAGATGCATCTGTATCAGTTATATAGTTATGAGTGAAATTGCACCATGGTAAGTATGCCTATGTTCAGCTCTGGTAGATCAAACACAAAATTTTTATATTGATTTACATTTCCTCCTACACAGTTCCAAATTTCTCAGAGTACCAATGGTTCCTTAGTCTCACCAGCCCTTGAAATTTTCTCTTTTCCTCCTGGGGAGATGTTTAAAGTACAGATTCTTACATCCCACTCCAGACTTAACTAAATCCACACTGCTGGAGTTTCTCTCCAGATTCTGTATTTAAAAAAATAACTTTTTAATGTTTATTTATTTTTGAGAGAGAGAGAGAGAGGAGTGTGAGCCAGGGAGAGGCAGAGAGAGAGGGAGACACAGAATGTGAAGCAGAATCCAGGCTCTGAGCTGAGGGGCTTAGATGAGGGGCTCAAACCCATGAACTGTGAGATCATGACATGAGTCAAAGTCAGACGCTTAACCTACTAAGCTACCCAGGTGCCCCAGATACTGTATTTTTTTTTAAAAGCTCTCTCAGTGATTTTTCACTAGTCCAAGTACAGAACTGCTACTCATCATCAACTGTGGTATCTTACAACAGACCTAAAAAATGTTCATGTTGAACGGGGGTTAAACCTGAATTGAATGACTGAGAATACCAACACCAGATCATTACCTCTCCAAGAAGACAAGCCAGTGACAACAAAGCTGACCAGAAGTAGCCAAGCCAGGGATATTTTGTGTGGTTTTTCCAGCCCTACCCTGAGGGAGGGCCAATCAGCATTTCTTGCTCTGGTGGTGTGAAAGGGCTTTTGAGGAAGGGCAAGGGCAAGGTGGTTCCTTTCTCAAAGTTACACAGTAGCTACTCTGAAAACACCTTTGGAAATTATCATTATAGAGTCATTTTCATTTTCAACCTTCTAATTTTTATTTTCAATAACCAGAGTAAAACCACATCATTTTACATAATTATAGTGTAATTTAAAGCTTTTCTTTTTTGTTTCAATTCTGTAGGATATCTACTTAGCAACAGCATGCCATCTCTTTCTACTTTTTACGTTTTAGGCACATGCACATTAGAAGTGGATGCATGTGAGAAGAACAAAGGGGATTCTGTCAAAATATATTGTAGTTCAGGAGGGAGGCTTTGAGACTGTAATAAACAGTAGTGTGGGATCAAATATGTCGTGTTGGCATTTTTTTTGTGTTTAATTTCAGAAGAACATATTCATGGGGGGGATATATGTAGACAAGACTATCTCTAAAACATCCTATTAAAAGAGCTAATAGACAATGCATTTCAATATTTTAGATTTTCTTTCAAAGCAAAAATCATTTGTGACAGAAAAATACCTTCTGCCACATGGCATATGTTTATGGCATACACGTTTTTCTTTGTTAGGTAACATGTGCTAACATAAATTATAAAAATTAGCATTCCTGGCCATCTTTCCCCAATTGTATTTTTAAATATGTACATTTACAGCATAAATGTAAAGCTCTATGACGCTGACAGATATTATTCTCTCAGATTCAAAGATCACATTCTTTGTAACATATCCAACCTATTATTAACATATGCCTATCTTCACTTCAGAAATCAGAATGCATGGGTAACTCACATAACCAGAAATATGCTCATCCCTGAATCTCTATTTTATTTTCCCACGTGACCCTGGCATTAAGGTATTCTTCTCTGCAAGTGGGATATCAGAGCATTGTCTCAATATGTGTCCTCAGGAAGAGAGCACGGCCACAGCCACACTGCCTAGGTCTGAGTGCCAGCTCACAGGACAGGTTATGGTAGAAAGGCTGTGGTGAGTCCTCACAGCCCGGATGCCATTTTCTGCCTAGAAGGAGGTCCACTGATATTCTTAGATCCCCATGCCTTACAAGGAGAACACACTTCCTAGACACTCCCTTCCTTACCTTTCCTTCCTCTTACCTTTGCTTTCACCGAAGTCATTAGTAATCATGGGGGAAAGGGAAATAAGCCTAATCTGTGCTTTCGTGGTGTTTCAGTGTGTCAGGGCTGCTACAACAGACTACCATAAACAGAATGGTTTATAAACAACAGAAATGGACTTCTCACCCTTCTGAAGGTTGGAAGTCCAAGATCAAGGGGCCAACAGATCAAGGGTCTGCTGAGGACTGCATCCCGGTGGCCTTCCTCTCGGCTCACTGTGCCCTCACGTGGTGGATGGGGAGGGAGGCTCTCTGGGGTCTCTTGAATAAGGGCACTAATGATGGTCATGAGGCTCTGCCCTCAAGACATAATCACTTCCCAAAGACCTCACTACCTAATACTATTCTATTAGGGGTTAGGATTTCAACACATGCATTTTGTGGAGAAAACACTCAGTCTAGGATGGCACATGGCAGACAAAAAGGGCAGGGTCAACTGTTCTGAAAAAGTACCAGAAAAAGAGCCTTTAGACTTAGCCATGATGTTCAAGATTGTAAGAGCCTGTCGCTGTTCACCTGTTTAACACCTGTTCAATTACTTTAACTACTCCTTTGAGAAGAGAAAACCAGTCATTTGTTGTTAGTTAAATTTCTAAACTAAGGAAATGTTTTCCTGTAAAAATAGAACCTTTAAGCTGTTCCTTTACAACAGGAAAAGGATAGAAAGAAGGGCCTTATCAATGCTGCTCATGTCTTCTGCCCTCTTTCCCTGTTCAGAGTTCCCACAAAATTCCGGCAAGGACTTGAAACAAGTTTCCCTGGGAAACAGATGTCAGGGAGCACAGCTGGCGTCCTGAAGGTGCCCCATTTGGGAACACATCAGCAGTCAGGCAGCTGGTGAAAACAGTCCCAGATGCTGGAATCCAATGCAGGCTTGCTAGCAAGAAGTGTATTGTGTTCAGAGGAGTAGACAGGGTTCCACCCCACCCCCAACTTTTTTGGTGAAACAGGTGGCACACAGAGGGGGATGTCTGCATGAACTGCAAGCATCAGAAAAATGAGATTCTAACACAGAGGAAGAGGTCAGTCTAATCAGCCCCGTGATTCCCAGAGTGAGCCTGGATCGGTCTAGTGCAGCATACTCCTCACAGATGACCAGATCCCTTGGCTCCAGTGGCAAACACACACTGCTCCCAAATTACATAAGAGGCAAGGTCAAAAGAGAAGAGCTCTGCCAAACTTTATTAAGATCCATGAGGATCTAATGATCAACAAGTTAAAAAAAAAAAAAAAGGAAAGTGACACTGTACTGTCTCCTAGAAAATTGGAATTCAGTCATTTAAGGTCATATGTCACAGAATATAAACAGGCAGGGCCTCATGATACCACAAAATGGTAAGGACTAAGAATATTCATCTCACTTTACAGATAAAGAACTTGGAACTCAAAAAGTCACTGTCTGAAAACAGATCACGTGAAAGTCATTGCTCCTTTGTTTTAGACATCTTATCCTCTTTCTCACAAGTCTGTAAGATGTTCTGAAACACCTGGCCTAAGACTTTGTCTTGCCTGATGTTGAGGAGAAGGACAGCTGGCCAGGTAGTACAGGCAGACGGGGATGCAGAGCTACACAACTGCCCATTCTACTCTACTTGTTTAAATCTGTGAACAGTGTTGGTGGACAGATGCTCACCCATATAGTTAACAGATTATTTAGAATAGCTATAGAGGGCCTTGTTAATTTCCTTCATTCTAGAATGGAACAGTAAATGTAAAAGGTCACACACACACACACACACACACATACACACACACACAGAAAACACAACAAAAAATGCCTAGCCCTGTGCTTTGGAGCACCATCTCAACACCTCCAGTCACGTGAAGAACAAGCTCGTACATTACCCTTTACTTTCCTTATATTTGTTATTCTATGTTCTGTATTCTCAGATTGGCATTTTTTTCACAATATGAAAGGATGTAGTTTCTGATGTTGAAGTCCATGAACACACTGAGCACGCTGGCATGGGGCCAGGTGGCTGCTTGGGTAGGGTGGAGAGCATGGCCCTCCCTCCCCAGAAAGGCAGGAAAGCCACTGGGCTTCCCAAGGCAGCAGCCTCCTCCCAGGCTTCCCTCCAGAAAAGGTGGTTTACCAGAATGAGCTCATGCACTTCCTATTTCAGTCAACTCTTCCTCAAGATCCCCATTTGAGGGGAATTCTGCATTTGAGAATCAAATCAAATAAAGGTCAACCTCCAGGTGTGTCAAGTTTTAATTACTGTGGGAGAAAGTATAGACATTGAAGTCAAGTGTGTTTTAGTTATTTTTCTCATTTTTTCACTCAAGCAAAATTATGTAAAGATTGATGAATAAGATGTAATGATGAAATAACTCAGGGTAGTTATTCATACTACCTTAAATTGTGCCTTGTATCATCTATCTATCATTCTATGTCTCTATGCATCCATCCATCCCGAGAAAAAAATACAATTAAATTTAATATTTAACCAAAAGATTCAACAAAGATTTTTAGTAGACAAAGATAATTAAATAAATTTTCTGAACTGTGACTCAATCGTATGCTTTAGAAACTTCCTGTTTGTACCACAACGCTGAAGACTGGTAACAAACATCTAGCCAAAAGTGGTAACTAAAAAACACTGACATAACAGAATGATGTCCGTCCTTCCTGTCCTTCCTTTCTTTCCTTTCCTTTCCTTTCCTTCCTTTCCTTCCTTCCTCCCTCCCTTCCTTCCCTCTCTCCCTCCCTCCCTTTTTTCCACTCTTGAAATTTCAACCTACAGAGTAGATAGTAAAGCGACATTATACATAGCATTAAAAGCACTGGCAAATAAAACTAATTTGCTTGATTATTTCTGAAAGCACTTCCTTCTAGGGACTATTTTTCATAATGGATCAATGGTACCATATGCCACCTAACATATTTTGGAGTTTCATGAAATGCACAGTGATGACAGAAAATGCTTTTTCAAGGTGTGCACTGGAACGTTTGTAATGCAGTAATTGTTGTGAAGATGTGTCCTGTCAACTAATTTCACCAGTTAAGTATGACTATCAGTTTATATAGCATGAAAATGAAATTTCAAAACCTATGATAATACACAGCAGACTGCTGCTATGTGTTGAATTTCATTTTATAGCTTAGTTTCATTTTAAAATTCTACTGTGACATATTTAGCTAGAAAAAGATATTAAACCCAACTCTTTTTTTAGATTAATTTTTTTTAAGTTTACATCCAAGTTAGCTAACAGATAGTGTAATAATGATTTCAGGAATAGAATTTAGTGATTAATCACTTACATATAACACCCAGTGCTTATACCAACAAGTGTCTTTCTTAATTCTCCTTGCCCATTTAGCCCATCCCCCCAACCAAAGCCCCTCCAAGCAACCTTTTTTGTTCTCTGTATTTAAGAGTCTCTTAAGGTTTGTCCCCCTCCCTGTTTTCATATTACTTTTGCTTCCTTCCCTTATGTTCATCTGTTTTGCATCTTAAATTCCACATGAGTGAAGTCATATGATATTTATCTTTCTTCGACTAATTTCATGTAGCATAAAACATTCTAGTTCCAGGCACACTGTTGCACATGGCAAGATTTCATTCTTTTTGATCCCTAAGTAATATTCCTCTGTGTGTGTGTGTGTGTGTGTGTGTGTGTGTGTGTGTGTGTGGACACCACATCTTCTTTGTCTATTCATCAGTTGATGGACATTTGGGCTCTTTCCATACTTTGGCTACTGTCGATGGTGCTGCTGTAAACACTGGGGTGCACGTGCCCCTTTGAAACGGCACTCCTGTGCAACAGCGACAGAACCTGCTGGGCTTCAGGGTAGTTCTATTTTTAATTTTCTGAGGAACCTCCATACTCTGTTTTCCTGAGTGGTTGTACCAGTTTGCATTGCCACCAGCAGTGCAAAAGGGTCCCTCTTTCTAGGCATCCTCACCAACATCTGTTGTTGAGTTGTTAATTTTAGCCATTCTGACAGGTGTGAGGTGAACTACATCCCATTGGAGTTTTGATTTGTATTCCCTGCTGATGAGTGATGTTGAGCATTGTTTCATATGTCTGTTGGCCATCTGGATGACTTCTTTGGAAAAGTGTCTATTCATGTCTTTTGCCCATTTCTTCACTGGATTATTTGCTTTTTGGGTGTTGAGTTAGATAAGCTCTATATAGATTTGGGGTACTAACCTTTTATCTGATATGTCATTTGCAAATATCTTCTCCCAATATGTCGGTTACCTTTTAGTTTTGCTGATGGTTTCCTTCACTGTGCAGAAGTTTTTATCTTGATGAGGTCCCAATAGTTAATTTTTGCTTTTGTTTCCCTTGCTTCCAGAGACAATGTCAAGTAAGAAGTTGCTGCAGCTGAGGTCAAAGAGATTGCTGCCTGTTTTCTCCTCTAGGATTTTGATGTTTCCATATCTTACATTTAGGTCTTTCATCCATTTTGAGTTTATTTTTGTGTATGGTATAATAAAGTGGTCCAGGTTCATTCTTCTGCATGTTGCAGTCCAGTTTTTCAATATGATTTGTTGAAGAGACTGTCTTTGTTTCCATTGGATATTCTTTAGTGCTTTGTTGAAGATTAGTTAGCCATACATTTGTGGATCCATTTGTGGGTTCTTCTATTCTGTTTTTGTGCCAGTACCATACTGCCTTGATGATTAGAGCTTTATAATACAGCTTGATGTCTCCAGCTTTGGTTTCCTTTTTCAGGATTACTTTGGCTATTCAGGGTCTTTTCTGGTGCCATACAAATGTTAGGATTGTTTGTTCTAGCTCTGTGAAGAATGTTGGGGTTATTTTGATAGGGATTGCATTGAATATGTAGATTGTTTTGGGTAGTATCAATATTTTAACAATATTTGTTCTTCCAATCCATGAGCATGGGATGTTTTTCTTTTCTTTCTTTTCTTTTCTTTCTTTCTTTCTTTCTTTCTTTCTTTCTTTCTTTCTTTCTTTTTGGTGTCTTCTTCTATTTCTTTCATAAATTTTCTATAGTTTTCAGTGGATAGATTTTTCACCTCTTTGGTTAGGTCTATTCCTAGGTATTTTATGGTTTTTCCTGCAGTTATAAATGGGATCAGTTCCTTGATTTCTCTGTTGATTTGGATGCCTTTTGTTTCTTTGTATTGTCTGATTGCTGAGGCTAGGACTTTCAACAGTTAAACCCAACTCAAATGTATTTAATATAATTCAACTTAAATGTATCATACTTTCACTTTACTTCTTGTGACCTTAAAGTGCTGGCTATGTAACTTTTGATTTAGAGCTATCTTTCAACTTCATGATTTTAATATGAATAGCAATACTTTTTTCAACTAATTTGTTTTACTGTCTTGCTTTCTATAATTCCCAATTTCATTGAAATAACAAATCTGCTCATAAGTGAATATTCTTACTATTTAGCCCATAGAAGGAAGTGATGAAATTAGCTCCTCCACTTTTTCTGAACCTGAGGTATGCACAGGAATCTAGACGGATGGCTATCCATGTGTTTATCTATATAAGAAATACACATTTAGTATGTAAGCAAGGAGTCAGCAAACCTTTTATGTCAAGCATCAGATAATAAATATTTCAGATTTTGTAGGCCATAGGGTCTCTGTTGCAAGTACTCAAGTCTCCCACCAAAGCAGGGAATGAAGCAGTAGACAACGTATAAATTAATGGGCTGACTGCATTCCAATAAAACTTTATTTACACAAACACCAAGCATGGTTTACAGACATCTTGTCTAAACGTTTTTCATTCATAAATGTGGTAGACCAGCTGCATTGGCACTAACCAGAAGCTTATTAGGAATGAATACTCACAGGCCCCATTATGAACCTATAGAATCTGAATGTGTATTCTTCAAGATGCATGTGAAATTCATTGCATGTGGCAGAATGGGAAGTGTTCATCTCAATCATGGAAACTGGCTTATACTTGGATTTACAGAGCAGATAAAGGAGCTTTCACAGGTTGGTTTAGTTATCCATCCTGGGGTAAAGACAGGAAAGCTCTTAGTCGTCCAATTACATACTGTTAGGGGCTCATCTACCAGCACAGTGTCCTTGTTAAACTTTTCAGCTCCCTTTGTCCTGAAGACTGATATTCTCTAAACTAAGCTGCTGGCATATCAGGAAAAAAATGAAGCTTCTATTTATGTAATTTTTAATTTTTGAAAACAAAATGAAATTAAGAATTACAATTACTCAGCCATACAGATGGACACTAGTGCCCTCATTAGACTGCATTGTCCCCATGATATGCAGACAGTCATGTTTTCTGGTGAGAAAATGGGTTTCTATCTCACACAGGGCTGGCCGTGTGCCTCCATCAGTGTAAATCTGTTTTCTCTCCAACTGATGCCATATATAACACTGGTTTACACTTGTAGGATTGAGTGAAGTATGTTCTCTAGGCTTCACTGAACGAATCTTCCCAAAACAAATGGCTTCAAGTGTTTCCTGCAAAGAAACTGTAACAACTAAAAGAATCCTAATAATGCAAGCACAATAAAGCAGCAAGGAAATGAAAGTTCAAATATTTCCTTATTCAGCATGGGCACTTCATGTATTACATTATGAGGTAAAAACAGGGATAGGAATTACAATTTTCAGTGTGAAGTGATAAATAAAATGATGATTATTTGGCATAATTTACATCCACAGTTAGGAATAATAAATATCTCTCTAAGGGATTTCAGCTAATAATTGGATAAAGCCATTTATACTAGCAGGACTTTCAAACATGAAAATAAACTTCTACAAAGTCTTAAAGCATGTGACATTTATCCCAGTACTTTAAAAACTTTCCCAGAATTTAACAACCATAGTGTAGAAGTCGCTTTTGAGGGTTTTTTTTTTTTTTTGGTTCTTTTGTGGCTGTTATTGTTTGTTCCTTAATAGTGAAAGAAAAACTATCGACTTTAGAGGATAGAGGATATTTCTTCCTACTGCAACAACAGTGGTTGAAATCATACACAGAAAATGACACCGCAGTAGGTTAGAGTACAATTGTCAAAACTTATTTTTGAGGGGCGCCTGGGTGGCTTAGTCGGTTAAGCGTCCGACTTTCGCTTAGGTCATGATCTCGCGGTTCGTGGGTTCGAGCCCCGCGTCGGGCACTGTGCTGACTGCCAGCTCGGAGCCTGGAGCCTGTTTCAGTCTGTGACTCCCTCTCTCTCTGACCCTCCCCTGCTCACGCTGTCTCTCTCTCCTAGAAATAAATAAAACATTAAAAAAATTTTTAAAGAAAAAAAAAACTTATTCTTGAAAGATGTATAGAAAGTATTATTAAAGAATTTAAGAAGCAGATATTAGAATGGATACAGTTAAGAAGGTTTGTTGTAATGTTGGGTAGAAGTGATACTCAGATGCATTGGCTCATAGTGTTTTTATATATTCTATTCCAGTCAGGTAGGTAGCAAAAACTCAATTTTGTAAATGATTTTACCAAATTATTGACTTTAACTTATTACGTAAAGTTTTATTATAAAAGATGTGGTCTTCATATAAACAGTTTCTTGGATTAGAAAATATTTACTGGTCATGATGGGTGACTGTACCGCTAACGGAATATCTCTCTTGTTTAGAGAAAAAGATTTGAGTGCAGTGATTACACAGGCAGCAAAGAAAAGAGAGTTCATTCATCACAAGGTTTTTATATGTAAGATTTCAGCAAAACAAGTTGAAGTCAGAGGTAAAAGGTGCTGTATGTAGGGGTCTATTGTTAATTCTATAAAGTCAAGACTCCTATATGTGGTAGACTCTTCTCCAATGGTTTGAAATAGGGAGTGACCATGAACATTATTTGTACCACAATGTTTCATGGTTTAACTCATAGTACAAACCTTAAAAGTATCATGAAACTCAGCCACTCGTTTTCCTTTTAATAAATTTCCTAACCTTTTCAAGGTCATCATGTGTAACTACATAGAGGAGGCACTAAATAGTATTAAGGAGAACCACTTCTGTTTATATGATTCATAATTTGTAGATTCACACATCTCCTTTAAAAAAAACCCAGGTGGTAGCAATGTGATGGAAAGAGGAAGCTTTACAAAATTTGCCTAATAATGCCACATGGGATAGTGGCTGGCTTGGCTTTCTCTGTGATATCACAGGACTCTCAGTAGAAATGCAGCCTAGCAAATATTTCAGAAAAAATATAAAAAGTTTTCTGTACCTTTAGACTAGGTGTAATTTTTGCCAAGCACAAAAGTCCTTCCTCCCCATTTTTTCAAACAACTTGGGCTTTGAAGAGAATCCTTTGAAAATGGGTATTTGGAAATATTTTGTTTTGTGATTTTGTTCTTTAAAAAATAATCGTGTTTTGAAAACACATCAGCATTCTTAAAAATGCCTGCAAATAAAGCAGACTCTTCATTTGAAAATTATTCAGATGAAGTGTTTCAATGAATGTTGAACCTATTGAGTCAAAAAGACAATAAAAGACCCACCTTCTAAAATTGCTTGGTGTCAATGAAGAAATTTATTACTCAAATTTCAAGAAAAATCATTGTCTAATAAGTGAAAGTGATTCAAACATTGATTCTTGATTCAATAGCCAACATTGTGGTCCTTCCCTCTGAGGCATTATTTCTGTGAATTAACCTTCTCAGCTATGATTTTGTGAAAGCTGAATGTCAGAGCTCACTCTCAACCCATCTTTACTACAACTCTGTACCTTCTTGGACCACCTCAATACTATTTTCTGAGCTTCCAATGCTATATCTCATGTCATGCTTTGTGGCCTCAATATTCATGTAAAACATCCACTTATACCATGGGTCTGAGTTTCAACATAATTACGGAAACTTCAAGTTTATTCACAAAAAACTGCACTTGAAGATATGATTAGCAAGAAAAAAATAGAAATAAAAGAAGCATGAAAATTTGTTTTAAATTTTAAATTTTTAAATTTTAAATATTACTAACTAAAAAGAAGAAAAAAAGTGACCATGAAGTCAGAGACTTAGAGGAGCATGACAGACATTTGAAAGTCTCAGAAGAAAATTTCAAAATCAAAGAATGGGCAAAAGGACCAAGTTCTGGCAAAGAGAGAGAAATGGAGGCTCCCATTCACTCAAAACCCTGCCCATGAAATCTTACAGCAGCTCCAATGCATAACTGCTGCAAACTAGATACAAACTAAATGTCCTTCAGTGAGTAGGTAGCCAAACACCCTACGGAATAAGTATACAATGAACACTACTGAGTGCTGAAAGGAACCATCTTTGCATAGGCACAACAATGTGGATGGATCTCAAGGGCAGGACATTGAGTGCAAGAAGCAAGCCTTGAAGGCTATTTACTGTATGTTTCCATTAATATGACATTCTCAAGAAGACAAGTACAGTGATGGAGAACAGATTAGTGGATCCCAGGAGTTAGGTATGGTAGGGGGTGACTGTAAAGGGATAGTACCAGGGATTTGGGGTGAGGGAAGAGTTCTCAGGCCTGGTTAATGGTGACGGTCACACTAATTTATACATGTGTTAAATTCAACTGTACATCGAAAGGAAAAAAGTCAAACTGGAAGACAACTTTTAAAAACTGTGCTGAGAAAATGCATTCATTAGCTGTAAGCTTCACTATTCATAGCTTCATTAAAAAATGGTACGAAACACTTAGGAGAGTATAGGGTAATAAAACTGCAACTTCCAATTATCTTTAATTTATTTAAAAAGTCTTTTTAGGGGCACCTGGGTGGCTCAGTTGGTTGAGCATCAGACTCTTGATTTCGGCTCAGATCATGATCCCAGAGTTGTGAGATTGAGCCCCGTGAGGGGGTTTGTGCTGAGCATGCAGCCTACCCAAGATTTTCTCTTTCTCTCCCCCACTCTACCTTTGCCTTTCCTATGCTCACACATGCCTGCTTGCTCACTTGCTCTCTCTCTCTCTCTCTCAAAAGTATTTTTAAAGGCTTTATTTTTATTGTTAAGAAGCCTAAAATAGGATGTAGTTAAGTTTTTAAAGACCTTCCCCTCCCCAAGTTCTACAGTTGATAAATCCATATATATTTGAACTGACAGGTGCCTGAACAGCAGCTGGGTCCTGGGGCCTCTGGCTGGACCCAGGAGTCAGAATAGTTCTCATGCCCACACTCCAGCTCCCAGATTCTATTATGCTGCCTTCTCCCTGGTGTGACTGTAAAGCAATGAGATGGTTTATTCATTCGAGCCCTATGAAAATCAGTTCCTATCTTGCTGTACTCTGAGACCATTCTTATCTCACTCCCTATCTTTTAAAAAGGCTTTCTTCCCAAGATGAACATTTCTCCAAATCAGATTTATTCCTGAAAGAGTCCCTCTTCTCACTGCCAGGCTCATCCAAGCGAGCCAACTCTCTTCTTTTCCCCTGGGATGAATGACAGCTGAATCCATCTCAGACAATAGTCTGTACACGCATCCTGGGGGTTGGCATCCCATTGCATTTGGTAAATGACACAGAGATTCCAGACACTCCAGACTTTGGGGTTCCACAATTGAGGCAAAGAATTGAGGATATTTAGGGAAAAAAATCTCAAAATGTTTGGGAAATGGATACTTTTATTTTTAAGACAAAGAACAAATATATAATTTAACTCAAAGTACAACTGAGCAAAGAAGGATTAGTATTAATTTAATAAGTAAGGTTATATGCATAAAGGGACCCTGGACTCATGAAGCTAGAATACTTGCAAAGTCAGAATTTCTGCATTCTTTTTTTTTTTAATGTTTATTTATGTGTTTTAAGAGAATGTGTGAGCACAGGAGCAAGCTCTGGGGGAGGGGCAAAGGGGGAGAGAAAGAGAGAGAGAGTGCATGAGTGGGAGAGATGGGCAGAGGGAGAGATGGGCAGAAAGAGAGAGAGAGAGAAAGGGATGGGAGAGAGAGGGAGTAAGGGAGAGAGGGGGAAAGAGAGAGGGAGAGAGGAGGGGGGCAGAGGGGGAGAGGGGGAGGGGAGGGAGAGAGGTAGGGGGAGGAAATGAATTTTAAGAGGCTCCATGCCCAGTGTGGAGCCCAATGTGGGGCTCCATCTCACAAACCATGAGATTATGACCTAAGCCAAAATCAAGAGTCAAATGCTCAAATGACTGAGCCACCCAGGGGCCCCAAGAATTTCTACATTCTGTAATGAAAACTACAATTTGTCACTGGGGGCAGATCCCAGGATTTGTTCTGTTCTGTTTTAGTTTTATTTTGTTTTTGCTTTCTTTCCTGCAAAAGACCACTCTGGAGGCTGCTCTTAAACTATACTAACATAAGGCAAATACCCACACAGTATTTTCTCGAGTGCCCTGAAGGGAAGGAAAGTTCCAAATGAAGATATTTCAGTCTGAATTAGTTCTATTCACACTAACAACTCTAACAACAACAACAAAAAGTAAAATTTCACTTCCTTATGATATACAATTGACCTTTGGACAACACAGGGGTTAGAGGTCTCAATCCCCAACAACTGAAAATCCATGGATAACTTTCACCTCCCCCCAAAACTTAACTACTAATAGTCTACTGCTGCCTGGATGCCTTACTGATAACGTAATTGATAAATACACATTTTGTAAATGTATTATATATTGTATTATTACAACAGAGTAACAAAACACAATGTTACTAAAAAATAAGAAAGAGAAAATACATTTAGAGTTCTCTCCTATACTTATTTAAAAAAAAAAAAGCCATGTGTAAGTGTATCTATATAGTTCAAACCCAAGTCATTAGAGTCAACTATAAATGTTTTGTCTCATTCCTCCAAAATTGTCCTGCAAATGTTTTGGTCATCTGGTACCTTTCCTTTCCAGAGAGATTCAGGGACCCAGCCTTATTTGATCTTGTGACTTCACGAACCCCTGGGTCTTTAGTGCTCTGCGTCCATCCAGCAGAAGGGAAGCAGACTGGACAAACCAAATGTGCTTCCTGTTGCACTGATGAGGAAGGGACATGGGACACATGTCACATTTCAACTCATTACTTGATCCCACCTACACATGGGGGCCTGGAAAGTGTAGCCTCTGGCTCTCAAACAAGTACCTATATGACAATACCAAGCATGCTGTCTTCTTAGATATCGGCACTCTTGTGCAGTGCACCACTTGGAAATGTTTTATCCAGGCTTTGGAAGTTAAGGTTTCCTTTTGTAAAAAAGCTGCTGTTATGACTAAAGGCAATAAGTGGGCTAATCTCAAGTGAGTTGAACCTCCACAGAGGGAAGAGAGAAAGCCCCATTGTTTGGGACCAGGGAAACGTTTCTGAGTGTAGGAGAAGTTTGTGCCATAGCAATTTAGAAACAAAAATAAAGTGTATGCTGATTGTATTGCTTACAAGTAGGTGATCCAGGAAAACAAAGACACATGTGACACACATATAAATGTGGTGAACTTTTGGCAAGTGACAAAAATATATAATCAAATGATAGCTTTCGGACGGGACGCCTGGGTGGCTCAGTCAGTTTAGTGTCTGACTCTTGATTCCAGCTCAGATCCTGATGTCACAGTTCCTGAGATCAGGCCCCATGTCAATGAGGAGCCTGCTGGGGATTCTCTCTCTGTGCCCCTCCTCCAGTCACACGTGTGTGTGTGTGTGTGTGTGTGTGTGTGTGTGTGCATCTGTGTGCAAGCACTCTATCTCAAAATAAATAAATTTTTAAAAATGATAGCATTGTTTTAGGTAAGACTGAAGCAAACGAGGTTTGAAAATAGCAATTTCTGTCACACATGAGAAATGTGTGCTGAGTTGGAGACTCACGTGCTGGTGATGAAGAGCTTTCAGAAGGTGGATATAAACTTTGAGGGGAGAACTTTCATGTTGCTTTCACATGGTCCTAACAGAGATGGGCAGACAGATTCAATGGCCTGTCCACTTTCCCCCTAGCTGTTTATTCCAGGAACATAATCCTCTGTCAGGGATATACCCTGAAAAAGTCTGTTTTACTCTCTTCCAAGCACTGCAGACTCATTTGGGAAACAGAATTCTAAATCCCGGTAAGTGGATCTACAAGACAATAGGGAAATGATCACTTTAGCTCTTAAATAGAGCTTATGCCTCACAATGCTGTTTCACTGCCAACTCAGTTCCATTCCCCATTTCTCTGCCTCCAGGGTCTTAGAACAATGGCTTCTTCCACAGGAGAACATTGCCAACCAGGAATACCAAGACAGCAAGCGAAGCTGGCCTTTATGGCAGGAAATGAAGTGGACTACTATGACCTATGGTTGGTATTCTCAATCCATTCTCAATATATCCCAAGGGGGACTTCACTCTTGCTACAAAGTGAGAAATAACAACAATAACAATCACTACTATAATAGACCATATTATGAGGGGCGTACTTTTAAAAGCCTCTAAAACGCTACCAGGAGAGTTTTATGGCTACGCCAAGTCAGAACTTGGCCATGTTTAAAAACCAGGGGAGAGGGTGGGATGGTGGTGGCCCCAGGAGGGCCACATCTCAGCATTTGCTTGGCTGTTTCTCTTTTGTGAAGAGCATCACAACTGAGTTCATGGATGCCCCGAGGAAATACTAGGCACAGCTTGAGCTGTTCAAAACAATCTTACTAGAAAAGTGACTTTTCTTTTTAAGCAAAAAGGCACTTTTTGTAATGAGAGGTTAAAGCTAAGATACAAGCGAGTCCTGCTAGTGTCTGTTTACTTCCTCCCATTTCCAATCGCTCTGTGCATGACTGAAAATCAGATATCAAAGAGAAGAACTAAGGTTATTTTGCTGGATATCTATTCCCCTAAACATGGGGCTTTGAGGGCATATAAGCTTGAGTAATTCTTCAGAAGCTACAGGAAGTTTGTTCTCAGAATGTCCTTAAAGGTTCAGGCCCCTGTCCAACATGACGTTAAGACAAACATCTCTTCCAAATTTCCAAGGACTCCAAACTGCATGATGGCTTTGTGAAGTTCAAGCACAGCCGCAGGGGAGGAGGCAAATACACCTTTACTCTGACATAATCTAGGTTCTTCAGAGGTAAAAGACTTCAAGTGCATGAACCACCCATAGAGAAAGCAGTTAGAGTTAATTGTGGCTCTTGGTAGAGAGGATTTGCTGGTTCAAGGAAGGCAAATATAGAGGACTGTTAAACCTCGAGAGCCTCACACCATTCTGGGCTTTTAAGAATGATGTCTTTGTTTAGTACTTATATAGACTTCTTACAAATGTTGTGTAGTCTTCTGGAAAATGGATGGTTTCCAAATTCCCAATATATTTCAATGGGCTCTTTGGATGATCTCTAACTATATATCCTGTAAAGGAGATTTTCCAATATTTTTAGAATTTTTCTAACATTTATTCATTTTTGAGAGACAGAGCACAAGTGGGCATGGGGCAGAGAGAGAGAGGGAGACAGAGGTATCCAAAGCAGACTCCAGGCTCTGAGATGTCAGCACAGAGCCGAACGGGGGCTTGAACTCACAAAGTGCGAGATCATGACCTGGGCCAAAGTCGGATGCTTTACTGACTGATCACCCAGCTGCCCCTCCGATGTTTGAAATAAGGCAAACAGTTCTCAAAGCTGTTATTATAAATCTTTATTTTTCCTATGTGCTTATATCTTAACATCCTTAATATAATGGTAATTTAATGAAACTGGCCATTAGTTGAAGGCTCTGAAGAGTGCATCTGGTAGCAGAAACCAACCTTTTCAATGTGCTTAATAAAAGAAATTTTTCTATATTTCTCTTTATAGTATTATATCAAAAGCTGCTTTCAGTAAGCTCTGTCAAACCAAGGTATAGATAATCCCAATCATCATGACTTTATTGAGTAACTTGAAAGTAGAGCTAATACAAAAATGTATTAACACATCAATGATCGGCTTAGCCAGTTAAAGCCCAGAATTTATGAAGTTTGGTCATGTCTACCAGTTGCCTTTGTTCTCATTAGGAAACAAAATATCCTCAAGATGCTCTATACTGATAATAAAGAGGATATGGTTTAAAATAAAGGTCTGGTTTAAACCCCACACACTCCCTGCTCTATTATTTCTGCTTTCCTGCTAAAGGAGTAGGGGCTCATTATTTGTGTGAACTTGGGCACATTCTTATCTGAGCCTCAGTGTCCATTTGCAAAATACATACTAGTCAGCAATATCTACCTCAGAGGTTCTGTGAGTGCTATCTTTTTTTTTTTTTTTAATGTTTTATTTATTTCTGAGAGAGAGAGAGACAGCATGAGCAGGGGAGGGTCAGAGAGAGAGAGGGAGACACAGAATCTGAAACAGGCTCCAGGCACTGAGCTGTCAGCACAGAGCCCAATGTGGGGCTCGAACCCACAAACCCTGAGATGACCTGAGCCGAAGTCAGACGCCCAACCGACTGAACCACCCAGGCTCCCCGAGGGCTAACTATCTTTAAAACACATAGCTGAATGTGTGGCAAATAATAACTCAAAAAATGTATGATGATAATCATGACCATGACTAATGAGGGTCACAGGATGAGCAAGAAATAATGACCTAGAGTTTACAGGATCTGAGTCTTTCTGATTCTGAGACCCACTCACAATACCTCATGCCTTTCCCCTCAAATCTGGCCTTGCTCTCTTGGAAAGAGTTGTGTAAGTCCATTCTGCTACCAAACATTTTAGGGCATTATTGGGCACAAAGAAGAACACATGCATTATTGCTATTATTTTAATTTTGAGAGGAGAAAGAAGGGGGAGGGGCAGGTACGAGGGAGAGAGAAAGAATCCCAAGCAGACTCCACACTGTAAGCACAGAGCCTGAAGTGGGGCTTGAACCCATGAATCGTGAGATTATAACTTGAGTTTAAATCGAGAATCCAATGCTTAACCAACTGAGCCACCCAGGCACCCTGACCATGAATTATTTTTGAATAAGCAAACACTGGGTCAAAAGCCATATTTGCTGCTGATCCCACTCATGTCCTAGTTGAATCTATGCTCTAGATGGAGAAGCTCCTCCCATGGTCTCAGAGGCAAAGTTCTAAACCTTGGAGACCCCTGTGGCACCGCTCTTATGCCCTTGTTGGCTAAATGCACAACCCACACTGTCAATTCCTCTTCACCATCAGATGGTTGGAAATCTTTTTATGGCCACTGCCAGCAATGACTTCCCCATGTCCCTTCTACTTGTTGGTTGCTGCCCCCATTCAATCCTTCCTCCCTCTTTCCTAGAACATTATGGCAGGAAAGGCTACTTCCTACTACATTGCTTAACTCTAATTCATATAACTAAAAGATTAATCTTCTTCAATCATAGCTATACAAACAACCATGTTTTCTCAGAAATTTCAGTGATGGCTCATTCCTTTTTCTAAAGTAAAAACAAACTCATCAGGATAAGATCTGAAGCTGTCCAGAGCATGGCACACCTTTCCCTTTCCAAGACTCACTTCTTGCTAGTGCCTTGCCTAGACCTTAGCGCTTCTTAACCATTTCTTGTTTCCCAATCTTGTTTTGCTCCTGTATCTCTCCATACCTGGAATACACTACTCTCGACATCTTCACCCTTGAAATCCTTTCTATTGTTATGTTTCAAGTGAAATTAGGTTTCCTTTGTTGAATCTTTTCAAATGATGCTGCCAAGTGGTCATAGTGCTTAATGGCATCTCTTGTGTGCGCTTATGAACACATCATTATCACGGTCTAGCATGCTTTGTTGTTTTAACCACTTTCAGATTATTATTTACAAATATTAAAATGGTATGACAATTGCTTAAAGATGGCTTTTCATTTATAACTATATTCATTTAATACTGACATTATTTTGTGCTGCCGCAGAGCCTAATATGGGTTCATTCCACCAAACTTTAACATGGTGAAATTTGGAGTTACTCCAAAGCCACCTCCATCTGAGGTGGCCATGGATGTTATCTTTTGGGATCAGACCTCACTCCATGAAATAAGCATGATATTTTATAGACCACTTGCTTGGTGCTATTAAAAAAAATACTGAATTTTCTTATATTTGGTTACTTTCACGACCAGTGGACAAATTTTCCAGTAAAAATATAGCTGTGAAGAATGAAAGAGAAATGTGAGCATAAAGCCTCACATTTAACCATCACAGCAGGAAAATTCAAAATTGAATTCCAACCCTAGCTATTAAACACCCTAATCAAACCTCCCTCTGACTTCACTGAGCCAGGCAATTTTTCTCTTTTACCCACTGACACAAAGTCAGCAAGGGACAGAACTGAGTGGTTGGCCAAAGAAAATGAATAAACTCTGCAGGTCTGGTCTCATGGAGCTAGAGCATGCTAATTGTGGCCTGACCTGACTGTACTCTGAGGGTATTGGTGATGTGTGCAGGTGGCTGAGAATCCAAAACACGAAAATGCCATCATTACCTGGAGACTCAAATCCCCAACATAGCTTCTGAGGTTAATAAGTTTGCCCTGCTAATGCATCATCAACTGCAGTTACCTGGGGTACCTACTAATACCTCAGTAAATATTTGTGGAATAGATAATTGGATGGATGAATGAATGACTGAATGAATGAATGCATGCATGCATGTCTGCAGGCACAACGGAGATAAGGGCCAGGGTTTGAGGGAAGGCTTCTTGGAGAAACTAGGCAAGGTGGGGGAAGTAGGAATTATCCAAATGAAGGAGCTAGGAAGGGTTGAGGGCATTTTCTCAGCTCAGCTGGTAGAAACCAAACAACTAAAATTAAGGGCTAGAAATGACTGCTCTGAGTAGAACACTGGAGGAGAGATTCAGTGGAGATGCAGCAGGGCAGGTATGATGGTGACAAATAATTACAAGTGAAGGGAAAATGCAGCGAATAGGTCCACTTATACTCACAGGACACTGAGTTTACGTGTAGAAAGTAAAGGGCTTTGGAAGGATTGAAGATGGCCATGGATTCTTATACATGCCTTCCACTGGATGTGGGGTCTCTGTCCCATCTCCTCAAATCCGGGCAGACCCTGAGACTGCTTTGCTCAACAGAAAACAGCAAGAGGAAAGCTCCGATGGTTTCTCAGTCCAAGCCGGAATCAGACAGCTGCTGTTTCCTGTCTCTTGGAATGTTCCCCCTGGGAGCTCAACTGCAATGTTGCTCACCCTGGAGAGGACACATAGAGGTAGTCCCCTCATAGCCATAAATGAACCCACGCGATCAGCCACACCCACCACGGCATCACACTCACGGCTTCTCTGCCAGCTGGGCACCACCAGCCTCCGCCCATCCATGCAGAGTAGGACAGTTGCCCAGCTGAGCCCTGCCCAAATTTGTAACCTACACAATTGTGAAATAATTAAATGCTGTTTGAAGTTGGCAAACTTTTGGGTAGTTTGCTACTTATTGATAGAGGACCAGAACAGGGCATATAAAAATTATTTTGGAGGTAACATAGCCTTATTTTCATAGGGCCAAGCTTTTATAAGATGGTGTTATCACTGTTCTTGGGATCTTTTTTCTTATTACCTCTCTCGCCTTTCTGGTTCTAGGTCCTCTTTCTTTTTCCATATCTCAGTTCTCGATGCTGAAATTAAATTTGGAACAACAGAAACGTCATTCAACTGGCTCTATTTTCTAGTCAAGTTCTATTCCCACATAATATAATGTGCAGAGAAAACTCAGTATAAAAATTAGTCCCTGTCCTTGCAGAAGGGAGCCACTAGCACAAAGTAGTCACAGCTACACAGGGAAGGGACAGCACATAAGGCATCCTCTCCTGGGCACGACAAAGGAGGGAAGAAAATGATCCCAGCAGCTCAATCAATGACAGATGACAATGTGTTGAGGGTAGTCCCAGTCTGTCTACTTTTCTCTTCTGAATGTTTAACATTATCATTGTCCTGAACCCTCGGCCCAGAAAGCAGATAAACAGCTGCTAAAAGAGCCAGCAGTGTTCACTACTTCTCTTCTCTTCCCTTTGGCTCAGGCTGAAGCGGACACATATTGCATCCATTCCCACCTGCGGCCTCCTAGAGTCTGGAAGCCCGAATCTGCTTTTTAACTTAGAAGAATGTAACTATACCATATGCACCAGGGCCGCTGGTGTTTCATGATTCTTCTCTCCTGTCACCCCTCCCACTCAACTTTTCTCCTCCTCTCCGCCTCCTCCTCTCCCCCCTTTCTCCTCTTCCTGCTTCTCCCCTCCCCTTCCTCCTCCCCATACCACTCAACTTTTCTCCTCCTCCCCCTTCTCCTCTTCCTCCTCCCCTCCTCCTTCCCCTCTACATTCCTCTCCCTCTCCTTCCTACCCCCCTCATCCCCTCCTCCTTCATCCTCCCCCTCCCATTCAACTTTTCTCTTCCTCCCCCCTCTCCTCTCCCTCCTGCTTCCCATCCCCCTTCCTCTCCCTCTCCCTTCTTCCCACTCCTTCTCCCCCTCCTCCTAGACATATCTATCACCCTACTGACTTTGTTTAAAGCAGAAGCTCCTTTTTCAGAATCTAAAGGCCTAATCTAAGCTCTTGCTGACATACTATCATCTCTATCTTAGGCTTGCTTTCCTTCTATAAGAAGAGAAGTGTGCTTTATTGACATTGGAAAATACAGTGGTGTAGTGATGAGATTACCAAAGCGATGCAATTTCAAATGATAAATAATAGATTTAGGTACTATATATGTCAGTTTTTAAAAATAATTTTGCTTCCATATCACATTTTGGTTGAGAAGTATATATTGTCTCCTCCCCTGTTATAATGCATGTTGTTCATGACATGAAATATCTTCTCTTTCTACAAAGCTTTTCTCATTACTACATCCTCAAAAAAATCAAGAGCAAATCTCTGGTTACTGAGTTTTGAAAGAGTGAATATAACAAAACTACTAGCAGCAATGTCAATTTTCTATAGTATAAAGGCTGGAAGAGATACTTATAACTGATACTTTAAGATGTTTAATATTTTTCTCTTCTCCAGTTACAATAAATTGGTAAAGCTAAAATATTACAAATGAATCTTAATGAGCCATCAGATTATATGGGCCGAGTGAATCCTCTGAACTACAAAAGTATTTTTTTTTTTAATCATTTCCTTGAAAGTAAGAGTCATGGTGCATATAAGATAGGGGGCAATGAGCTATAGGTTTTAAAGACTCTTCAATGTGCCACAACCAATAATATTTATTCACTGTTTCTGTGTATTGTTTTATACTTTCATAATATCCTTCACCTACGTCATGTTAATGTAAACTTCACAATAATTCTCTGAAATGAACACAGTTAACTGTATCTTGCAGACAGGGAAATAGAGGTGCATGTAATTGTGCTCATCAAAGTCATTGTTCATCTAAAAATGCTGTGGCTCAGGGAGACCATGCACACAGTGGCTAAGTGAGAGGTTTCGAGGCTAACATTGTTGGAGTCTTAGCTGGTGACGGAATGTCATTCTGGTATTGGGCAAAGTAACCGTGGGGAGTTTCATGAAGTCTTCGCGTTTCTGGAGTAATAGTTAAAACACAGTTTGATCAGATGAGAATTTGGCAACGCCCCCTCCGCCCCAGGAACAGCATGAATTTTAAGAGAATTGTGGCAGTGGCCCAGTTCCTGTCACAGATCTGTGCTCATAGATCCTTTGTAATTTGTTTGGGAAGGAAGGTCTAGCATTGCCACCAGGAAAAATGTCCCCCAAAGCCCAGGTTATATATCTGTGGCAAATCATAGGGGAAAGTCAAGGGCAAAGAGACAGGAAACTCTGTGATTATCTGCCTGCAGAGTCTCTCACTCCAGACTGGCAGCTGGCCTCACAGTAGCTCTTTCCCCCCTGCAAGGCCAGGCCAGCATGGACACCTCCACCCCACAGCCCTGTCAGCGTGGCCTTGATGATGAATTCGGAGTGGGGCAGAGCTGCTACACCAGCCACAAAGTTCACAGATCAGGCTGAAAAACAGAAGTTTCAGGAAAGCATTGGCATAAATATATCTCCCATTGTCCACAGAGGAGACCAGATGGAAACACCTTCCACTGCATTCTATGATTGGAACTACAAAATATTATATAAATCCACTTTTGAAAAAGTCATTATAAGATTTATCCCAATAAGTGACCAATACTTTCCTTCTGTAACTGCAGCTAATATCACTCTGAGGGAGTCTTCCGGAAAACTAAAAACAATATGTGGCTTTGGGTTTTTATAAAATATATACAAAATGCTCTGACTTTCAGATAAAGGAAACAATCAAAGGTGAACAGTGTTTATTACTGGAAGTGAAAATAATATATAAATATGATTTATGTTTTTTCATATGCCAAAATAGCATATACTACCTTTACAAACAAAACATTATTTTTACCCCTCTCATTTAAGTCCTTACCCCTCTCATCAGACTACCTAGTACTACCTGGTTATGCTCAATCAAGTTGCAATCAACTAGTTACTGAATACATATTGCCAATCAAATTGCTATCAACTAGTTACTGAACATATATTGCACACTTTTCTAAAATTTTTCCCCAGTTATCTACAAATATATCAGGCACTATACTATGTACAATATATCAGGCACTGTACACAATGTGTATATTGTGGGACTCAATACAGTAAGAAGTGATATATGTAAAAATATAGACAAATGAAAAATTCTGAGTGAATTCAGAAAATGTAGAAAAAGGCTGAAGTTATATATATATATACAAGTCTTTCAGGAATTGCTGGCATGTAAACTGGATTCCTTGAGGAATTCTAGCAAGATCTGTATTTGCTGAAATGGAAGGAAAAGGGGAGTCCAGTTATAAGAAGGAGCAGAAGCAAAGCCGTGGGCACAGGCTCAGATGCTCCAAGTGATGCCAACAACCGTTAGTCCAGACTCTGCTGTTACTGGGTGTCTGAACACACTGGGGAGAGAAATAATATTTAATGCATTTAATACTAGAAGTTTTTTTAAAAAAAAGGTTCAGAGCCATGGCCCAAGGGATATGATAAGTACAATGGATTTGGAGAGAAAAAGAATGTTCCCAATGATTAAAGTACAAGAAAGAGCATCGAGAGACAAATGGGGTCCCAGAACCAGTGAATTCTTGTCTTTATTTCCTCACGTCCAAATGATCCCGTAATGGGATATAACAGAAGCTCCATGACAATACACCTCAGATTTTCCGAGGTGGTCCAGATACCAGTGATTCCACTTCACGGTTCCAGAAATACGCTACTGTTGAGCATACAGAAATAATGGCATTCTGATAAATAACCACAAGCAATGGTGAAGACCTAATTGAAACAGAGCGGGCAAAGTGGGAGGAGGATATAAAAACAAAGATATTTGTTTTAAGACAATATTGACAAGAACCGGTTTTATTTGTTGCATTCTATAAATTCATCTGGGCCACAGGAAAGACTTATTAACTTCATGTATTTTAGCAGACATAGGTCTCCTGGCAAATTAAGGCGGTTTTGTTTCCAGGAAGGAATTAGTTAAGGAAACTCTCAGAAAGCCCCCTTTGACCCTCCCGTGGCTGCTTTGAGTGTTTCTGCAGGGAGGGAGCAGCCTGGAGGGGACAGCGACCGAGCTCTGGTGGTAACGGAGCTGGCAGTGAGCCGGGCCGGCACATTAAGCCATTAAGCGATGAATCAGAGCAGGCAACGCAGTCACGTGAGAATTTTTTTCTGAATATTGTTTTCTTCCCATTACTGAAGGCAAATTCCTCTGCCTCTGTTTCAGGTCATTATATCGACAGCAGACTGCTCCTTGGACCAGGGAAAAAGAAGACAAAGGGAGTTTCTGTGTTTGCATTTCATTGAAACGCCGGGAAGACTGAAGAGCCACCGATGCCAGCCACCTGTCCCTCATCGCCAGGCGGCCAAGGCCCCAGAGAAACCAGCCTCCCCTCTGACAGCTCATCAAACCACCTGATCAGGCTGTGCATAATCTTCTCAAAATATGTGCCATGAGTAAATAAAAATTCTAACCTCCATTAGGTTAAATGGTCCAAATGTTTCATATACGTTCTATTGTTTATCGCAAATAATTGTATTTTTAGGTAGAGGAGATTTAGAGTCACTGGGGTGTGTGTGTGTGTATTTTTGATATGTCCAATGTATATAATATTTCATATATTTTACATAAATATATATAATATGAAGTACATAACACATTTAAATATATTAAGCATAAAGGTAAATATATTTAGTTTAAAATAAAGTTAAATATGCACTTGGTTAAAAATATACATATGCAGAAATACACAAAGTTAAAATACACGTATTGAACTACTGATGTAGGAAAGAATGGCATTAAGGTACATGTTTAGGGAAACCCTAATGTTGCCTATCAAACAGGTATCCCAGAATGCTGTGTGCAGCAGGATGGTATATTGAAGTACTGATTCTGGTTAGTTCTCTGCTTAACAGGTAGGATGGCTAATCATTCCCGTCCTCAAATCTAGCTTCCCACATCCAGAGAACTGGTCATAGCTACTGTACTGAAAGGCCCCCAGCACCGAGTCTCTGGGTCCAGTGAGAGGAACTGAAAGGAACCATTCCAAGCAGACGGGGTGGCCCAGGGCCGGCTTGCATGGCCTCAAGAGCTAGAACATCTGCATCCCTTCCCAAGTCTGTGTTCAGTGCAGATAGTTGGGGATTCAATTGGCCAAGATGGGTGTATTGACATCCCAGAAACTGAATAAGCACAAAGCAGGGCTCTTTTGTTCTCCTCAGAGATCTGGTTGTTAAACCTTCACCAGCACAGCTAGCTTTGAATCTAGAAGCTACAAATGGCCCGGCAGAGCAAACAGAAGCCAAGCTTCTGGAGGACAACGTACAAAGCAAAAGAGGTTGCATAAGGTGGGAGGCATCAGATGAGAGGGGCAGAGTTTAGACATTCCCAAGGGGATGACTCTGCGTCCGTGCTCTTCCCCAGATAATTCTCGGTCATCGTTTTTATTTTCAGTTCTTGCAGTGACTCATGTTTTACTTTAAATTTATTCTTAAGACTTATCTACATCTCGAACCATGAAATTTGGTCTTATCTTGACCATCTGTCATGTAAAATGAAGAAATGAAGCCCTGTGCAGTATCTCCACCTCTTTTCTCTCATTTCTGAGCCTTTTCCAGCTATCCCATTATTTTTATATTTTCAATGTGACATTTACATTTTGTTCTGTAACATCCATGCTTATATCTCCCCGGCTTTGCCGATAGGTAGATTCTAGAAATTAAGGTAAACAAACACGGTGATATACTGAATTTATGCAAATTGTACTCACTGGATCCAACTTTAAGGAGAGGTCCTATCCTATCATACTAAAACCTGGGTCACTCAAAAAGAGGATTTTTTCCGAAATTTGCATTGAATGCATTATTCTTCCTTATACACAATTAATTGCTTTTGTATTTTTGTTTTACACGTGGGAAGTTTTCTGGCGCAGATTTTTGCTTTTCTTGAGTGTCAAACTGCTGTTCGTTTGTCTTCTTGACAGACTATACCTTCTCAGCCTAATACTAAACTCCAACATTTTCTCTAACTCATTACCTTATTCTAGAGTAACTCCTACGTTTTCAGGTCTGCTACCAAATTGTCTTTCTAGAATTTTCTTACTGAATCCTCTGTCTTCCTTTATCTTGGGTTTCAATTGTATATCTTCGGGAGTACATCTTGAAGTTACTATTTTTTTTCCTCCTCCAGGAATCCTTCGTTTTTACTCTGAGATGTCCATGCTTTCCATTTTGCTGATTTCCCTTGTCTTTTGCTGGAGCCCAGATCATGTCATAGATATTTTCAGAAAAGCTGCATGGGAGGGAAACATTTCTGGATCCTTCATGTCTGCATGCATCTTTACTTACTCTGATGGTCAATTTTATGTGTCAGTCTGACTGTGCCACAGGTTAAGCATTAGTTCTGACTATGCCTATGAAGCTGTTTCTGAATATTAGTGTCTGAATCTGTGCTTTAGGTAAAGCATATTGCCCTCCCTAATTTGAGCAGGCACCAACCAACCAGTTGAAGGCCTGAATAGAACAAAAAGGCACAGGGAGAAGGAATTCACCCCTTTTTGTTTCCTGCCTGCCTGTTTCCATTGGGGCATCAATTTTCTCCTGCCCTTGGACTAGAATTTACATCACTGACTCCCCGCACTCTCAAGCTTTAGGACAGACTGGAATTAACAGCATAGACATCTGTGGGTTCCCAGCTTGCAAATTTCACAGACTTTGTAATTGCATGAGTCAGGGGCACCTGGGTGGCTCAGTCAATTGAGTGCCAGACTTTGGCTCAGGGCATGATCTCACAGTTTGTGAGTTCGAGTCCTGCATTAGGGTTTGTGCTAACAGCTCAGAGCCTGGAGCCTGCTTCGGATTCCATGTCTCTCTCTTTCTCTGCCACTCCCCTGCTCACACTCTGTTTCTCTTTCTCTCTCTCTCTTCAAAAATAAACATTAAAAATTTTTATAATTGCATGAGCCAATTTCTCATAATCTCTCAATAGATAAATATATAGGTAGATGATAGGTATAGGTACCTATCTTGATAGCTATACCTATATCTTGATAGATAATCTGTAATCTTTCTCCCTATATACTAACCGAGAAACAGAATCAATAGGATGTTACATATATTCTCTCTTGGAAGCTTGACTAAATACACTTACACACTTCATAAAAATTTGATTAAGTATAGGATTCCATGTTGAAAGCAGCTTCTCGGAACATTGTGGGCATTTCCTGTCATCTAGCAACAGCACGGGCGGGTCAGCAGGCTTCACTTTGGTGTAAGTAGGAAAATTCTTCAGAAGATAGGCTGGGTTCCAGCCCAAGCCAGAATGAAGACACTCTACTCTGGGGCTTCATCTTGATTTCTCTTGGTGAGATGATACATAGTATTTCTAGTAGCTTCTTTTGCCATTACTTTTGTGATTGATTTTTACAACCTTCTAGGGAATGGTGTGAGTTATATCCAATTTTTCTATGAAGAGTGTAATTCTGAGTACTATTTCCAAGGTTTTGTTCCTTTCTCCGTCTTTAAAGACTAAACTCCTCTTTTTCATTTCAGAGAGCATTATTCTGTGCTAGTTTTGGAAGAATTTCACTGGTTTAACAGAAACTTCACAGTGCATTCACTAAAAATAAGGCAAAATCTTTGACAGCTTTGCCATTATTTCAATATAATTTATAACCAAGTAATTGTATTGATGGATTATTCATTAAGATGCTCATCTTAATTACTATATGCACTTAAAAATTATTTCTGCAAAACATCCAAACTTGCAAATCTATAATCCTTGTACATATACGTATGTATTCTACATTGTACTGGAATTTTGCTCACAATCTATCCTTGCCAAGGTATTCTTTTTTTTTTTTTTAATGTTTTATTTATTTCTAGGAGAGAGAGACAGACAGACAGCGTGAGCAGGGGAGGGTCAGAGAGAGAGGGAGTCACAGACTGAAACAGGCTCCAGGCTCTGAGCTGGCAGTCAGCACAGAGCCCGACACAGGGCTCGAACCCACGAACCGTGAGATCATGACCTAAGCGAAAGTCAGATGCTTAACCGACTAAGCCACCCTGGCGCCCCCCTTGCCAAGGTATTCTAAATTATAGTATTTATTTTCATTTTTACTTTGGTGCTTAAAATAAAGCAGAGACAGCATAGTTCTGTGCATTTCTGAGATTAAAAAGATCACAACAGCCCTCTGAGCACAGGTATACCTCTAAGAACATGGAGATTGTTAGAACATAAAGAAGTTTCTATAAAACCAAAGCATAAAGGTAATCATTTGCTAAATATGTATGAATAGTAATGAATCAATTTAGCTCTGCCCCACCAGGAACTGCCCAGCACGTGACAGTCATGGGGGCTGATCACTGGTGCACAGACCACATGCAGAGGAGTCCTGGTATCAGAGAATCTTCCAGACTGATAATCGATGTCTTCACACAAGTCTAGGTCTTCCGTAAGAAATTTTCCCATATGTTCTTTCTCCCCCTCTTTATTACTCAGTTATTAGAGAGGAGGAATATATTTTAAATCTTCCAAAGAGCTACCTTGGTATTTGAAAAACCAAGTGTATTCTGGAGTTCTAATGAATTATAATTGATGACAAAAGTATAGTAAAATGGTATGAAATCATTCTGAAAGAGGTTAAAAAAAGTATTTTATGGCATATATTATCCATTCTTTTTACACATAAAGTGATAAAAATCTGTTTAATTTAAAATCTCAAATTTTTATATAATTATTGCAAACATCCTTAAAATTCTTTTCAAAGAAATAGCAGTACTATATTTTGGACATACAAAATTTAGCAATGACAAAATTAGGGGTATAGCTTTTAGACTATTAATTTTTAAAAATGCATCTCAAGGAATGATTTTTCTTTTTATGAAGTCTTTGTATCAATACATATTTAACTGGCGAATGATAACATGGAAAAGAGAAAAACGCAAATGGAAACTCATGTAATGTCCTCCCACAATTAATAAGACCTGAGTGTAAAATACATCTTGAAGCCTAGTTCCAGCAACTCTACTGTATTTTGATCTATTATATAAGGAAATGACAGAAGATAACAGAAAATAAAAGATAGAAGGTCCAGAATACAAAGGGTTCTGTGTTTATTCTCAGACTGCTCACTGACCTACTGGGTCAACTTCAGAGGCTCTCCAGCTGTTAGTGCCTACTGATCTCTGTTTATAAAGTACACAAACCCATAGGAGACTCACATAAATAACTCATAAAGAAAGGCTAAAGCAATTTGGGGCTGTTTAAACTGGAAAACAGAAGAATAAAAACTTGGAAAAAAAATTCAGGTATATACCAGAGGAAAATGTGGTTGTAAACTCATGTAAGAAAGCACATTTGCATGAAAGTGATAGCAAGGTGGTCCTGAGGAGGGTTCCAAACTCTCTGTCCTGAGCTTTCGGGACAGGTGATGACTCTCTTCTGTGGGAGAGAATATGTACATTCTCCTTCCTGAAAGCAAGTTTCCCATTGGCCAGAGGAGATCCTACCTCAGTGACAATGCATTTCCATAAATACTCCATGATGCAGGGGGCAGGCATCAACTACTTGGTAAGTGAAAACAGGACAGAAATAAGAAATCCTTTAATGACTTCCGTCATGGTTATGGATACCAGCGTTCCTTTGCAAACAGTAAAATATTTCAATAATCGTTTCTGTACATTAACTATATAGATTGGTAGTATTCTAAGGGGATTTTCCCATGAAGAAATTATTACTAATAACATATTGCAAATATTCATGCAACAGAAAAATCACATATATTTAACTATCACATAAACTTTCTCTAACTCAAGACAACATTTATTTTCATTTTCCCTATGTTCTGAAGGAGCCAGAACAGGATGAAAGAGAACAGATATAGGAAATCCTGCGGAAGAATCCAAGACCTATGTCCCAAGATGATGCCCTGATGATGAAAGGGAGGAGTCACTCATCAGAGCTTGGCACAACTTTGCAGGTGGGAAGTGCTACCTTCTGGAGACCCTTTGGTAGGACAGTTCACAGCTAAGCCCACCAAATCTAATTCAGATGAACATACGTGTCCAACCTCTGGGGGTGACTATTTTATATCCCCTTCCCACATTCTATAGAAAAAGAAATGTTGACTTCTGGGCTGTGTTTTCTCAGCCATGTATTTGTCTTTCAGAATTGCTACACACAGCTAAACATCTCACCACTTGAAAGAGCTGCCTTCTGTCCAGCTCATGTCATCAGGATAAAGTACTTCTGTGTTCCACATACCCCAAAACATTGAAAAAAATCTACTCTTCACAACAGTTTGTCACTATTGTTCCCATAGGGAAAATCAGGAAGAGTAACAAATAGAGAGCATGAAAATAAATACATATCAATATAATAAAGATGCGATTTCAAATCACCCCACAGACAGCACTGAAAGAGCTTTAAAAAACAGCAAAGTTTAAATTGTAACTTCATTTTATTTCTTAAAAATAAATTGAAGCTAAGCAAGACAAAAACTTAACTATAGAAAAATCAAAGCATTGCAAGTATTAGAAGAAACAGAAGATGAAAATTTTATACTTTTGGAGTCATGCAATCCTTTCTAAGCTGGTGCTAAGACCAGAACCCATAAAGAGTAGATGAAAGTATCTGACTACCCAAGAAAATTTATTTTTCATTCCTATGGCAACCAAACCAAACCAAAAACAACCTTCTGGTAGTTTGCTATACTGGTGGCTACTAATGAATGCCTTTGCAGAACACTGCCCTTCTGTGGTGCCCTCCCCTTGAATCTGGGAGTGGGGGGCCTGTGACTCGCTCTAACCAACAGAATGTGATAAAAGCTTCAGACCTAAGCTCCTAACTTTTACACTCTGGGAGGTCCTGAATTGTCAAGTTAGGAGCTCTGCTATCCCGCAGGATATACCAAATTGAGAGTTCAAATGGAAGGGCACAGTGGGGAGGAAAGCCCTAAGCCTACTTTAAGAAGAACAAGAAAATGCAGCGAAAAAAGAACCAAAGCCTGCCAGAGCTGTGACCCTGGTGAAGCTGTTCCAGCCAGCAACCAGCAATCCTAGCTATATCGGAGTCAAGAAGCCATATGAAACACTATAGGCCAGCAGGTGTCACACTGTCCCCCTTCTATGCTCTATTCTGTCTCAGAATTTTGAGAATAGCTTATTTTTTTTAAAGATATGGGCTAATTTGTTATAAGGCAATAACTAACTGGAACATTCCATTAGTCAACAAACTGGGGAAAGTATAAGCAACACACATCACAAGAAACTAGATTCTTAAATAAGCAAAAAAAGACCTTACAAATCAATAAGAAAAAAAGACAACTGTATACAAATGTAAATAAAATGACTTAAGAAGTAATTCAAAGAACCAAAATATAAGTGGTGCCAATAATCCTTTGAAAATCAAGCTCAATCTTAATCTTTTTTTATTTTTATTTTTTTAATGTTTTTATTCATTTTTGAGAGACAGAGAGAGACTGTGAGAAGGGGAGGGGGAAGGGAGGGGAGACACACAATCTGAAGCAGGCTCCAGGCTCTGAGCTGTCAGCACAGAGCCTGATGCAGGGCTTGAACCCACAGACCATGAGATCATGACCTGAGCTAAGTTGGACACTTAACTAACTGAGCCACCCAGGCGCCCTAATCTTAATCTTTTTTAAAAAATGGAATGAGATTCCATTATTTGCCTATTGGATTGCAACACATTTAAAAGCTTAGCAATAAATAAAATAAAACTTAGCAATAAACACAATGGAGATGTGTGGGCCTACTATACTCTCATGTACTACTCTTTGGGAGCAATTTATCAATTTATGAAAAATACAATGTATATATTATTTGGCCCACCAATAAAATTCCTAACAAGATGCTTTATAAAAATATTTACTTGAGGATACAAAGATATGTAAAATATTATGAACTGAATGCTGTGTCCCCTCTAAATTCATGTGTTGAAGGCTGAACCCGCAATATGATTTGGATATTTAGATGTAGGACCTTTGAGAGGTAGACAGGTTTAGATGAGGTCATGAGGGTGGGTTCCCCACGATGGGACTGGTGTCTTTATAAGAAGAAAAGAGACCAGAGCATTCTGTCTTTCTCCTCCATGTGAGGACACAGGGAGAAGGCAGACATCTTCAAGGAATTCCTTAGAGGGTTCTAACTAGGAATTCTGCTACCATGGATCTTAAACTCTCCAGCCTCTAGAACTACAATAAAATAGATTTTTGTTGTTCCACTACCAGTCTATAGTATATATACACTGTATACTATACTATAGTCAAGAAGTTCATTATTTATAATATCTTAAATGCTGGGAAGTTTAACACATACATCTATAAAAGTCTCATTGGAAAAATGACAGCAAATCTATGCAATGTAATACTATGTAGCTACTTACAAGAATAAGGCAGAACTGTACATATGGATCTAGGAGGATATCTAGATGTTGGTAAAGGGAAAAAAAATCAAGTTGTGAAGAGAATGTACGGTAGGATTCTATTTGTGATCCTCTATGAAAAAACTATGAGCACATACATATTACATATTCGTATACAGATATATTTATATAACATATCTAAGTAGACACAAGAGGCTATTAATGGTGGTTAGGTCTGGGGATTGGGAGTATTGATGCTGGACAACATGGCATGGAGAGGGAATAGAGACTTCCTTTTCACTCTATACCTGTCTGTACATGTTAGTTGTTAACATGAAACTTTTATTAAAAAGAAAAGAAAAATAATGAAGTGCTCCAAAGGCCGTTGTGTCAAGAGCTTCAGCATTCCCCCAGGCACGGAACACAGAAGCATTGTTAATCTTCATCTTTACTCTGGACTCATAGATGTATATTGAGTTGCACTGGTGACACTATGTACACACTGTCCCTCTCTCCTGGGTTAGTGAGGCATCAAGAGGATTGGGAAGGAGCACAGAGTTGGGAGAATAGACAATTACAGTCCCCACATTGGTTCCTGATGCTTTGACTCATGAATAAGGAGCAGTCACAAGATGCACTAGCAAGTAGGAGAGGGGTGCTCCCTTCCCCTCCCAGTCTTACCAGGAATAAATCTGCGTAAGGGGCAGTGAGTCCTCTAAGAGCCCTAAGGAACCCTCAGCATTCTCAGCCCAGACTCTGAATTCAGATGGGAGGAAATAGATAGGCATCACTGACAGTGGTATCATTTTAATCTTTTAACCTTTATAGATTAATTTTCCAGATTCTGATGGGTGTTTTGTGGAACATCTTATTATTTGATGTTCAAACAGAATCATATTCACTCACAACCTTCACTTATATACACTTATTCTGATATTTTTTTAGGCTTGAGGACCAAAAGAGACTTTTAATTTTCTTATAAAAAATCACAAGCCTTTATATCACAGTGTTAGGTTTCTTAATATCTTTTGTGTCATCCCTTGTAAATGTGAGCAAAGATGGATCTCTGTTATGCACATGTGACAGACCAAATCTAAAACATGGTCAGAGGGAAGCAGACCTTGAAAATTTTGTGGAACTGGAACATTTTCATTACCTATACCATGCTGTGTGTCAAACAGGCATGCCAATCAGCTTATGGATCTTAGCAGGCTGGTGCACATGCAAACTTGGTGTGATAGTTTCATCTACCATTCTCATTTGGAAAATGTTCTGGGATGTGTAAATAAATAACTGGGAAACGTCGAAATAGGCACAATATTATAGTTCAAAACTATGAGTACATATGAGAGAGAGGCAGAGTCACCATTTTGTTGAAGAATGTGAGCATGACCCCTCAGTGCAAATCAGAGGGATGATCATGAATATGAGGCCTCCTGAGTTATGACTAAGCAACCACAGACATTTATTTTAACTGTATCAACGGGCAAAGGAGATATATATATTTACTAAAAACAAAAACAAAAAGCATTACCTCTAATTATTTCAAAAGAAAAAAGGAAAAAGTCAGGGTTAGGGGGAAAAACACCTAGTGTAACCCTAAACCAAATGGCAGAGCTGTTGAGGACACTAACATTTGGCTATGAAGATTTAAGATTTTTTAAATAAGAAAATTAAGGTCTGTTTTGGTGTTTCAGGTTATAGAGCCAAAAGGTACTCCATCAGGATTATAGAGAAATGAGAGACTGACAGAAAACTCATGGAAAGATCAAGAATATGGGACTATTTCTGAGATAGTAAAACCTATATATAATGGAGCAAGGGCAATGGACAATGTTTGAATTACAATACCACACCATAACTATACAATGTATAATTCAATAGCTGAATGTTGCAAGCCAAATTCAAAATAAACAAAAAGGTGAGCAAAGAATAATTTAAAGCCATTAAGTGGAAGAATCCTATGACAAATGATATGATTAATCTGGAAATTTTAAAAAGATGTCATGGAAGGGTTTGGGATGAAGCCAGAGAAGGAGTCATGAGGCTACTATAATAGTTTGGTCCTGTAGATCTTTAGTCAAAATTAGTCTTTGTTTCCTACTTATTCCTGCTTCCCTGCTATTTTTTTGCTTTGCTTTTTTTACCTCCTTCATTTTAACTTTTAAGTTTTATGACTCACCTGCCACAAGGCCTTTCCTTATATTTCTTTGTTGAATTATAACAATCTTAGAAACATAGACCATGTAGATCTTTAATTTTTCCATTTCTAACTCAAATTCATGGCACATGTTTGGGATTCTCCCTTTAAAGAAAATTCCGTAACAATTTCAAAAGCACTTTGGGATTAACATTTGTGGTAAGGAGATTTTCTTTGATGGTTTCTTAGTATCTCGATGCAGAGAAACAATAGATTCTGGTGATGGTGGACTCTTTATGGTTAATAATAAGGTCAGGAAAACTACATGGTCAAGTGAATAGATCTCTAAGACTGCTCGTTGTGGAAGCTGTTAATGAAAACCTAAGAGATTTATAGACCGTTGATTTTATAATGTTTAGGTACACAATGGCATGACACTACAGTAGCCACAAATACTAAGCAATATTCAAAGTCCAAATGAAGTCAAATTCATTTTGATTGTAAAAATTTAGTTTTTCAATTTGCCTCCTGCTGCATGGAAGTAATATACCAAGTGATTCATTTCCACATTTGAACTGTTGCTAACCACAATGGGTGAAGGAGAGCTCAATGCAGGGTTGGGCTGTTATATCACACTTGGAAGAAAAGGGAATAAAATTAGAGTGCAGAATGACCTATCAAATTTCCCTGACAGGTGCTAATTCACTTTGATCTATCCTTCACCATAATTTCATTGGTGGGGAGGGCATACATATTTATAAGTGTGGAAACAGGCTGCTGTTGTTCTGTTTGTAATTTAAAGCAACAAAGAATTCATTTAGATTTCCATATTAGAAGTCCCAAGGTGACCCTGTAGTGGATACCAACCCCCTGCTGTGTAGGATTCCTAACATAATAAAGAATAAAGGAAAACAACAGTACATCACAACCTGGGCTCATGGGTAATAAATTCACATATTTACCACTGAAACAATAGCGCTGTGCAAAGCAGCATCATTACTACAATTTGCTGATGAAAACCCTAGGGATTCCAGGAAGTGCTTGCCTGAAAAGCAGCTGATTAATCTGAGTTACTAAGCTTTGTTAAAGAGTTATTGTTTTAATCATAATTAACAATGAGTAGTCACTCATGGAAAAGTTGTAGGTGGATCCAGTTCAACCCCTTGTGAGAGAGACGGCTTTTATGCTTTCTAAACTATGAATTATAAACAAAAATATACAATAAAACAAAATACCAAATGGGAAAACAATAACGATTTTGATTCCAGAGTTAGATTTAGAATCTCATTAGCTATGAAAAATATTCCATTTCATACAAATATCTCTTAGGTGACATGACCATGGTGTGTTATCTTTGTATACAATAAAATGCTTTAAGTTTCAGTAGGTAAGTTCTTTTACTTCTAAGGAAGGGCATTCTAACTTCTATGTACACAACAAACATTCCAATGCATGGTATGACTAATAAAAAGCCATAATTAGGTAAATAATTTGAATAGACATTCACAAAACAAGATATGGGACTGGTTAATAAGCATATGAAAGAGACGCTTGGAGTAGGTAAGATTGCAAAGGAGTTGGGGTCCCTATGCTTCCCTCATTCCTTGAACACAGCTATTTATCAAATCATTTTGAACACTCAGGAAATCAATCTGAGGACTGAAAGAACAAACTGCACAACTATAGGGAAAAGAGAGGCCATATCATGGAAGGCACAGATATGTGATTTAGGGGAGAAAAGAATCTTGCTTGAGATAAAACACAGAGCACTGTGCTGCCAGGTGGGCAGATGGCTCAGACACCAGGTGAAGACAGGGATCTGATGGAAGCCAGACACACAGAAGGGGAGATACTGTTTCCTCTTCTCTGAGGACTTCCTGAATATCAGCAGACGGGAACTCCTCTCTCCAGGGAAGAGAGTAGGCCCACACCATTTTTCACTCCTCTCATCAGCACTGACACACTTCAGCGAGTGGCACAAGGCACACAGTGGAGGCTTAAGCTACTTACACCAAGCCCTAACCTCCTGTTCTCTCTAGGTGTCTTTTTAACTAGGGCAAATGTGATTGAGAGCCAGATGAGCAGCAGAAGCCTCTCCAAGAAGACCAGCACAACCTCCAACATGTACCAGATCTACTGATCATATAGAGCTACAAAGCTTCAGATCCAGTGGAAACAGGACCAGGTACAGGCTTTCCTAACACACAAAAGACAGGGTACTAGATAAAATTCCAAGATTGAGGAATTCATTTCAAAAGAAAGAACAAGAAGAGTTCACAGCCAGGGAGCTAATCAAAAGAAATATAACTAATATGCCTGAACCAGAATTTAAAACAACAATCATAGAGATACTAGCCCAGCTTGACAAAAGCATAGAAGAAACCAGAGACCCTTACCACTGAGATAAAAGACCTAAAAACCAGTCAGGCCAAAAAAAAAAAAAAAAAAAAAAATTATAACCAAGGTGCAAAACCAATTGGATGTAATGATCATAAGGAAGGAAGAAGCAGAGGAATGATTAAGTGATACAGAAGACAAAATGATGGAAGATAATGAAGCTGAAAAGAAGAGGAAAAAACTGGATCATGAATGTAGACTTAAGAAACTCAGTGACTCCATAAAGTGTAATAACATTCTTATGATAGGAGTCCCATAAGAAGAGGAGAGGGAAAGGGGAGCAGAAGGTTTATTTGAGTAAATTATAGCTGAAAACTTCCCTAATCTTGGGAAAGAAACAAACATCCAAATGAAAGAAGCAAAGAGAACTCTTTAAAATCAGTGAAAACTGATCAACACCAAGATATACCATATTAAAATTTACAAAATACAGAAATAAGGAAAGAATATTGAAAGCAGCAAGGAAAAGAAATCCCTAACCTACAAGGGAAGACAAGACAGGTTCACAGCAAACCTATCTTCAGAAATCTGGCAGGCCAGGAAGTACGACAGGATATATTCAACATGCTGATTGGGGAAAATATGCAGCCAAGAATACTTTATCCCACAAGGCTGTCATTCAGAATAGAAGGAGAGAAAAAGAGTTTCCCAGACAAACAGAAACTAAAGGAGTTCATGACCATTAAAATAGTCTTGCAAGAAATATTAAAGGGGACTCTTTGTGTGGGAAGGAAAGACCAAAACTGACAAAGACTAGAAAGCAACAGAAAAAAATCTATATCAACAAGTAATAAAATGGAACTAAATACATAGTTAATAATTATGCTGAATGTAAATGAACTAAGTGCTCCAATCAAAAGACATAGAGTATCTGAATGGATTAAAAAAAAAACAAAACAAACCAAGACCCATGTATATGCTATCTGCAAGAGAGTCCTTTTTAGTCTGAAAGACACCTCTAGATTGAAAGTGAGGGGATGGAGAACCATCTAGCATGCTAATGGACATCAAAAGAAAGCCAGAGTAGCCATACTTATATCAGACAAACTAGATTTTAAACCAAATACTGTAACATGAGATGAAGATGAACACTATATCATAAGAAAGGGATTTATCCATCAAGAAGATCTGACAATTATCAATATTTATGCCCCAACATGAAGGCACTCAAGTATATAACTCAGTTAATAACAAACAAGGAAACTCATTGATAATGATAATAATAATTATAAAGGGACTTTAGCACCTTACTTACAGCAATTGACAGATTATCTAAGCAGAAAATCAACAAAGAAACAATACTTTTAATGACGCACTGGATCAGATGGACTTAACAGACATATTCCAAACATTTCACCCTAAAGCAGCAGAATACACATTCTTGTTGAGTGCACATGGAATAGTCTCCAGAATCGATCACAACAAGGCCATAAATCAGGCCTCAAAAGTACAAAGAGACTGAGATCATACCATTCATTATCTTCTGACAATAACACCACTACACTGATGTCAACTAAGAGAAATAAAAAATGGAAAGAACACAAATACATGGAAGTTAAACAATATGCTACTAAAGAATGAATGGGTCAACTAGGAAGTTAAAGAAGAAATAAAAAAATACACGGAAGCAAATGAAAATGAGCACATGCCAGTTCAGAACCTTTGGGATGCAGCAAATGCAGTCATAAGAGGGATGTATACAGCAATATAGGCCTACACCAAGAAACAAGGGAAGTTTCAATTACACAGTCTAACCTTACACCTGGAAGAGCTAAATAAATAAATAAATAAATAAATAAAAACAAAAATAAAAATAAAATAAAATAACCTAAAGCCAGCAGAAGAAGAGAAATAATAAAGATTTGGACAGGAAAAAAAACTGATACAGAAACAAACAAAACAGTAGAACAGATCAACAAAACTAAGAGCTGGTTCTTTGGAAGAATAAACAAAATTGATAAACTGTCAGCCAGACTTATCAAAAACAATAGAGAAAGGACCCACATAGGTAAAATCACAAATGAAAGACGAGAGATCACAACCAACACCACAGAAATATGAACAATTATGAGAATATGATGAAAAATTATATGCCAATAAATTGGGCAATATGGAAGAAATGGACAAATTCCTAGAAACATACAAACTAAGATTGTAACAGGAAGAAATAGAAAATTTGAACAGACCCATAATCAGTAAAGACACTGAATCAGTAATCAAAATCTCCCAACAAAAAATCCAGGGCCAGATGGCTTCCCAGGGAATTCTACCAGACATTTAAAACAGAAAAAACTAATTCTTTTCAAGCTGTTCCAAAATATAGAAATGGAAGGAAAACTTCCAAACTCATTCTGCAAGGCCAGCATTACACTGATTCTAAAACCAGCCAAATACCCCACTAAAAAGGAGAATTATAGGCCAATATTCCTGATGAATATGGATGCAAGTATCAACAAGATACTAGCAAATCAAACCCAATAGTACATTAAAAGAATTATTCACTATGATCAAACAGGATTTATTCCTGAACTGCAGGAGTGGGTCAATATTTGCAAATCAATCAATGTGATACATCACATTGATAATAATAAAAAGGGATAAAAACCACTGATTCACTCAATAGATGCAGAAAAAGCATTTGATAAAATACAGTATCCATTCTTGATAAAAACACTCAACAAAGTAGGCATAGAGAGAACATATCTCAAATTCAAAGGCCATATGCAAAAAACCCACAGCTAATATCAGCTTCAATAGAGAATAACTGATAGCTTTTCTTCTTTGGTCAGGAATATGACAGGGATATCCACTCTCACCACTGCTATTTAACATAGTAGTGGATATCCCAGCCTCAGCAGTCAGACAACAAAAAGAAATAAAAGGCATTTAAATCAGCAAGAAAGAAGTCAAACTTTCAGTATTCACAGATGGCACATTCTATGTAGGAAACCCAAAAGATTCCACAAAAAAATTGTAAGAACTGATACATGAATTCAGCAATGCTGCAGGATATAAAATCAATGTACAGAATTCTGTTGGATTGCTATTCACCAATAATGAAGCAGCAGAAAGAGAAATCAAGTAATCAATCCCATTTACAATTGCACCAAAACCAAGAAGATCCCTAGGAACAGACCTAACCAAAGCGGTGAAAGATATCTACTCTGAAAACTATACAAGACACAAAGAAATGGGAAAACATTGCATGTTTATGGATGGGAAAAACAAGTATTGTTAAAATGTCTATACTACCCAAAGCAATCTATACATTTAATGCAGTCCCTATCAAAATATCACCAGTAGTTCACAGAGCTAAAATAAACAATCCTAAAATTTGTATGGAATCACAAAAAACTCCAAGTAGCCAAAGCAATCTTGAAAAAGAAAACAAAGATGGAGGCATCATGATTCTGGACTTCAAGCTATATTACAAAGTTGTAGTCATCAAGACAGTATGGTACTGACACAAAGACATATAGATCAATGGGACAGAACAGAAAACCCAGAAATGGACCCGCAACAATATGATTAACCAATCTTCAACCAAGCAGGAAAGAATATCCAATGGGGGGAAAAAAACCCACGCTCTTCAACAAATGGTATGGAAAAACTGAACAGCAACGTGAAGAATGAAACAACCACTTTCTTAAACCATACACAAAAATAAATTCAAAATGGATGAAAGACCTAACTGTGAGACACGAAACCATCAAAATCCTAGAGGGGAGCACAGGCAGCAATCTATGATTGCAGGCACAGAAAATTCTTAGTAGACACATCTCTGGAGGCAAAGGAAACACAAGCAAAAATGAACTAGTGGGACTTCATCAAGATAAAAAGCTTCTGCACAGTGAAGGAAATAATCAACAAGACTAAAGGCAGTCTATACAAGAAGATATTTGCAAATGACATAATGGGGAAAGGGTTATTATCCAAAATCAATAAAGAACTTATCAAAGTCAAAACCCCAAAAATCAAATAACCCAATTAAGAAATGGGCAGAAGACATGAAGACATATTTCCGGAGAAGACATCCAGATGGCCAAAACACATGAAAAGATACTCAACATCATTCATCATCAGGGAAATACAAATCAAAACTCTAATGAGATGCCGACTCACAGCTGTCAGAGTGGCTAAAATTAACAGCACAGGAAAGAGCAGACGTTGGCAGGCTGTGGAGAAAGGGAGCCTCGTAGAGTGTTGGTGGGAATACAGATGGGTACAGCCCCTCTGGAAAAGTGTGGAGGCTCCTCAAAAAGTTAAAAATAGAACTACACTACGACCCAGTAATTGCACTACTTTGGATAAATTGTATTTACACAAAGGGTAAAATAATACTGAATAGATGGGGCTCATGCACCCCAATGTTTATGGCAGCATTATTAATAATAGCCGAACTGTGGAAAGAACCCAAATGGCTATCAGCTGATGAGTGGACAAAGAAGCAGTGGTGTGTGTGTGTGCATGCACACGTGCGTCTCTGTAAATATATATATTTGTATATGTGTGTGTGTGTATACATATACAATGAAATATTACTCAGCCATCAAAAAGAATAAAATCTTCCCATTTGCAACAACATGGATGGAGGTAGAATGCATTATGCTAAGGGAAAAAGGTCAGCTAGAGAAAGACAAATACCATACAATTTCACTCACATATAAAACCTAAGAAACAAAACAGATGAACATAGAGGAAGGGGAAAAAGAAGAGAAAGGGAGGCAAACCATAAGAGACTCTTAAATATAGAGAACTGAGGGTTGATGTTGGGAGGTGGGTAGGGAATGGGTTAGATAGGCGATGGGCATTAAGGAGGGCACCTGTTATGATGAGCACCGGGTGTTATATGTAAGTGATGAATGACTGGGTTCTACTCCGAAAACCACTATAACGCTGTATGTTAACTAGCAAGAATTTAAATAAAATTTGAAAGATGCTTAATATGACTAGTAATCAGAGACGTTTAATTAAAATCACAAGAATAGCCCACTTCACACCCACTACAATGGCTATACTGAGACAGATTGACAATACCAGGTGATGGTGAATATGCAAAGAAACTGGACTTCCTCTCTTTTGATAGTAGGATGTAAAATGTTACAGCCACACTGAAAACTTTTAAGTAATTTTTTAAAATGATAAACATATCACCATAGGACCCAGTGATTCCTCTTCTACATATTTAGTTGAGAAAAATGAGAGCATGTGTCCACATGGAGACTTGTATACCAAGGATCATGGCTCAACTCAAATAATCTCAACTCGATACAAATAAAAATGTTCATCAACTGGTGAGTGGACAAACTAGATATAGCCATTCAATGGGATTTTGTTCATTAAGAAGACAGATCCACTCAAAAGCTCTGAAAAAATCTCAAAATCATTATGCTGAGGGAAATAAGGTGGACAAAAAACCCTGTATTATATGAACACATTTTTATGAACTTTCTAGAAACGGCAGAACTATACATGGAGACTAGATCAGTGATTGCCTGGGTTTGAGGGTGGGAGTGAGGATGTCTCACAGGAGACAAACGAGAAAACATTTAGGATGGGGGTGCCTGGGAGGCTCAGTTGGTTAAGCATTTGACTTCTGAGCTGACAGCTCAGAAACTGGAGCCTGCTTCAGATTCTGCGTCTCCTTCTCTCTCTCTGCCCCTCCCCCACTCATGCTCTTGTTCTCTTTCTTTTTCTCTCAAAAATAAACAAACATTAAAAATTATAAAAGATAAAATAGGATGACAGAAGCATTGTAACACTGGACTGTGATGGTAGTTACACCCGGGCATATAGTTCCTATCAAACCATGTACTTATACTGGATGATTTGCATGATAAGTAAATTATACCCAGTGGAGCTATCAAAATGCATCAAGGCACAAACTTAAGATTTGTGAACTCTTGGACACTTTCACAAGTGGTAAAAGTTGACTTTAAAAAGAAATCAGTTAAGTATGCCGTTAATTACCTACTAACAGCATTATCTTTCTCCTGGAGAGGGTGTCCTAAGACTTCTTTCAGAAAACTAAGAATACAGCTGCTTGTATGCAGAAAGGTTTCAGGTAATCCTTTACGTGATCAGACCACTATGCCTTTGGCTCCCAAACCACCAAGAGGTCTTACCAAATGCCCCAGGTACTGGGCTCGTTACTTAACTGGGTAGCCGGAGCCTTGGTGGACTGGTCTGGAGTATGGATGAAGCCATTCCAGTGACCTCACAGGGCAAGTGGTCACAGCAAAAAGTGTCAGGGTGATTTTCCAGGGAACCAGACAACGTGATTAAAGGACCATGTTGGCATTTCAATGGCTTGGTAAGTAATGACCGTGACACAGAGGCAAGAGCTGAGAGATCAGATTCTCTTCCTCTGTAGCAAGGGTGGTGACATGGGTTTTTAATTACCAAAATGATTTGCTTCACCCATTGAGGGAAATCATCACAAGTCTGTCCTACAGCTACAGGATGGTAGCATTTATTGATTCTATTAGGAAGTCCCCTTGATGCAACTTTATGAAACATCATCCTCTGATCCACTCTTAATTCTTAGTACGAACACGGGTAGCACATAATAGAGTGACAGCTGAAACGAAAACATAGAGAAGGCCCTTTGTGACATTTCTTGTTGAACAGCATTTCAATTACCAAGGGAAAGTGGGATCTCCAGGATGCTACACGACAGATGTCAGCCTCAATTGGCTGAATCAGAGAAACATTGACTGAATTTCTCATAAACAATAAGGAATCCCACATCTAATTCTGATCATGTTTAAAAAGCCCAGACATTAATAGTTACCTATAAGGCAAGGAATACTTTATTAACATTTTGTTGCCACTCAAGATGCAGACAAAGAGTCTCTAATAAACATCTCTGTTGTCATATGCACAATCTGGTAGAATGTTAACTGTCTCAGAACCCTTGTGTTTCCATCTTTTTTCTAGATATTCCCAGCTTGTCCTTTAAAAATCAGTCAGATAAATGGGGCGCCAGGGTGGCTCAATTGGTTAAGCATCCAACTTCAGCTCTGGTCATGATCTCATGGTTCATGGGTTCTAGCCCTGCATCGGGGTCTCTGTTGACAGCTCAGAGGCTGGAGCCTGTTTCAGATTCTGTGTCTCCCTCTCTCTCCACCCCTCCCCCCTCATGCTCAATCTCTGTCTCTCAAAAATAAATAAATGTTTAAAAAAAAACAAAATAAAATTCACATTAAATCTATGTTTTTAAAATGTTTTTTGAGAGACAGAAAGAGAAAGAGTGAGTGAGCGAGAGAGCATGTAAGCAGGAAAGGAGTAGAGAGAGAAAAAGAGAGAGAATCCCAGGCAGGCTCCACGCTGTCAGCAGAGCCCACCACAGGGATTGATCCATGAAATTAGGACATGAGCCAAAATCAACAGTTGGGCATTTAGATTTAGGTGCACCTAAATCTATGGTTTTTAAAAAGCTTTTCCTAATGCCTTTATGAGCCCCATGTCCAGCCACCTTCCTCACAGTCTGAGTCAGATATTGCTTCGCTATTTTGCCGTTGGACACAAGACAATGTCCATCATTTCTGATGTCACAGGTACACACTGATTTACTTCTCTTTTTGTCATGGTAATTTGTTAGGGGGTGGGGGTAAATATGGGTGTGCATGTGCGTGCGCATGTGTGTGTGTGTGTGTGTGTGTGTGTGTGCGCGTGCATGGGCACGTGTGTGCACCTGTGTCCATCCATTCATGGAAATTGGCCTCATTTTTGAGGTCCTAAACCAGAATTCTATAACTTCTGGAGAGGCAGCCAAAGTACACAAAGTAATTACTGAATAAAGTGAACACACATATGTCAGCATTGTAGGCTGACATCCAAAAGTTCTAGAGTGCATTACTCAGGAGTAGACGCTGTGTAACATACGATGAGATCTTAATTCTGGAAAGAGAGGCAATAATTACAAAGAAGGTTAAGAATAAAGAGGCCGGCGTTAGACAATATGAACAGAGAAGGTTCTAGAGAGGTCTCGGTTTTGTGGTTTTATTTCTAATTTAATACATGTTGGATTTTATAACAAACAAGACTCAATTAACTGTAATAAAAAATGGATGCTTTTATTCTAACTGTGATTATATTTTTCACTAGAAGTTTAAACAGAACCATAACTCTCTAGTGTGTGCAGCATTGTGTCCTACTGTAGCCACCAGTGGATATTAGGTCTCAGTCTCCCCCACTCTCTCCCCCTCTGTAAACCATTCAGGCCAGTCCCAATTAGCCTCCCTGTTCCGGATCTTACCAGCCCACCTACCATGCACCATCCATCACACCTGTCTGTAGCTTACCCTTTCATTGGAACTCCAAGCATTTGTATGAAGTAAATTATTCTTCCTCCTCCTCCCCCTTCCTCCTCCCTCTAGTTTTTATTCAGAAAAAGTTGCAAACTTACAGAAAAGTTGTAAAAATAATACAATGAACCATATGTTCTTCATCTAGTAACCATTTATAATCAAATTGGCCATATTTGCTTTCTAACTAACTTATATCAAATTTGCAACCTGATTTTACACTTCAAGGAACTAGAAGAAGGACAAATAAAACCCAAAGTTAGTAGAAGGAAGAAAATGACAAAAGTCAGACCAGAAATAAATGAACCAGAAGCTAAGAAGACAATAGAGAAGATCAATTAAAAACTACAACTAGTTATTTGAAAAGTTAAACAAAATTTATAAGCCATTAGCCAGACTCAATAAAAAAAGAGAATTCAAATACAATTGGAAATTCAAAACAAGATATGATAATTCATACTATAGAAATACAAAGGATCATAAGAGACTACTATGAATACTTATAGGCCAACAAATTGGACAATGTAGAAGAAATGGATAAATTCCTAGAAGCATAAAGCCTACCAAGTCTGAATAATGATGAAATAGGAAATCTGAACAGGCTGATTACTAGTAAACAGATTGAATCAGTAATCAAAACCCTCCCAAGTCCAGGACCAGAGGAATCCACTGGTGAATTCTGCCCAACATTCAAAAAGTAATTAATTCCAATCCTTCTCAAACTCTTCTACAAAGTACAAGAGGAGGGAATTCTTACAAACTCATTTTACATTGCCATCATTACTCTGATACCAAAACCAGACAAGGATACCACAAAAAAAGAAAATTACACACCAATATTTCTGATAAACATAGATCCTCAAAGCAAAAATCCTCAACAAAATATCAGAAAGCCAAATGCACCAACGCATTCAAAGAATCATACGCCATGATCAAGTGGAATTTACCTCTGGGTTCAAGGATGGCTCAACACCTGCAAATCACTGTGACACACCACATCAACAAAATAAAGGATACAAATCGTATGACTGTCTTAGGGCCCCTGGGTGGCCAGTCGGCTGAGTGGCCGACTTTGGCTCAGGTCATGATCTTGCAGCTCATGATTTTGAGCCCCACATTGGGCTCTGTACTGACAGCTCAGAGCCTGGAGCCTGCTTTGGGTTCTGTGATTCCATCTCTCTCTTCCCCTATCCTGCTTGTGCTTTCTCTCCTCTCTCTCTCTCTCTCTCAAAAATAAATAAACATTAAAAAATTAAAAATCATATGACTGTCTCAAAAGATGCAGAAAAAAAAAAAAAAAACATGTGACAAGTTTCAATACCCATGAATGATAAAAACTCTCAGGGAACTTGGGTGGCTCAGTTGGTTAAACACCCAGCTCTTGATTTTGGCTCAGGTCATGATCTCACAGTTGGTGTTATCAAGACCTTCATCAGGCTCTGCTCTGACAGCACAGAGCTTGCTTGAGACTCTCTCTCTTTCCCTCTCCCTCTGCCCCTCCCACATGTCTTTCTCTCTCTCAAAATAAATAAACTTTAAATAAATACATAAACAAATAAATTTTGAAACAAAATTTTAAAAAACCTCTCAACAAAGCAGGTATACAGGGAATGTTCCTCAACATAAGAAGGACCATATATCACAAGCCCACGGCTAACATACTCAATGGTGAAAAGCTAAAAGCTTTTCCTCTAAGATCCAGAATAAGACAAAGATGTACATTTTCACTACTTTTATTCAATAAAGTATTGGAGGTCCTAGCCAGAGCACTTAGGCAAGAAAAACATAAAATAAAATATAAGGCATCCAAATTGGAAAAGAAGAAGCAAAGTTACCACTGTTTGCAGAGATACAATATTATGTATAAAATACCCTAAAGAGTCCATCAAAAAACCATTAGGACCAGTGAGGTCAGCAAAGCTGTAGGATACAAAATCAATACACAAAAATCTGTTGCATTTCTATACACTAATATAAACTATAAGAGAAATTAAGAAAAACAATTCCATTTACAATCTCATTATAGTCCAAAAGAATAAAATACCTAGGTATAACTTTTTTAGAAGTTTATTTATTTATTGTGGGAGAGAGAAAGTGGGGGGATGGGGAGAGGAGGAGAGGGACAGAGGAGAGACAGCATCCTAAGCCCTAATGTGGGGCTCGAACATACAAACCATGAGATCATGACCTGAGTTAAAATCAAGAGTCGGATGTTTAACTGACTCAGCCACCCAGGCACCCCTAAAATACCTAGGTATAAATGAAACCAAAGAGGTGAAAGATCTGTATATTGAAAATAAGACATTAATGAAAGAAATAAATGGAAAGATATTTCATGCTTATGGATTGGAAGAATATTGTTGATGTGTCCATACACAAAGGCCTTTACCAAATATGAGCCAGCATGATCTTATATATATGTGTGTGTGTGTGTGTGTGTGTGTATAATGAGTATTTTTATTAAGATTTATATATAATTGTTGTCATGATACATTCGCTGTGCTGTTGGACAGTAAGTTGTGGATATGCTGAGCCTTTATCCAGTTAACTCAATTATCCTCTAAGAGAAAGGAAACGTTGTAATGGAACTCCGGGACAGTCATCAAATCAGCTAATGCAAACGCTTGATACAACTTGCAAGGCCTTTCCGACGTGGCCCATCCAGCTCCTGACCCGGATGCGGTCTCTCCCGTCTCTCTCCTCCCCTCCCCATCCCCCCACTTCACTCTCTCTCTCCCGCAATAAATACCCTTCTCGGGCGGCCCGCTGCCTCTGCACGTTATGCTCTGATGCACCAAACTGTCAGCTCCTTCACGCACACTCTCTTGCTTGCCTCTATTCCCTTGTGAATGCGATTCCCTTACTCTCAAATACTGTTTCCATCTCTGTTCTTCCCTTAGCTGAACTTGTAATTGATTCTGTGTCTGGGTTTGAATCCAGGCTCTGCCACTTACTAGTTATGGAATCAATGAGGAGGGGGATGGTTACATAACCATTGTTTCTAAAATGGGATGTCGAGGGGCGCCTGGGTGGCTCAGTCAGTTAAGCGTCTGACTTTGGCTCAGGTCGTGTTCTCACGGTCCATGTGTTCAAGTCCCGCTGTCAGGCTCTGAACTGTCAGAGCCTGGAGCCTGCTTCAGATTCTGTGTCTCCCCCTCTCTCTGTCCCTCCCCCACTCGTACTCCGTCTGTCTGTCTGTCTCTCTCAAAAATAAAAAATATTTTAAAAAATAAAATAAGGGGCGCCTGGGTGGTTCAGTCGGTTGGGCGTCCGACTTCAGCTCAGGTCATGATCTCACAGTTTGTGGGTTCGAGCCCCGCATCGGGCTCTGTGCTGACAGCTAGTTCAGAGCCTGGAGCCTGTTTCGGATTCTCGTCTCCCTCTCTTTCTGACCCTCCCCTGCTCGCACTGTCTCTCTCTCTCTCTCTCTCAGAAATAAATAAAACATTAAAAAAAAAAAAGAAAAGAAAATGGGATTTCGAAAAGGTACAGCCTCATGAGATTGTTGTAAGGCTGCAGTGAGATACTTGAGGTTCAGGAGCTTAGAATATCACCTGGGAGAAGGTCAGCATCCAAAATGTACTTATCAGTACGCATATATACATTTGTTCCTCAGACCTCTGCTTAAATCCCACCCATTCTGGGAAGGCCTTACTGACCCCCAAATATGAACTCATGACCTTGCCTGTCCGTTTGGCTGTCTCGCATTTTACCTCTAAGAGCACCTATGATCATTTTCGGAAGTGTTTTTAATCATTTCTTTCCTCCAGTGGCTGTTTGAAATCTCTGCAGTAGTGACTCGATCTGACTCATTCAACCTCATAAGGTGCGTCCTGAGCCATGCGCGTGGCACCCAGTAAGAGTTCAGTAAATGCTTTTTAAATCAGTGAAAGAAATTCAGCAATTCAAATTCAGAATGAACTGTGGGATCTAATAGACAAAATAACTTTTGCAAACGAGGCTGGCAATTGATTTTTTCAGGTAGGTAAGCTGTACAATGCCTCCTCATTCTTCTGGGACTCAGAAGTACCCTCTCACCCAGAAAAAGTGATTTGCATGCAGCGTGAAACTTTAAGTGTTCTGATTTTCAAGCTGTTACAAAAACATGAGGGAATTAATTCTCCTGAGCAGTCCGTTTCTCACCGGCTCCTCAGCCCTGAATTCAATGTTAGAATTGTTTTTGAAGCAAAGTTAACAGGCAAGAAGATGAGATGATCATTTGGTAGTCAAATTAAACAGTGACAAGTCAATGGCAGTGTAAACTGTGACAGTACCAGGTGAGGCACCGGCAGGCTTCCAAACACACCCGCAAACAGGACTCAAATGCAGCCGGTGTTCAAAATTATTCTTGCAATTTACCAGGCATCATCACTGAGGTCAAAGGTCACTGGCAACAATACAGTTTTTTCCCCTTCATGGAGCCAGAAGAAAATGTCTCAAACTCCTGATCAGTGATTCACGTGGAAGCTTTTTCTAGGTCCACGAATAAAAGTTTCCCAAATTTGACCTTATTAAAGATTACGGATATAGTAAAATCGTACAAATTTATATCCTGCAAAATCCACATGTATAATGATTTACGTGATGGGCTAACGTGAAGTTATACATTTAAAAATTGAACATAATTGAATGTCTTTGACTTTAGAAAAATGTTCTCTGAAAAGCTCTTTCTATTTCTATGTAAATTTACATCTAAGGGCAATTCATTTTACAGGTCATTAGTTTAGTTGAAGTCATATGGCCTTGCAATAACAAGCATTAAAATATGATTAAAGTGATTCACAAACTTCAGGTGTCTTCCCCGAGTTTTAGAACCACTCACAATAAAAACTCGATTGGGAAAGAACCTGACACCAAGGAAGACCGCCTTGCGATGGTGGTGGCCATGACGGAGGTGTTGACAGTTCCCACACGGTGTTCAGTGCTGACCCCGCCCCAGACAGCGTGCTGAACATTTCAGTCATCTTGTCTCATTTCCTCCTCACAACACTCCTTTGAAGTTTGGGTTTATTGCTCCTAATTTAAAGTTAAGAAAACTGGGGTTGAGAGAGGTCAAACAACTGTTCCGAAGCAGTCAGTGCTTAAATGGCACAGTGCAGGTGGAAGTCCGTTGCATGATCTGTTTTAGGACCCAGGCAGAAGGCTCTGCCCTGTAGGAAGGGTGCAGGGCTGTCTCTAAGTGAAGGAGAGTGTTAACACTCAGGATCACAGGGCTGCCATATTCCAGCCCTCGGCCTGTAGGAAGGCGTTGGATGAGGGAGAGGTACTGTAGTCTGTTAAATAATCCTAAAAGAGACACACGCCCAAATCAAGCCCTAGTCGAATTCCCCTGTTAAATGTTCCCTCATCTATGCGTGCCGTTCACACTTTCAACCCGACCTTCCCACTGCGGCATTGGATTAAGGACTGTCTGTCCCACGTAACTTACCCTCCAGGAGTCAGGGAAGGTTTCTGCTTTGCTCACCTCGGTACCTCCCCTCCCTGCACTTTGCAAAGAGGAAGCACTGATTGAAGTTCACTGAATGCAAGAGGCCAGTTTGTGCACCCAGGTCCCTGCAAAGCTGGCTCCCTAGTTCCTTGAGCCCTTATTCTCCAAACCGTCCCTGGGGGCAGGCAACCTCTTTCAAGGCTGCCCTCAGTGTTCTTATCCCCAGTTTCCGCTATTTGCAAATCTGAGGCAGTCCCTGCTCAGTGAGCATTAGACCCAGTTCTACTCTAGCTGTCTTTCTGGATGCAGGTGAAAGAACACACTTCAAAATGAAAACATACGAGGTTTCTTTGAAATTCACTCTAAGTCCAGCAAGTGCTAAGATGAGAGAAACGATAGGGGCTGCCTTTCCCTATAAGACATTCAAACAAGCTCTGAGGGGTTACAAGGAGTTCAAATAAGATCCAACGCTGGAAGTCTTCCAGCAGAATCAAATATATCAAGCCTTTACAGAAAGCCTTTCCAATCTTTTGCTCTTCCTTTTAAGATAATCATTCCTATTTTGATATACAAGGCTTTGGTATATAAGAATGCTTAATTCTAAAGCTAACCTGCCCTAGAATCATATTAAAGCTATAGATATTTTGTGGGGAACATATTATGTGTTAATGGAAAAAAATGCATATGCACTATGTAGAAGGGTGTGTGTGTGTGTCTACAGATACACACATATACTTCATATACATTATTTTCCGGAATTCCCACAACTGACCCAGTAAGGGGGGGTATTATTATTTCAGCTTTATCAGAGGCTCAGAGTGTAGTTAAGAAACTTAATCAAGGTCACCATATAGTTCCCCAATGGCAGGATTGGGATCTGCTTATTTTTCAAGGCATCTTACTTCCCCTAAGCCTTTGGAATTAAGATGGGGACTCATGAGAGAATTTCTTAAAAGCCTGTTTTGAAAACTTTTTAAAAATTTACTTATTTATTTTAATTTATTTATTTATAGAGGGAGTGGGCAAAGAGGCAGAGAGAGAGAAAGGTAGAGAATCCCAGTCAGGCTCTGCGCGGTCAGTGCTGAGCCCAAGGCGGGGTTCAGTCCCACAAATCATGAGATCATGACCTGAGCTGAAATCAGGAGATGGACAAAACCAACTGAGCCACCCAGCCGCCCCTTAAAAGCCTGTTTTAGATCTATTACTAGAATGGGCTCAACTTGCTCAAAAAGTTAAACATAGAATTACCACAAGACCCAGAAATCTACTCCTAGATAACTGCCCAAAGGAAGTAAAAATGCGCTCTCAACACATATTCACAAATATTCATTAGCAGTTATTCATTAGCACACAAATGTTCATTAGCAGCTCTATTCATAATAGCCAAAAGATCAAAAACCCCAGATGCGTATCAACAGATGAATGGATACACATGATCTATACACACAACAGAATATTATTCAGCCATAAAAAGAAATGCACTACTGATACATGTGGCGCCATGGATGGATGTGATAAACATAATGCCTGGTGGCAGAAAGCACACGCAGAAGAACAATAGTTTATGATTCTATTCATATGAAATGTCTGGAGCGGGCAAATCTGTAGAGACAGGAAGAAGATTAGGGGTTGCCAGGGACTGGGGAGCAGGCAAGGGGGAGTGACTGCTTAATGGGTAAGGACTTTTATTCTGGGCTAATAAGAATGTTCTGAAAGTTAGACCAAGGTGGTGGTGGCTTCACACCATTGGGAAGGTACCAAATGCTACTGCTCGTTCATTCCATAAAAAATGCTTATTTTATGTTGTTTTACACAGTATGACTATATGACACATTACACTGTATGTTTTCCGTTTTATGAATTTTACCTTAAAAAATGGGCTCAAAGCACTTCTAGAAATTATAAGAAGGTAAGAAATCGGGATTCCCTGTTTCCATTACAGAATAAACAAGGAAGATATTTCCTTTGCCTGTGCGTAATGCATTTGCAGTAAGATGAGGAAGTTTTAGCAACACACCTCCATCTTCCTGAATCCAGCCTTCTCTCTTGGGTGAGAATGCAACAATGAACCAGAAAAGGCTGAGTTTCTGGCCTGACTCCAGGAAGCATATGAACTGGGTAGGTCACACCCTCTTGATGTCATTTTACCCATCCACAGACATGGGTGCAATTAGGCCAGGTGGGTGACTGCTATGTTATCTTCTAACCTAAGAAAGTGTTATATGTTAATATTGCATTAATGAAGTAAAGGGTGACTTCATTTTGTCTCTGATAGGTATAATGTTAAATCATATCCAGAAAGTGCCCACTGCAAAGCAATGCATTAGGAGCGGAGTATGATGTATGTCATAGTAAAAATGAGAAAAGATTGTTCTCCAAATGTGGACTGAGAAAGGAGCTAGAGTGGATAATAGATCAAAGAAAGCTTCTTCAAATTTAGCAATCTACTTAAATGCAAGAGTTTGCAATAGAAGATGGTTTTTTGCTCTATACCTATGTGGCTGAGCACTTTATGAGAGTACAGTGTTCCCACACATAGTAGAAATTCTGAACTGCTGAATAATCACGACCGATTGCATGACTATGGTCAGCAGAATAATCACTTCTGACAACGTCTAAGCCCTAATCCCAGGAAGCTGTGAATACTTTGGGGGGGTAGTGAAAGTTGCAGATGGAAGTTAGGTTGCTAATCAGCTGACCTTACAATTGGAAGAGGAGCCCAAATTACCCAGGTGATACCAATGTGACAGCAAGGGTCGAAGTAAGAAGTCAGGATAGTCAGTGTTGGAATGATGAAATGTGAGGCAGACTCCATTGGCCACCGCTGGCTCTGAAGCAGATGAGCACTAGGGAATGCCAGCAGCCTCAGAAAGCTAGAGAAAGCACATGGACTCTCCCTATAAGCCTTCAGAAAGGAACACAGCTCCAGCAACACATTGCTTTTAGGACTTGTGACCTAAAGAACTATAAGATCATAAACCTGTGTTGTTTTTTAGCCACTCAGTTATTGTAATTTGTTATAGCAGCTAAAGACAACTGATACACTGGCCGACTAACAACCCATGGATGTGTGTTGTCAGAACAGACATGGAACCCAGCACATCTTGAGTCACATTGTAAAGCCCCGAGGTAGTACCGGGAGGCGAGTCTGCAGAACCTGCAGCCATTCCCCCAGAGAGAGGCTCATGGGTGGCAGCAGACAAGAGAAGTTACATTTGTGTGTGTGTGTGTGTGTGTGTGTGAGTGTGTGTGTGAGTGTGTGAGATTGAGAGAGAGAGAGAGAGAGAGAGAGAGAGAGAGAGGGGAAGCCTCAGGGATACTGATGTTGGTTGAGCTAGCTCCTGATCACAACCTTGCTGCTCACAAGGGCACACTTTATTTGAGTAAAGATGTCACTAACCCAGAGCTTTTGTGACATTCACAACACTTCCACATACAAGTCTTCATTTAATCCCCCACATAAGAAGGTGGAGTCTGCATTGTTATCTCAATTAGATGAGAAAATGAGTAAAGGGTGGTGGAGTGACTCTCAGAACGTGTTAAAACTATGTAGGAAACAGAATAAGAAGTGAAACTCAAGACACTGAGCACTGACTCTAAATGCCACCACTATCCAGGCATTTGGACTCTTCAGTCAGAACCACTAAGTATCTAGAGAGGGTCCTAGCACATCTTGGTTATCCAGAAGCTTCTGAAGCTTCCTGGCATTGGTGGCTAGTTCCTCACAGTAATCTGGACCAGGACTGGGTGACTATCCAAACGTTTTCATAAAGAAATCCTCTGTGACCCCAGAAATTCTAGGAAAGTTGGACCATAGAGCCCCTCCCACTAACCTGCCTTGAATTCTCCAGCTGAAGAGGACGCATCTTAAAGAAGGTGATGACAGTGAAGGAGAGGGATAGGGCCAGAATATATTACTACTAAAGAGATCAGAAATAGAAGCTATAGGAGATAAGATTAATCGATACACTTGAAGACAAGACAGGTATGAACAAATACTCCATCTTTATAGTGGGTCATTGGACAGTAAGAATGGTATACATACCTCAGATCCAAATGTGGAACTCAAGCATACAGTTTTTTAACTGAGTGTGAAATAACAAGAAATATATACATTGGTCTCTGCCCCTGGTTCTTTACACAGAGCTCCTAAAAACCTTGTAAGTCAGGCTGCTAGGAGCACTTTTGTTCTAACATTTAGTCTTTGACCCTGGTTCCTGATGCAGGGTTCCTAAGAGCTTTGTAATTTCCTGATACGATGGGAATGTGATAGGAAAGTGCTTTGTTCTAATGAGGTGCCTTGGTGGGCTTCTGGATGGGGGCCAATCACCATGATTAGAAAGTTGAAATTTTGAGTAACCTCCCATTCTGCCCCCATTCTCCAGAGAGGGGCTGCAATGATAGACATAAACTGTCATGCTTACATGATGAAGCCTTCAAACACCCCAAGATTTTGGATCCAAAGATCCCAACAGCATGGAGGTTAGAGCACTTCTGGGTTGGTAAACACATCCATGTGCCAGGAAGATGGCAGACTCCAACTTCAAAGGGACAGCAGCTCCTGCACTTGAGGACTTTCCAGACCCACTCCCTCCCCCTACCCCAACGCCTCGCTCAGAGTCTCTTCATCTGGCTGTTCATCTGTATCATTTATCATATCCTTTATTATATAAAACTGGTACACATTAAGTGTTCCCTGAGTTTTGTGAACTGCTCTAGCAAATGATCGAATACAGGGGATGGGGGTGTCACTAGTACCCCTAATTTATAGCCAAGTTGGGCAAAAGTTGTGGGTAACCCGGAGGTCTACTACTTGTGATTGGCATCTGAAGTAGGGGACAGTCTCATGGGATTGAGCCCCTAGCCTGTGGGGTCTGAGCCTATCTCCAGGTAGACAGTGTCCAAATTGAGTTAGATTACAGGACCCCCAGCTGATGTCAAAGAATTGCTTGATATGGGGAAACCTCCCATACATTGGGCTTGGACGTACTGTGTGATCATAGTGGGAAAATAAAGAAGAAACAAACAGCAGTGTTTTCTCCTTTATACTAAGGAATTGTTACACGTAGACCGAGGTCAAATATTGTTACTAGGTCTTGTTCATCACTGTGGCTCAGAGCCAGAAGGCATTGTAGGAGTGACTACCTTGACTTTTTCTTGACTACCCCACACTGGTTTTTCTAGGGAAAAGTTTTCGTATTATTTTTACTATGCAAAGAGATTTTTCTAAGAAAAAAACCCCCTACATTATAAGACTTGAGGATGGGATTTGCTTCTGACACACAGTCTATGGGGTGACAACAGGTATCTTGGGGAGCCCCGTGAGTGCAGGAAATATCTACCCCACAGCTGAATGGTGCCCACACCCACTCCTAAAGCATCGATGTGCTCCTCAGTCTGACCAGTTTGACCAAAACAAACCTCTCTGAGAAAGATATGTTCTCCTACCTTAACAATGCCATTAGAACCAATGCCATTCTGAAAGAAACCGGGTGAATCGTTCCTCTGAATTGAAAAAGAAATCAAAACATTTAATAATTAAGTATTGATGTTGATGACCGCTCGTGGTTATTTATACCTTCCCCTTTGGAAGGCAGAACTATTTCCACAGCCATGATCATCAAAGTACATACAGACACAACATTAGGGAAGGAAGTACCACAAAGCTCTGATTTCAAGAAATCAAAACCAGTTTACTTCTTACCAATCAGGAAGTTGCAGAGGATGAAAAGGAAAGGAAGACAGTTCATCCACTTGATTTAAGGTTCTCAAAAAGAGAATCTGTCTCAACAGATTCTTTGTGTCAAACCATTCCTTTAAAAGAGCCTCTAGGTGCCTTGAGGTTGTCAGTCAAAAGCTTGGCTGAACAGGAGTCGAGGAGAACTCTGGTCAGCCGTGAGACCAACATGAGGAGGCTGGGGTCAAACAGCAGGATGTTCATGATAGAAAAAGGTGGAGAGGCACCTGGCCTCTCCTCTTATCACATGGAGTGCAAGAGACATGACCTGACTTCACTTAAGGAAGTATCATCACATAATCTAAAAGAATTTCCACAACTTAAAGTCTTCTAGAAATTAAGATAATGGCAGTAGGATTTGTTTTCAACTCTATACGAAAATACCTCTGTTGTTTTTTCCCCTTTCCCTGACAAGCAGTGAGGCCCTACGTGATGGCAGAATGAGAGAAACATATATTATAAAAATAAAAGAACAGAAAGAAAATAACAGCAGTGACACTATAACAGTAAGCACAATAAACGCATATGGAAGAAGCTAAATTGTAGCCTAAGAATAAGGCCTGTGAAAATTTTTAATTATTTTAGAGAAGTTGGGAAAATACGACCCACCTACAGGATTCCAGCGTTGCTCTAACTCCCACTCCTCTTTTCTGAATTTTGAAAAAAAAGAATCTCTGCTCCTAGTAAGTAGGATGATGAGGTGTGGTACACTAAATTGTCTTGCTTTTGCACTCCCTTCATTCGCTTCTAGCAACAGTGTCAACACTAGGCCATGTCTGCACATCCTCAAGATGGGTGAGCTGTGCTTTCCCAGGGTTCCCTTTGGCCAAGGAGACTTGCAGGTGTGACGTGAGCAGGGGCAACACGAGTTTGCACAGCTGAGTTGCCCTCTTGCTCTTCGTCGTCCTGAGAAATTCATGCTCCGCTAGTTGCTGGCCCAGAACATGGAGCGGACATGAACTCTAAACTTTGGTGCCCGGAAAGAACCAAGTCCAGCCCGGAAGAACCACATCCCAGCTGACCTGCAGACACCTTCTGTGTCTATAGGAGCAAGAGATGCATCCTTTCTTTCTATGCCACATGGAATTTAAAATGGTCACAGAGCAAAACTGAACGATACCTCATCTGCCTGGCTTGTTCAGGAAGTTCTTTTGCCCAGAAAATTATTAATGGCACTCTTTATTCCCACAATTTATTCCCAAATTATATGAGCATCATAATAACAACAGCTATGTAGCTTCATAAGATAATTTTTTTTAAAGTTTCATTTACACATTATCTTCAAATCTTGCTTCTCTTCTACTTTCTGCTGTATCTGAGGGATGTCTGTTACCCACTCTCATCTGCCCTGCCCAGTGCCTCCCACTCAATGCTCCTAGTGCAAAGTGTCTCCTCAAATGGTTCCCTCTTGGCACTATCTTCCTTTCCATGGACTTTTATGTATCTGTACCTTTTCTTCCCAAACATTCAGTTATATTGCTCTCAATTCTTAATATCTACATTTCCATCAATAATTATCAGTGAAATCTCCTTTAATGTCTACCCTGTGCACCATTCACCTAGCTCACTACAAGGCAGACGTATGGCCCTCTTTTTATCTTCTCTAAAATACCAAAGGCAGCAGGAGACACCCTGGGCACAGATTTAAGGAGGCACTCGCTCTGGGAGGGGTGGGGGGGCAAATGTTTTCCCGCTCTGAAACAGTAACACAGCTCCTTCCCTGAGCTGAACTGCTCTCCACCTGAATGACCCCTGTATATATTTCAGAGCTCAGCTAAAGCCTACTTCTTTGCAAAGCTCTTCCCTGACACAAGTCAGGCATTCAACACTATTGAAGACAGGCATAGAAACATAAGTGAATACATGATTGAGAATTGAAAGCTAGTGTGACTCATCCATTCACCAAGGGCCCAACACACTTCTGTGTCAGTATTACCTCATCGGGAAGATGAGAGAGTTAAGCTGCAAGGTCATCTGTGGTCCTTGCAGTTTAAAGTAATACTATTATATGATAACCTTTGGTTTATGATAGGACATTCTGGTAGGGAAGGAATGGCATGGAGAAAGGTATCGATGATAGAAAGTGGGGGCCATCTGGGTACCATGAACTAGCTAGGATTACTTACAGCATTATATTTACTGTATGATATGAAGTAAACAACCACCAAAAAGTGTAGATTTCTGGGCTCCTCCTTTCTATCCACCCCTTCTGCCCCACATGCAACTTCACAACACCACAAAGTTACCTCTGAGCTACATGTCAGCTATTAAAGCTCTCTTCTCTGGTCCTCAAACACTCAGGTATGTTGTGTCAGATACCTTAATCATCCTTTAGATCACTTACTTGCATTTATAATGAATTGTTCCATATTTGGCTCCCTAGACTACAGGAACTCAGCACTATACCCCTGACTTCTGGGACAGTGATAAAAACAGTATCAGAATGTTCATAACCTATGAAATGATCTTGGCCAAAATGGTTAATATGAACCTACCTATGGAGAATCAGTCAGACAAATCCAGAAGTTGGCACATTTTAAAAGAAAGCCTGGCAGAGTGTCTTTTGGAATTCTGGGCAGTGTCTAACATTGTAAGTTGTGGATTCCATAGTGTGGTTGGTGTTTTTCATGAACTTTGAGCTCTTTTAAAACTCTGGGGAGTGTAGGAGTCTAGCACGAAGGCTGTGACTCTTACTTGTGCATGTAAATGAATGTCATCTAGTGGAAGCACTACTGATTTTCCCTCCTCATCCCAAAGAAGCCATCTATTTGTAGGTCTTAAATTCATTTCAGTATTCATGATTGCTTTGGTATGTTTCTGTTGTTTGGATTGTCCTCTGAATGGGTTTTTAATACTTTACTGGTTCCCTCATTAATTAAGGAGTCAAGTAAAATCTTTGACATGTATTCATTTTATATTTGTATGGGTGTCATGATTTTATGCATTTGTAAAATGACGATAACAGTTCTGGATATCATCCACCTAGCTGCCAATGAATTTATGCGACAGAGCAGGTAAACTACGTAGATGAAGAAGTATATCCCGCGCTGGGAAGCGTGGGCCCTGGCATGACTTTTCTTCGTTTCCAAAGTGAAACCCAAATGGCCAAATGGCGATAGAAATAGATTTTTAACCTTGCTGACTGTTTCTCTTGTACTTTTTTTTTTTTTCTCTGCAGATTATGTTTTCTTTTTCTTTCTAGTTTGTGAATGTCCAATCAGTTATTATCCTGGGGTGGCATCAATGACTGAGAATGTGTTTTATAGTCTGAACACTTGGGTGATTTCTGGATAGATGACAGAGATCTATTCTCTTTTGGGTGACAGATGACAAAGAATCTGTTCTGTTTTTCTTTGTCTATTTTGATCCCAAACTAATCAAGAATTTTGTGGCCACAGGAAAGAACAGCTCTTTGATATCTGGGCCAATGCATTTGGGCATTTCTAGGTTTACTCCTGACTACAAAACTCAAATGGTAAAACCGAAGCCCAAGTTCTCCATGTGTCTGTGAGTTCTGCATCCCTAATGCAGAAAAGCCTTTACCTCTCACTGTGAGAGTGTGAAATGTTTACCTAATTCCAGAAAGCATTAATGAATTAGATGATAAAATCTCTTAAAGGAGTTCTGTTCTGATTACCTTTATAATGATAAATAAGTGTATATATAAATTGAAATTCCCAGTATCTCCAGAGAAGGAATTAGCCTTATACTTCAAATGTGCTATATTAATTTTTTTCTTACAAAAACTAACTCATGTTATTATATACTTATTCAAATCAATGGGATGTATACACCAAGAGTAAACCCTCATATAAACTATGACTTTGGGATATTATGATGTGTCAATATCAGTTCTTCAGCTCTAACAAATGTGCACTGTGGTGCGGGATATTGATAATGGGGAGGCTGTCTATGTGTGGGTACAGAGCATCTATGGGAAATCTTTCTACCCTCACTTCGATTTAGCTATGTACCCATATTGCTTTAAAACAATGTTTTGAAAAATTCAGATGTTTTGGGTTGCCTGGGTGGCTTAGTCAGTTGAGTGTCTGACTCTTGATTTTGGCTCAGGTCATGATCCCAGGGTCTTGGGATTGAACCCCGTGTTGGGCTCTACACTGAGCATGGAGCCTGCTTAAGATTTTCTCTCCCTCTCACTCTCTCTTCCCCCCTTCCTCGTCTTGCCTCTCTTCCCTCTCTCCCACTTGTTTGCTCTCTCTTAAAAAAAATTCAGATATCTTTTCCCTAATTTATCACCCATTAATTATAAAGTAAGCATATATTTTATTTCATGTGGGTTTTTGTTTCCTAACCGATATATTGTCCTATTCAAATAAGCTAACATTACTCCTAAATAACGTTGGTGTTCATTGAATAATTATTTTGATATACTTTTTGTATCAATTGTAATTACACTTTGTAGAATATCAGCTTAAAGATAATATACAAGATCTTTAGGTAACTTGCAACTAATCTTGGACTAATATTAAATTATTTAATAGAATATTGTTGGATACTCAGAAGATTTCAAATGAGTGAAAGAATACTGAAAATTAACTGTTAGGCAAAACTTAACTATACACCCTCTACTTAGCTCTGTCAACTATCAACACTTTGTTTTATTGGATTTATCTCCTTTTTCTTCCTCTGTGTTTACACATGGACACACTTTTTTTCCCCTTGTATGTTTTGAAAGTAATTTGCAGATATTGTTATATGTGACTCAACACTTCAGCATGGAGGGCCTAAGAATAACTCCATTATTCTATACCATAAAACCATTTTCACCTCAATGTATTAAAATTTTAATTCATTAGTTAACATCGTGTTATGTTAGTTTCAGGTGTACAAACAATATAGTGACTCAGCACTTTCATACAACACCAGGTGCTCATCACAGCAAGTGCTCTCCTTAATCACCATCATCTATTTAGCCCACCCCCACATCTCCCTCTGGTAAACATCACTTTGTTCTCTATAGTTAAGAGCCTGTTTCTTGGCTTCTCTCTCTTTTCCCTCTGTTCATTTGTTTTGTTTCTTAAATTTCATATATGAGTGAAATCATATAATATTTCTCTTTTCTGATGTGTTTCTCTTAGCATCATACCCTCTAGCCTCATCTCTGTGGTTGTAAATGGCAAGATTTTACTGTTTTTATGGCTAAATTATATACCATAGTATATATACCACATCTTCTTTATCCAGTCACCAACTGATGGACCCTTTGGGCTGCTTCCATAATTTGGCTATTTTCACCCCTAAGTAAAATAAAGTTGTTTAAACAAAATAATTTTACCTCAAATGTAATTCATGTTAAAATTTCCCATTTGTCCCTAGATTATCTTTAATACTGCCCATTTATCTTTTCAATCCAGTTTCCAAACAATCCTGGATTGAAGTTGCTTGATATTTCCATTTTGTCTTTTCAAAATCAAGAACAATCCCCTGATGGTGCTGACTTCTTTAAATTATTGAAAGTATAATATTTTCAAAAGGAGAAAGCCAGGATTCTCATACAAATATAAAATAAACACGTGTCAAAGATCTTATTTAACTTATTAATCTTTAAGGGAGCCGCAAAATGTTAAAAACCAGTTCAGAGGGGTGTCCTAAAAGCAGCCACGCACAGGCAGGAGGGATATTGAAATGTACAGAGAAACCTGGTTATAGGCACCCTAAGAGGTTAGAGTTAGCCTTGCAGAAACTAATAGATGCAATACTGGCTTTTTTGCAGGGAGGAAGGGACAAAATCCATGTGTATATATTTATATTAAACAAATAATTCACACTAATTTCCAGGTTTGTAAAATAGGTCAGGGGTGCCTGGGTGCCTCAGTCGGTTGAGCATCCAACTTTGGGTCAGGTCATGGTCTCATGGTACGTGGGTTTAGGCCCCACATCCAGCTTTGCACTGACAGTGCAGAGCCTGCTTCAGATTCTTGGTCTCCCGCTCTCTCTGCTCCTCCCCCACTTATACCTTCTCTCTCAAAATTAAACATTAAAAAAAAATTAAATAGTTCAAGCACAATGAATGGTGTAGACCAGCACAGAACCAGATAATGTAGTCAGCATGCTAGACAAGTCTAGCCTTGCATAAAACTCCCAGTGAGTATCTATCTATCTATCTACCTACCTATCTATCTATTGATATAGATAGATATCTTGCTATTTCAAAGGTTTTCATAATTTTTACTGTCTCCCCCAGCTTATGATCATAATAATCACAAATATTAATAATGATCACAAAAAAGACTGGTGTTAGGCTTTAGGCTTGGCCTGATTATTTACAAAGGTGGGGCAGGAATGTTAACTTACTAGTAGGTTTCCTGGACTTTCCTTCTCAAATCTAGTGTCATACAATAGAAGTAACTATTAAAGCCATCACATTAATTGTTTGGAAGCTTTCATAAGGCGTTTCAGACTGGATTTTTTTTATATCTCTATTATTTCCTCTTCTTTGACTATAAAATTAAGCTCAAGACTCTCCCCACCAGATAACACCTTCATAATGTAGAAATTTGGGTGAACTCTTCTCCTGAAGGCCTGAAAATTTGCTGAGGTTCATAGCAGGCCAGGAATGGCTCTGTCTTTCTACTTGTATGGCTGATGTCCTACAAACCAGGCGACGGAACAATCTTCTTGGGAGAGTCAGGTGGTCCCCCAGAGTCAACAATGGTTCTCTAAAAGCAAATTTGTCAGTTTTGATTAAATAAGAATCGTTCTCAAATATAACATTACAGATTGTCCATAGCTGTATACTTCATCTGTCCAAATATATTCTGGTAAAAAGGAGAAAAAAATACTATCCAATTTCTGCAAACTATTAAATTGCCATGAAAAGAAAGGATGTGTAGTAAGAATATCTGAATTCTGCAGTGGCAGTCAAATCCAGATATTATTTTGAAAAGTTTGGTTTTGGTATAGCAAAATAGAGTGTACTAGATGTTTGTACAGAACAGAAAGTTTAAGAATAACAAGGGCTTTGTGAGATACTCAGAAAACTGAATATTACAACAACATCAATAGTATTGCAAACAAATAATGAAAATGAAATTGTCTCCATCAGTTCATTCATTCCTAAGTAATTTAATCTTATTCTGTAGAATCTTGGATTAGGAGTCTGATTTCATTTGAAAGAATCCTAGGGAAAATAAATGAAAGAAAGAAAAGAAAGAAAAGAAAGAAAAGAAAGAAAAGAAAGAAAAGAAAGAAAAGAAAGAAAAGAAAGAAAAGAAAGAAAAGAAAGAAAAGAAAGAAAAGAAAGAAAAGAAAGAAAGAAAGAAAGAAAGAAAGAAAGAAAGAAAGAAAAGAAAGAAAGAAAGAAAGAAAGAAAGAAAGAAAGAAAGAAAGAAAGAAAGAAAGAAAAGAAAAGAAAAGAAAGAAAGAAAGAAAGAAAGAAAGAAAGAAAGAAAGAAAGAAACCAACCAACCAACCTAGGAATCCTGACTCAGTCCATTGATACATCTGAAATTTGTCTTGGTACTGTGAGCTCAGAACCCTACACCCAAGAGACAGTTATTTGAAACATCAGTAGTTTAGAGAACCTGACAACATTTAAAAAAAATTTTCTTAGATGCTCAAGAAGTTTATGGTTTTATGCTCCTTTATGGCAGTGTATTCCAGACTTTATAAAAGCATAATGCAATTCAAGAACATGATGGTCATCCCAGACCCACTAGAAGAAGGGCCAAAAAATCACTATTCTAAAATCAGAATTTCTTTGGCCACCTGGGTAGCTCTGTCGGTTGAGCATCTGACTTTGGCTCAGGTCATAATCTCACCATTCCGAGTTCGAGCCTCCTTTTGGGCTCTGTGCTGACAGCTCAGAGCCTGGAGCCTATTTCAGATTCTGTGTCTCCCTCTCTGCCTCTGCTCCTCCGCCACTCATGCTCTGTCTCTCTCTTAAAAATAAACACTAAACATTTTTAAAATAAAAAAATCAGAATGTCCATGTTACATGTAACAAGAAGGGAAATTCCTTCTCTTTACATCTGTGCACTATAAATGCAGGACCCACAAATGCCCAGTTTCCGCAAGGCTAACTGAAGCATCTCAGAGCTGCTCCTCTATAACAAAGCTAATTTTGGTGTTCTTGTTCCCCAAATGCATCAGACTCTCCCTGCACAGGTCAAGGAATTCATCCAGGCTACCTTGTTTCGCCACGTAATACTGTTACTGACAGGACAGAACTGAAAGATGTCACTATCTGGTTATAGATATTGATAGAGATCGTAATAAAGGGATGGGACTTAGCAGAAAGGGTATGCAAAAACAGATTAACGCACCATTTTAAGACAAGATAGCAATGCATTATTAACAATGCATTTTAATTTTGGCTCAAAGTTTTTAATTAAAGGATGTGGTTTATTAAAATGCCTTTGTTAAATCGTAAGAGAGTGTCCATGTGAGCAGACAAGGAAACAAAGATCCATCCCTATAAATTACAGACAATATGAAATATGGCCTCTGAGCCACCAAATTTACTGAAGCACATTTGTAGTCCTTACAATTACAGAATTTCTTCAGCGAAGCAACAGTAAGGACCTCTGGGGAAAGGTAAAAGTATTTTACGGCTGCTCTCCAAACTTATTGGAGCTAAAGGCACTTAAAATTACTCCATTCAGCAAGGTTTTGTTCTTTCATGCTTCCTTTGTTCTAATTCAAATATAGTGCAAGACCCTGGAATTGCAAATTGCCCTCATTGTATTTATTCAAAATAAAAAAGCTCTAGGGATTTGAACAAGGAATAGGAACATCTTTATGAAACAAAGTAAATGAGGAAGATGGTTGATATCATTTATTTGGCAACATGGAGATGGAAACCACAATCTAAGAGAAGGTCAGGAAAATTTCTATCGAATATCTATAATTAAATAATACAGCATGTAACCCCTTATCGGAGGCCAAAAATAGCTGGGGTAACCACCAGGAGGCATTTCGAGGCAAAAATTTAAATTAGACATTTGCAATGGTGATGATTAGGGAAGACTGTTTTCTTTCTAAGACACATACAGGGAAGACGAGAAATCTTTATTCTTATCTGTGTTGTAAATGACACTTTTTTTTTTTGCCATAGAACTGCTACTTACTTCTAGAATCAGCTAATACGCCATCAAACTTTTTTCTTTATTGCCTTCTTAAGGCAAAAAAGTATTTTAATTTAGTTTTAAGATATTTTAGGCTTATTAACCTCAACACTGAACTTGAAGATTTTCCATTAAATTCACTGTCCATCAGACGATTATAGACATATTACAATTCTCCTGCCAGCATCTTGCCTGTTTTATGAAGGCGGCAGTAGGTAGAAAATTATTCGATCAAATTAAAAAAAAATAAATGAACAAACCACAGAACCATTTGATGTCATTAACAAGCATCACTGATGCACTTTATGCCAAGATCTGAGCTAGTACAGGGGATGATGACACTGTTTGGCATTTATTTTATTTTTATCTCCTTCATTTTTTGCAAATGTACAAATGAATAAGTATCTTTTAGATATGAAAAGTGATATATAGATAATGTATTTTGGAGAATGTAACAATTGCATGCTATTTCAAAAACGACCATTTTATGCTTTTAAAGAGTTTTCCAGTAACAGTAGACAGATTTCTCCGACTGCAAGGAAAATGAAGTCATTATTGCACTTTGTCTCACCTTCCCCACCATGTTCTGTATTATCCATGATCTGTATTGCAAGAGAATTCCAAGATATTGCTCCTAAACCCTGTAACTGGAGGCTCACAGGATCTGATAACTTGATGAAGAGTTGGGAAGGTTTTACCAGATAAGCCACAGGCCTGGTCTCAGGCCTTGGTCACACCCACCTCCCCACAAAGCACATTCTAGATGCTTAGAGACTACACAGTAGCTGCCGTTTTCCTTGTTGCTCAATCACGGCTGATTGCTCCTTTCTGTTCTGCCACCTCCTTGGGGCCATTGCAGACTCATCAGAGTCAAGTTCCTGACTCCTCTGTGCTTTCCATCCACTTCTGCTGAACGCTCTCCCCTTCCCTTGTCCTTTACCATCTATGGTGAATCTTTCAAGGGTGAAGACTGAATGTCTCTCCTTCTTGGGGCCAAGAACAGTGTCTGCTAAGAAGGATGACATGGAGTTCTTTGAAGAAAAGGAGATGGGAGTCTGTCCAAAATATTTGTCTTACGAACACACTTCTTGTAAAGCAAAGAATAAAGGTTCAATTGACTGATTTTATCAGAGCTAAGAAGCTTATGTTAGAAGGGAATTTCTCAGCCCAGGCAGACTTTGAAGAGTTAATTTTTTGCTGGATCACAGTGACCTACTTAATGCTCTAAAGAACACGGAATATGTGCTGTTTTTATGAACTTCAAAGGAAGGTAGCTATTTACATGTTTCTTTTCTGTAGGAAAGAGAAACATGCTTCCTATTTGACCTGTTAGCCTCAAGTTATACATGAAGATGATTAAATTTGTCTGTATTGTTGGTGTGATCCATTCAGAGTTGAAAATCATAACAGTGGAAAATATCAAGATTGATTTTAAAGTCTCATGAATATAAATAAATTAAAAAAAAAACTGAATGAAGGGATGCCTGGGTGGCTCAGTCGGTAAGCACCCAACTGTCCAACTCTTGATTTCGGTTCAGGTCACAATCTTACGATTCATGGGTTCGAGCACTCCTTGGGATTCTCTCCTTCTCTCTGCCCCTTTCCCACTCTCTCTCTCTTAAAATCAATCAATAAACATTAAAAAGGTATTGAATGGAAAACTGAAATGGGAGAGGAAGCCTCAGTTACTGGAGGCCCAAACAGATTATGTTTTTCAAAATAAGAGTCAGAAGTAATAGGCATCTCATGACTTACATACAGATAATTGTTTTTCTTCTAGTAAAGTGAGAAAAAAATGCACTGCCATCAAAGCCCCACAATGTAATCAGCTAGCATGTAGATCGCATGACACAGGTAGGCAAGGATGCCAGATGTCCAGTAACATGGAATAAGATGAAATGCAAACTCCCATTTACCTAAAAATTTTCCTGCTCTTAGAATCAGATTCTTAGAATCCTAAAGGAATGGGGTTCCCTAGAGAGAGGTAGGAGAATCCAGGTTCAAAGACAAGGTTCTGCACTAGAGAAAACTACTTCTACCTATTAAGGTCAGAAATGGAGAAACTGGGGCTGAGAGACTGACTGTCCCAGGTTCTCAGTCACTAAAGCCACAATCACATACCAACAGGTTCTCTTGGGGGTGGGGGCTGAGGGAAAGGTCTCATGTGTAACATTTGCTGACTTCTACGATATCAGTACTTTTGCATGGCCAGTTTAAAGCTGCCAGCCCGAAGCCACGAAGCCAGCATCAGGCAGAGACGCTCAGTAAGGAGCCTGTTCTACAGTATTTTCTACCACCTGGATGTTGTAGGTGAAAATGACCTCAAAAACACAGTTACAGGTAAGAGCAAAATGTCATGAGATGATCACTAAATAATGACTTAAGAGTGTTCGTTACCATTTAAAAATGTAATTTACGAAATTGTAAGTATAAGATATAATCTTTATGGTAATTGTGTTTAACAACTGGCTTGCGAAATTCCTAAAAACGGACAACAATGGATTCCTGCCCACTGAGCTCCCCTATCTTCACTTTATCCACTGCAAAACCATAATGGGAGGCAGACCTGGGCTCTCATTAAAGCAGATACCGTCACATTCAGCATTGTTGGCAACACCAGCAAGTAACAGAATTCAGGACGGCCTTGTGGGCACCCAGGTGGCCGAGTTGGTTAAGTGTCAGATTTCTTAGGCTCACGTCATGATCTCATGGTTTGTGGGTTTGAGCCCTACACTGGGCTATGTGCTGGCAATGTGGAGTTTGCCTGGGATTCTCTCTTTCCCTCTCTCTCTCTCTGCCCCTCTCCCACTTGCTGTCTCAAAATAAATAAATAAACTTAAAAAAAAAAAAAAAAAAAAAAGGTCCCATCAGCTCTTCCCAGGCAGTAATGACAGTGGTTCCCTGCTATTCTCTCTTATTCCTGGCTCTACTTAGGAGATTTAGCTCCTAGCTTTTTTTCTTAATTTCTTCCTGACGAGTTCATGTCTTCAAGGCATGCGGAATGCATTTCCCGCCAGGATCCCTTCAGATTGTTCAGTGATTGAAATTCCGCCTTGTGTACAAACATCACGTCAAGCCATCTTAATGTGTAGTTCTCTTTCTGTGGGGCCGTTACCCAGGTTCAGGGAAGTCACAAGTGCAAGTAATGGCACCTCTCCTGATTCATAATACTTCTGTGTCTACATTCCCATTACTCGGTAGCTTGAACTTCATTTCTCATTCATTAGTAAATTATGATACGGCCTTTATGGCTAAGAGAATTACTGTTTCAGTTTAAGCCAAGTATAACCTATAAAAAAGCTGCCTGGATTCTAATTAATGGTGTATCAGAATGTTCTCTTTGAATTAGTATGATCATTGCTCCATCTGGCTTCTTCCCTCCAACCTCCTGGTTCTCTGCCATGTCACCACGCCGACTGATCTTCCCAAGCCCAGCTGAGAAAAGATCACTCTCCCTGCTCCCAGACCTTCAACAGCTCCCATTAGGCACCAAATAAGCTCCTTCTATTGCATCCAGAGCTTTCTGTAACTCGAATTCACCTCTCCTTTTATCCTCAGTTTGTCTGCCATATATACCAGTAAGTTCCAATCAGTCACATTATATGCCAGGCTATAAAGATTTCCTGCGTCCACATCTCTGCTCATCCTTTCCATCATGTAAAAGGACAAGGTTCTTCTCTCCACCTCAACCTGTCAAAGTCCCGCCTGGACTTCAAGGGTCAGGTCCAATCACACATCCACCCTCAGCCAGAAATGAGAGTGTCCCTCGTTTGTAGTACTAAGAAATATGTTTGCACTCACAACATTTGTCACATGCAGATTTTAAGCTCCCTGAGTGAATGAGCCCTTTCTTACCATTTTTGTAATGTTCCACCATCTGGCCAAGTACCTAGAAATAGGTTTTAGATTTTTATATAAATTTTCATAAATTCCTTAGGGTAATGAGAAATTCCTTAGGTAAAAACCCGGCTTTTATATTATTCTTATCTTTCACAGTACTTAGGATTTACTTAGTCAGTGCTCAATAAATATTTGTTAACCAAATGAGTAGAAATTATCGGGGTTTTTTTTTTTCCCCCTTAAAATACAAGTAGGAGTTTTGTCTATCTCAGAGCCTTCAGAATTTTCTCAGTATTTCCATAAAGGGCAGTGGTTGAGCATAAATAACATGCCCGTACAGCCTAAAATAGCTGGAAATGATGAAGCTTCTTGTTTAGTATGCTTGTGAGGTGTTTCTAATTTATTTACCTAGAGCAGTTATTAGGAAAAATTATATCTTGGTTCAGAAACTTTAAGAGGAATGAAGATGAAAATAGTGTGTATGTACACACACACACACACACACACACACACGTATGTATTTTAAGAGACAGACTTAAATCTGCTTTGAACCTATAGAATTTTAAACTGTATATTTCAGAGCATTAATGGTTTCACTGATGAAACATTCAACTAGTGACTCCTGAGAGCCAGCAAAACACATACTCATCTGTTCAGTGTGATCTTAGGGCTCGGTTATTTTTATGATTTAGAAAATCTACTCCTAGAAATACTTCAGAAATACTAGCAAGGCTTGTAAAGACATATGTACACTGTTGTTAAATTGGAGAAGGAAAACAAGAAAGCAACCTCAATGTCTACAGAGCCAAGTTAAATAAACTATAGTACAATAGAATTCTCTGCAGCCATAATAAAGAAGGAGGTATGTCTACAGGTCCATGTGTACAGGTCGTTGTTTAAAAGGTTGATGATAACATACTATTAAACATAAAAAAAATGCCTTGCAATAAAAAAAAAGGAAAATAATCCAAATTGTTGAAAATACTGTGCATGATGCGATTTATTTAAAAGCAATATCCTGTGTATGTGTGCATTTTCTTATTTATGAACATGCACACATGTTCATAGGTCTAAATTTGAGTGTATATGTGTATGTGCGTGTGTGTGCGTGTGCTCATCTATGTATATATATGTGTACAAATGTTTATACTGTTTATATGTGAAGTATATATAATGTATACATATATATTTACAGATTTTTAAATATAATCAGGGGAAAAAGTGTAGAAAGATTTGGATAATTTTTTAAAAATTAAATTTTGGTGTGGGCTGAAAGAAGGGAAGAGTACAATTTTATTTCATTTACTTAAAAATATAAAAAAAGGAAGGAGTTCAGGAGTTCAACACTGTGGTATTCATTTGAGGGCCTGTCCCAGTTACGAATCATACTTGCAAGATACCTGAGGGCTTTCTCTAAGAATGGCCATTCTTACCCTATGCTGGGACTCTGCTGTATACAAACGGCGCAGAATTAGGCTGTGCGCATGATCGTCTGACGCAGGTGTCTTTGTGATCTCGCTGGGCAGCAGAGCCCTGGGCCACTCACCCTTCCTTCGCGCCTGCCTGTCCCTGGAGGAGCTTGGGAGGCTTACTGAGAGGCTCCTGGGGCCTCGGCCAGGCTCATCTCCCTGACCCTGTCATGGGAAACACCAAACGCATGTGACACTGATAAAATGCTCTAATACTCAGACGCCCGTCATAGAACCAGGACTTGAATTTGTTTGTTAAACAGGCCACTGTCATTGATTTAAAGAAAGTTCATTTTTATGTGTGTGAAACAGTTATTCAGTTTTAGAAGGGTATTTTTCATATCAGAAGATGATTTAATGTAGAATTTATTTTTATTTTTATTTTTTTTAAATGTTTTATTTATTTCTAGGAGAGAGAGAGAGACAGCGTGAGCAGGGGAGGGTCAGAGAGAGATGGAGTCACAGACTGAAACAGGCTCCAGGCTCTGAGCTGGCAGTCAGCACAGAGCCCGACGCGGGGCCTGAACCCACGAACCGCGAGATCATGACCTAAGCGAAAGTCGGACGCCCAACCGACTAAGCCACCGAGGAGCCCCTAGAATTTCTTTTTAAATGAGTGCCTCAGTACATTTAACATGTACTTTGATTTACAAATACTTGATTTAGCCTCGCATACTAAATAACACTAAATGCAGCTTCCCCTTGGAGTTTGAAACCAAACTGCAGGCACGTTTTCCTATGCCGGCCTCTTAATGCATATTTTGGGCTAAAAATACCTGTTTTCTGTTTTCTTACTGTGTACCTCAAGATGTAATTTCTATCACAGCTCCCACTAAATATTATAGAGCCTCCTGCTGGACTCTTTTAGTTATTCAGCAGATATTTATTAAATTCCCACTTCCTATCATTTGTTCTGGTTACGTGCTGGGGATACAGGTGTGAACCAAACAGACCTAGTTCAAACCAGTGAGGGCCGCAGACTGTGATCCTATGAGGTCTTAAATAAAAGGAGAAGGGTGCAATGCATCATCTCCATGATGAAGGGTAAGGAAGATGAGGCATTGCTGGCAGGCTGCAGGCATCAGGACTGGGAGCTCTTCTCTGTGGAGACGACATGAAGCAGCAGCCTGAGGAGCTGGATGTGAGGTGTGCAATAAGATATGCAAAGGCCCTGTGGTGCAGAAAGTTTTGGGGCATGCTTGGAAATGGGAATAAAGTCTGGGGGCTTGGAGTACAGAGATGAAGGGCTGTGACGGAGACTGAGAATAGATAGACACGGATGGATGCCAGCAAACACATGTCTGCATAAGGCTGGTATTTCAGCGTCGACCTTTCTTGTAGCTAGTCTGTACATACTAAATAAGCCTGTAGTTTGTATAGGCTCTTACACATATGTATAAAAAGTCACATACAGGTCTTTGTGAACTTGCCCCAGAATTCCAGCCAAAGTGCAGCTCTCCAATTCCTCCAATTGTCTAATTTCTTTTTTTTTTTTAATTTTCTTTTAATGTTTTATTTATTTCTAGGAGAGAGAGAGAGACAGCGTGAGCAGGGGAGGGCCAGAGAGAGAGGGTGTCACAGAATGAAACAGGCTCCAGGCTCCGAGCTGGCAGTCAGCACAGAGCCCGACGCGGGGCTCAAACCCACGAACCGCGAGATCATGACCTAAGCGAAAGTCAGACGCTTAACCGACTAAGCCACCCAGGCGCCCCTCCAATTGTCTAATTTCTAACACACAGAAGAACATAGAGTTCTCCTGTATTTTACAGGAGGCATGGGGAAGGAGGTCAGAGAGGATCTGGCTACACAGCAGGAGGGGGTCTGATGGAACATTCTCATTCCAGCCAGTTTGATGAACACAACGTGGGATGGATTTCTGCTGAAACTTCCCTGTAGGGCATAATCTGCACAATGCTACAGAGAAATCCTGCTCCTTCCCCACAGCCACCAGAATTCTCTTCTTAAAAATGAAACTTTGGGGCGATTGGGTGACTCAGTCCGATGAACATCCAACTCTTGATTTCAGCTCAGGTCATGACCCGAGGATTGTAGGGCTGAGCCCCATATTGGGCTCTGCGATGAACACAGAGCCAGCTTCAGATTCTCTCTCTTTCCCTCTGCCCCTCTCCCCCACTGCACTCTTTCTCTCTCCCTCTAAAAAACAAAAACAAAACAAAACAAAACAAAAATGCAGAAAACCAAAACCAAAACAAAACAACCCAAAAAACAAAACTGGCCATTATGTCCTCTTGATGTAAAACTCTCATGACTCCCCAGTGACTAAGTGACAGTCAGCAACAGCTCCTCAGGAGGACTTACAAGGCCCTTTGCAAGTGGCCCCCAAGATTCTTTACTTATATTGTCTCCTTGTACTTTGCTGGGGTCAGACTCCACTTCCCTTCCTATCTGGGCCAATACAGACCAGTCCCTATGATATGGCATATGGCACCCCACTCCCAGGAATCGCCAACCAACGCCTTTGCACGGTAACTACTGCTGACCCTCCAAGACAGCTCGCCATCTCTGTCCTGCCAGAGTCAAGACCTTTGGAGGGCAGCTCCTGGCACTGAGGAGACCGGAGGGCTCGCGCCTGGTCAGCCACATCAGCCCCATCTGCCTGGAAGGCAGCAAGTGACAAGATGGTGGTGCCGGGTTTTCCTGATGCCCAAGATCTTTTTTAAAGCGTCCCCTCATTAGGCTACGTTGTGTGTGTGTGTAGGGGGTGGGAGTTAGGAGAAGGGTAGAGGCGAAGGAAGCAGCGGGCTCCAAGTCCCTGTGGCAACAGGGAGCACAGTTCGCTCTAAGAACCAGAGAAAGACCAGAGCTCAGGAGCACAGACAGCGAGTTCGGCAAGAGGAAGGTGGCAGAAGTGGGCTGCAAGTAGGAGAAAGGTAACTATCTTTTTCTTTTATTAAGCATTACTGCGCTGGCGGGTGATCAACATCCACGTGGAATTGCAGAACACAACACAGAAAGTACTAACGGACCCGACTGCATATTAAATATTCAATGGATTCTATTTTTACAACAGTTAAGAGAAGGAAAAATGGTGACAAATCAAAGGTAGGGCACACTGACAAAATTCAGTTCGAGAAACTGTTACTGGACCATGAGGTCACTAAGTGTGTGAAGACATGTGCGCGAGGGCATCAGTTTTGGGGGAAGCATTTCCATGCTGAGACAAAATGGAGTGGGATTTCCATACAGAATAAAGAAGGGTCAGAAACTTCATATAACATGTGGAAACTATACTAGGTCTTCAAACGTTGCACGAATTGGGTGAGGGGCTAGGAGCAGGTGTTTTGGAAGGAAGAACAGTGGGCTTAGGTGGTAACACACAAACATGAATGGCTCGTGTGTTTTGGGGGCATCAAGAAGAACCGCCTATTTGGAACGAAGAGGAAAAGTAAAACTGTTAAGAAATTAGAATACTAAGAAAAAAATGTCAAAGAAGAAAGGTGCAGGGGCTGAAAATAATCGGACTAAAAAGAAGGGGTGATTTCTTAAAAGTTTGTTCATAAGAATCCATGAAGAGGTTTTCAAGTTACTATTACTTGACATTATTATAGGCAGGACTTGGCTTGGAGGAAATTAAGAATTTCTTGATAATTAAAATATGAAATGGTATGGCAAGAGAGGATAGGGATTCTCAGAGTCTGTCTTAATTAGGTGCTAAAAATAGATGTTTCTAAAAGTCCTGTTTCCTTTCTAGGCCATCCAACATTCTTGAGAAGTGCTTTTAATCTCTGCAATGTGCTAATTGTTTCTAATGGCCTGTAAACAAACTCCCTAAACTATTAACCTTCTCTCTTTAGCCAGAGATTCTGGAAATTAGTCTTTGAAAGAATCAGCAGGTTGCCCAAGGGGGTGGCCCAAAGTAGAGACACTGTCACTCTGTTTGGAGGGGACTCAAAGTCAAACTAGAGCTGCAAATTTGTGATGTGGACTAGATAAGCCAAAGCCGTAAAAAAGAGAGGAAGGGAGGGAGGAAGGGAGGGATGGGAATATTCCTCTCTTGAATTCAGTTCATAGTTGTGTTCCTATCTACAGGGAAAAATATAAATGATAGCACCTCTCAGACACAGACATCTGTAATTCCAGGATTTTTCAAAACATGAAAACAATATCCCCCAGCTGATAAGAATGTTTGGTGGTTGATCCTTGTAAGTTAAAACTGACATGTTGAGTGTGGAGTTCTATTTATGCTTAGGCAGTTAATGGCCACCTGAGCTACCAGGATATGAGCGGGGCGGACTTCAAGTAGCTCCCCTCGGTTCTGTTTATCTTCTTTAGAACATGAAAAAATTCATTTAATTTGTTCTGAGTGAAGCATCATAGAATAGCCAAAACCATTTCTGAAAAAGATGGCCAATGCAAAGAGATTTTTTCCAACTATATTTTAAATTTTATTTAAAATTACGGTGATTAAGCTATGCCCTTGGCACAGAGTGAGTGGCTAATGGACAGTAGTGCACACTCTCCCTGAGAGAGATCCAAAAGAGACCTAGATTAGCGGTGTGATTTCAGGTCACGAATCTACAACATTTCAAATTAATTGATAAATGGAGTGGGAATAATAAAATAATGATAAAAAGTAGATATTTCAGCATTCTTCAACACACTTAGAAAAGCCAAAGAATAAAATGTTTTAAAAAATGGAATTTTAAAACTATGAGAATACCACACATGTAAATTGAATTAATAACCCAGCACTGACCAAGAAGTAACCTTATAAGAGGGCTAAAAAATCAAAATCACTGTAGTTGAATATGTTAGAAAGACACTAAAAACAGAGTAAAAGAGAAACTAAAATAAATGGGGAAATGTGTACATTTATCATATATATGATATATATATATACACATACACACACCATATATAGAAATGGTGTAGATATATATACACATCATATATATATACAATATATAGAAATGTTGTGTGTATATATATACATACACACATATATACGCCATATATATACATATACACCATATGTAGAAATGGTATATATAGAAATGATACATATATATCTACACCATCTATATATACACTATATATACATATACCATGTATAGAAATGGTGTATATATATATATATATATGGTATGTTTCTATATATGATAGATATATGGTACATACCATATATAGAAAAGTGCTAGCATTCTTGACGTATAAAGAAATCCTCTAAGCTTATTTAACAAAAAAAGAAGGACAATCATTCGATAGAAAACTTGGGATAGGGGAGGTCAATGCAAGTAATTCACAAAAGAGCCAGGTTCCCCAGAAAGCATGCTCGCTGTCAGGGCAACAGTTCTGCGTCAGACGGTCACCTTCCAGACACGTCTCTGCACACGCCCTAAACATCAGCCCTGTCCATCCTGATATGGAGAGTGCCAAGACAGAACAGGTAGGAAAAAACAATACACGAGTCACAGGAGAGCAGGCATGGCTGGATGTTATTGCTGTAAGATCCCACACACGTGGAGTATTTGTATTGCGTTATGTCAGTGCATTCTGAGAACGTGCGGAAGAACAGGCATCACAGCAAAGCGACAGGTGGTGACTGGGCATTGTGCACCAGGTCTCTGACCCCTGGAGAAGGGTTTCCCCAGATACATTCAGTCATAACCAGGCAACGTGGAGTGCACGCGGGAATATGCACGTTAGTACATGGCCTGGGATTGAGACCCTGTTGTCACTTATCAGCTAGGTGACATTGGACAGATTTCCAAACCTCCTTCCTCCAAGCCTCAGGTGATTTATATGAGGCCTGGGAACAGTACGGTTATGGGGCAACTCGGAGCTGTAAAGGAGGTGACGCCTGCGAACACACTTAGCGCACGCTCCCAGTAAGATGTTTGAACAGGAAAAGATTTTTCACAGCCTGGTCTGGCTCCAGCAGAATATGGGGCTTAGCTTATGGGAATCCCAGATGGTCACGTGCCGCTCACACGTGGCTTCCATAATACATGGAGACATGCGGATCCGGCAAATGTGGGCTGCAGCCCTGAGAAGTGTCTCCCCAGTTCCCCTAAAGACCAGAAGCCCGTTAGGAGCCTGGCAAGGATCAGGTGTATACCAGGATGCGTGAGCGCCACAGAGACTCTGCCTTCTACATCACCAATGTTGTGGAGACCGACAGGAAGACTGAAACTGAGCAATGGGCAAGATAATCTCTGCCTGACCTTCCACTCCTTTCTCCTTGCTTCCTCATTACCCACAGCATGGAAAATTTCTACAGTAATTCTGAAACCACACTGATGCAAATGGGGGATTTTCCTTCCAGAATGAAATCAATGGACTTTTGTAACTGCTTTGCTAGAGAACTGTGTGTTTCCATTCTTCATGAACTCATGGATTCACTTCTACTGCGGGGCAAAAAGCAAACAAACAAGCAAACAACCCCAGGGAATCCCAGTTAATATAAACCCAGTTAACATAACATAAATACATAAGGGTGACGCCTTTTAAACCCAAAAGGTTTTCTTGAATGTATTTAAAATTAATTTATTTAAAATTAATGTATTTAAAAATTAATTTAAAATAAAAACTGAATTGCAGTTTGTTAGGAAAAGGACTTTCAGAATTATTGTATCCCTTGTACAGCTGGCCTTGGCCTCTTCTTCACACGGCATACTTTGTAATCACTGCTCTAATTGAGACCCATGAAGCATGTTTTCGGATACTAGCTGAGCCCAGTTGTCCTCATTTATCAAGATCCTATGGAAAAGAGCCAGCCCCACGACAGAATGTGAAGGGCAAGGCGTTCATGTGGACAAGCTGCAATTTGGAACCCAGGTTTTAAATCTTCAAACCACGGGACAGTTTAGAGGAATAGTATGGTTTGGAATCCGCAAGGTTGTCAAGTTCAGATGGAGTTGCCACCTAATCGGACGTGAGTTGTCTGCCCTAAAAAATCAGAGGGGACCAGCTCTATATCCTTGTCTGCCCACAGCACATGTTCCCAAAGTCAACGGTATTGAAATTTGAGGCTGGAGAGCTTTTTGTGGTGGGGGTCATTGCTGACCCCAACACACCAGTGCCAGGAGCAAGTCCACCCAGGCTACGACAATCCAAAATACCTCTAGACATTGTTAAATGTCCTTTAGGGAGCAAAACCACCCCTGTTTGAGAACAGCTAACCCACAGCTATATCAGGATACCATAGCTACATTTTCCTGCCTCGTTCCATACCATTAAAAGGGAAGACTGGGGTTGCATAGAGTATTGACTAAATTTAACACTGCTGTGCCTGAAACATTACTTTTCTCAGAGGAGAAAAATAATCTCATTCAGCCATCGGGGGGGCGGGGGGGGGGAAGAGGGAAAGGCTTGTTTGTGAGAAGTTTCATCAGACAGATGATGTCTGGGATTTCGAAGCAGACACAGCAGTTACAGTAAGGATTAAATACTCTTTCATTATGCTTCCTAACACCATGGTTGGTGTAAGCTGGAGAACAAAATATGGAGGCAGGACCCGTACAGACTCACCTACAATGTACTTTCTCAGTAATTCAGAGCCCAAATCTTGGTGGGGATTTACAGTGTTTGCTACTGTGTGAGACACTCTTCCAGCTTTAACTCATTTAATTTTCAGAACCTTTCAAAGAAGTTCAGAGAGGCTGGGGAATTTGCCCTGAGGAAAAAAAAAAAAAGGCCCTGAGAAGAGAAGTGGGCTTGGGACACAGCATTCTTTGTCCAGAGCCAAGGTCTTTGTTCACCAGAGACTGATTAAGTCGGTGTCACTCAGTGATTCCGGGGCACATCAATCCATGCTCACAAACGAACGTCAGTGGAAACTGGGAAATAGGAAAATCAGACATGGTGAGAGACTGGGGGAGGAAAGAAGATTCTGTGCCTTCTGCTAGTCTCCCTTCAGGAAAAGCATGGCATAAAAGAGATGCCACAGCGGACAGGGAGTAAGCAAAGTGCTCTTCCTATGTGGTTATGGGAAAATAAACCTAGGTCAACTAAGCCAAGTTTTCGAGGTGAATAAAAGGATAATTCAACATACCTATAATTTAGTATGGGATGCCAGAAAAAGGTTAATAAAGATAGGAATTAATTTTTTCCTGTAATTTCCTGAATCAAAATCTCTCTCCATATGGACTTAGAGTTGCAAAAGCCAAAAATATTCCAGAAAGCCAGATTAGAGCCGAACACTGACAGCTCTGTGAAAGCCAATGTGTGTGATGGGCTCGTAACATCTATGCATTTTGTCATTTTCCTAGAATACTGTTCTGCATACATTTGGTAATAATAGTTACCTGTGAGAGAGCCGCTCTACCTATTATCTTAATGATTTGAAAGGACACAGACAGAAATTTCCAAGGATGACTGTAATGGTTCAGTAAGGCCTTTCGGCCCAGGAGAGACGCGGCCAGCCCCCTGAGCTCACCAGCAGGCCTGCACACTGGACCTGTGACAATGGGACATTTGAGTCCTTACACCCCTGCTGGGAGCGCGCACAGGTCCGCCAGCCACCATCATCCAAGTTTCCCGGTGCGGAATCAGAGAGTGAGACGGCACCTTCTCTCATCCCTTGTGTGCAAAACTCAAGTAGCAGAAGGCTGAAGAGGGACTGGCAAATCTGGGGAAAGTGCCCGCTGATGAGAACACTTTATAGATTATGATGCACGTTCACGTGGATCTCACTACCGGATATCACCACAGCCCTGAGGATCCTGTTAAGTGGGTGTTATCAACCTTGTTGAATACAAATGTAGCCTAGGGGTAAATGACAAGCTCAAGTTTACAGAGCTAGCAATTAGCCCTGGATGCACATCTGGGTCTGATCACAACTTCCTGGGCTTTCTGCTCCCTCATGCCACCTTCAGACAGTAGCAGTCTGCACAGAGCAGACACACAGGCAAAGGAGACTAAGTTGTCAGTCAGTGGGAAAGTCTTCTCAACTACTCCTGTTCAAGTCCAGGCTTTAAGTGAACTATTTGGATCCATCAACTTGCCTACTCCTCTTCTGGAGAAGAGGACTTTAACCTAGTCAGTGCAAGTTTATCATGGACAGCATTTAAGGTTCACCTATGAATATATGAAACTGAGCAAATACGACAGCCTTTAAAAATAGATTCAAAAACAGCATTCAAGTTAAGGAAGCACAGTCGACCACAAAATATAATTCCACAGGCCAGAAACTCATTGAATTCCATAAAGCTTAGGATATGAATATGGACATCAAGCCCTTGAACAATTAAAAGGCACAATTAAAGAGATATAGACTGTTTGCATTTAAGAACTGACACCATCAGTGACATTGCTGATTATTTGCACCGTGGGCACATTTTTAGAGCAGCACCAGTTACTGTGAAAGACATGCTAATTGTTCATCTGGTCTCACGCCTCTTGAACAATATGGAGTTCCACACATGAAACTCCATTTCGAAGTGTGTTCCCTAAACTTTTCTTCAAGATATATTTTAACTATTTAAGTATGTTTTATGTTAGTTTTATTTTTAAAGTGATAATTTATATCAGATATAACAACAATTTATAATAGTTCCTATATCAAGCCAACATCATTCTATTTATTTTTTAAAAAATGAATGACTACAACTTGGTTTTTCTTTTGCAGGGATTAGCATTGTGACCTGTCAGGATGCCAGAGTACTTAATAAAGTAGCTGAATCAGGGTGCCTGAGTGGCTTAGGTCATGATCTCATGGTTTGTGGGTTTGAGCCCAGCGTTGGGCTCTGTGCTGACAGCCTAGAGCATGGAGCCTGACTCAGATTCTGTGTCTCTCTCTCTCTCTCTGCCCCTCCTCCACTCATACTCTGTCTGTCTCTCTCTCGCTCTCTCTCTTTTTTCTTACATTTTTAATGTTTATTTATTTTTTGGGAGGGGGAGAGAAGGCATGGGAGAGGGGCAGAGGGAGAGGGAGACACGGAATCCGAAGCAGGCTCCAGGCTCCAAGCTGTCAGAGCAGACCCCCAACGCAGAGCTCGAACTCAGAAACTGCGAGGTCCTGACCTGCGCTGAAGTCAGACGCTCAACCGACGGAGCCACCCAGGCGCCCGCTCCCTCTCAAAAAACAAATAAAACATTAAAAAAAAAATAAGGTGCTGAATCTATCCTTGCTTTCAAAAATGTGTATCATTCCCCTGAATGAAGTACCCTAGTGACTTATATTACAGCAATCACCAGAATAGGTTAAATGTGACTATATTTGTTAATACTTATTCCTATTGGACACTATTCTTAAATATTGTCCAGTATAACTTTTCTCCAAATTCTCAGGTTCTTTCACATCCCCTGCCTATGACCTATAGGAGATACAGCGAAGGGGCACCCAACTCCCATTCCAAAGAAGTTCTTGCTGTGCAGCTCTGGGTGTGTGGCCAGCAGGTGCCTTCGGCCATCAGCACCTTCAGGATCCGCACGGATGACTGTTCGTGGGCGGCTGTGCTGGGAGACTGAGGCAGGTAGGGCTGTGAAGGCCCAGTGTGGCCTGGCCTGGGACACTCCGCACAGCTAAGTGACACACACCCACACGGCTGGCCAAGGCCGAGTTAGCCTGTGACCTAGTTCCCCTTTCTCTGCCCATCTTGCTTCTTCCTCATCCTGTGCACAGTCTTTGGTCTTCAATGAATAAAAAATAAGGTTGTAAAAAATCCTACCAATTGTACCAACTTCTGTCTCAATATCTGCTTTTGGGGAACTCGACTTGCTGCATGTCCCCTGCCTCGGCTTCTATAGCAGCCACACTTAAGAAGGTGAAACTCTACTAAAATTTCTAAAGCTATCCTTTCAAAGAAGTCTTAGAGTTCCCAAGTAGTTTTGTGTCAACAAGACCCGATTTCTTTCACAATTGCTTTTTATACAATCAATGCCCACATAATTCCTCCCATTAAAAGTAAAATATATTTGCCTACAAGAGCAGGGTCCCTCCTAACACAAATGATTTCCTCTGAGCTAATACTTAGGGCCAGAGAGTCCCATTTGGATTAATGTGTCATTTCCAAAAGAACTATTTTTGTGCCAAGGTTTCCCAAGCGGGAAAGGATTATTAGTAATTATCAGTGCAACTGATGTGTAGATGTGTAACATTTGTGTAATGGGGTTTTAATTCTCAAAGCATGATCATATAAACTAACTTATTTGCTTCACCTCATGAATTAACCAAATTTGGAAAATGAAGGTCAACATACTTGATTTGTCCCCAGTCAGATAACCAGTTGGTGGTGGATTCAGGAGGAAAAACTTGTTCTTACCCAGAGTTGTGCATTCAGTGGAGCCCACTATATACCTGCACACACCGAAGGGATGCATTCCTTATTCCCGGAGGAAATGGAGCACAGGGTCCTGTAATCTAGGGCTTTCTAAACTATAACTTTTGAAATTACCACTCGAAGCTGGAACTGTAAGGCAGGACTATTCCAGGTGGGCCTGGGTGCTGGTGCCCCCACACCTGACCCTAAGACGGCCCCCTTTCCCATCCAGAAGGACGGAGGTGAGGAGAGACAGAGTGATGTTGTGGACCCACTGCCTCCAAAGTCAGCTCCTGTAACCTACACTACCTACCCATCTTGGGAGCGGGAAAGGCCACTCGAGGCTAACTGCAAACCAAAATACTCCAACCTTAACTGTGAAAGACGGAGAGAAAATGGAAGGGAAGAGGGAAGAAGCCGAGGCGATCTCTCCTTTAGCTCTTGGGGATAAACCATGTGGTAAGGATCTAAGAATTTAGGGGGTGCTTTAAGACCACATATATGATAATACATGCCTCTAAATCATTAAACGCTCAGATTCACCGTCTACACACATTTCTGTATTCGCAAAAGAGAACCAGGAAAAGCCTTCACCACAAGAGGCATTCGGAAATTGAGGAGTTTTAAGTGAAATGCGAAACCGTTGTGGAATGAGGATTAGTTACTGTTAGCAAAGGGGTCAGTGCTGGAATGATCAAGGATTACAGCTTTCTGGGGACAGAAAGTCAATTTGTCTTGCTTGGAAGAAAGTGTCTTTGTCAGACCAAGGAATCGAAGTCAGTCTGTGGACATAAAAACACCAGTCCCGATTCCCCACCTACCTGGTAGGCATCCTGCTTTTCTAACTGTAGTTTAAGAACAAAGTGAAGCATAATTCCCTTATCATTGGGAATTCTCACTAATAAATACAGAGAACAACACAGGAGCACATGGTCCTGGGCTCCTATTTGTACATAACATGAGTTATTATTACCTCTCCCGGGACAGCCCTCCAGAAGCTTCAGTGAGGACACTGTCTCAACCTGGGGTCAATTTAGTGAAGGGAGAGACAAATTTGATTTACAAAATTTGGAAAACATTACTGATTTCATCTTGCATCCTAGCAAGCCAAAGGCAAGAAAAGAATGTCGTGAAGGCTGAGCCCTCTCTGGGTTGTAACATTGCTCACCATACCTTCCAATTTCCATCTCTTCCCATCAGAAGAGGCCGTGTCACTGACAGACAGTGGCATGTGGCCTGTGCAGGAGGCGAAAGGCTGCAAGTAGGGTATAGGTCCACTCTATATGAAACCTGTATAGAAAATACCGGTTGGACACTATAGAGAGTATGTAAGTGTAGTCATAAGCTTTTGCTACAATGCTTTTTATCATGTACTGGTTACAAATCTGTAACTATTAATGTGATTGTTGGTACCAGTTATTTATTTTAGAATAAACCCTGCCAGCAGGAATAAGATAAAAGAGGGAGTGCATATTAAGTACATAAGATTCTAGTGCCAGTGCCAACATGGGTATGCACCACTAAGCAATTCTTGGACACTAGCTGGGTGTCCAACAGTTCAACTCCATTCTGACATTATCTGTCAGGAGGAGATAGCATCAAATTTCACAGTTTAAGGACTCAGTCCTGCAAAAACATGTCCCCAAAATCCTAAGTCCAGGCTGTCACCTGGCCTTCTGACCCACCTCCTATAGATCAGATATTATGACCCACTTACTATAGATTGCAGGTTCCAATGATCCCTTTCTTGGGTTTGGTTAATTTGCTAGAGTGGCTCACAGAAGTCAAAGAAACATTTTATTTATTGGATTACCAGTCTGTGATGAAAGGATAGAACTCAGAAAGAGTCAGATGGAAAAGATGCATAGGACAAGGAGAGGGGAAAGGGACACAGAACTTTCATGCCCCCTGAGTGGGCCACTCTCCCCAAATCTCCATGTGTTCACCAACCCAGAAGCATTTTGAACCCAATCCTTTTGGTTATTTATGGAGGCTTCATTACAAGGCATGACTGGTCAAATCATTGGCCACTGGAGATTGAACTCCATCTATCCCCCACCCCTCTTCCTTCCCTGGAGGTCAGATGTAGGACTGGAATTTCCAACCCTCACATCTCATGGTTGGCTCCTCAGACAACCAGCCCCCATCTCTGGGTGAGAGCCCAAAGTAACTTCATTAGCCTAAAAAGACACCATCTTTTTGCTCTTATCACTTTAGAAATTCCAAGGGTTTTAGAGCTCTGAATGGATAAAGACCAAATAGGTATTTCTTATTATATATCACAGTATTACAGTAAAGATTTTCTATTTCTCCAGGAAGTTCATGATAAATATGCAAGCTGTGTAGGTGTTAGCCCACATTTTCCATCTACCAGAGGGACTTTTAAAATATCATTCACCAAAGACCAGAGACATAAATCTGCTGCTGCAATATCAGAGACTACTACAAAGTCCATGGTTATTTTAAGAATGCTGTGCTCCAAGAATGTGATTTTACACAGGCAGCTCAGAAGGTAAATTTACATATTACTCAGCGAAGTGTGGCTTTTCATTTAGATCAAATGACTGTTCTAAATTTGCTCAGTTTTGATTCCGAGTTTTCTTGTGCGTGTACAAGAAGGTTAAGAGATGGCTCTTAGTGTTAGTTTGCTTAGCAGGACTTCATGACGAGTTAAATTGAATGGTCTTCTGTCAGTGCCCCACAGTATGAGAAACATGGAAATCTGTTCATTCCAATAACTGTCCAATTTTTCTTTTCATGTATTTCATTGACTCAAAGTAAAGCTTCTGGAAGTTTACTCTCTTGATGGTGAAATATCTGACATCATTGTGAATTCTACTGTAATTCAGTTTAAAAGTTTAATACTGAGTATATTCCTTGTTTTTAAGGCAACAATATGAACATATATTTTGGTGGAATATAACAGCATGGCTGTAAACGACGTCCCTACTAAATTTAAGAACTTGTGGAACATGCTTGAAGTAACTGTGGTGTGCATGTTACTCATAATTGTGGCAAACAAGCTGTGATATTCCACCCATCAAAGCAGAAGGTGTAGTTGCCAAAATTTACAAATATTTTTTTACACAGAGAAACTGAACAACAAAGTTGTGACAAAACCGTTGTTGGATTAAAAAATTCTCTCTTCTGATGGCAGTGTGCACTGTCTGTCTTTGCTGCCCATCATCGATCATACTATTAGAAAAGATTTAGCCTTAAGAAAAACTACTTTGTAAATTGTCTACTGAACGGTGCTAAATAGGCCAAAATATGCCACACCAGCATGAGGATCGTTATGAACTGAAAGCAAATTGAAAGGAGGAGATATGAGAAAAGTTCTTCATCTTCCCCCTATTTGCCTAAAAGCAAGAGTAAATTTGTGAAGGTTCTCCTCCTCCCTCAACCACCACCATCAGGAAGGACAGAAGTTAATCACTGGATCTTTATCAGCCCACAGATAGCACCAGAAGAATCCAGATGACGAATTTCACAAACGAACTGTTATCTTCCATTAGTCCCCCGTATATTTACCTTCCAACAATTTGCTGCTATAGTAGTTCAAATTCCTATTCCTTTTCCTCATCTCTACAAATTTTATTAATTTATTAATTTATTTAATCTTTAAGAAGCTAGATGAGCCCAACTTCTATCCACCCATTTGAGTTACTCATCTCTGGATACCCCCGTGAATACGTGTGATGCACAGGTTAACCAGCTTCTGTTTTTCCCTTGTTATTCTGTCTTTTGTCAGTACCCCAGCTAGAGAAGCTAGAAGGGTAGAGGGAAAATATTTTCTTCCTCCCCTACACTACAATAATATTAACCACTTTATAAGAGTATTCTAAATTTGTTTGCATTTTGTTTAAAATCAGTTTGCAATCTTTAATCAAAGTATTTAACTAAATGCAGTACCCCAAATCTTCCATCGTTTGAAGCTTGAAGTAAATAGAAAAAAAAAAGTTTGTGAGAACACATTTAAATTAATCTGTACAAAATAAAAGTGAAATAATATACAAGGTTTCCATTCTGGAATCTATAATTGATCTCTTGGGATATTTCAATTTGTGGGAAGAATCTTTTCATACAAGTCCTGTTTTTAATCAGATAAATGTATATTTCAAACATAAAGAAGTAAAACTATGAAAAACTTCTGACTTTGCTGCATCTAAATGTGGTTGGTGGGGCTTTCAAAGTTTGCGTAAATAAAAATAAGTTAATTAAAAAGTTCTATTTCATAAAACTATTTGTCAAAGAGAAGTTCTTGGAGTGAAGCAAAAGGCAATACTTGGGATAATATTCTGCCAGTAATATTTATTCATTTTTTTTAAAAGTTAGAATTGAGAATCATCTCTATCAAAATCTCTGAAATTACCACCAGTAGAGGGAGATTTTCTCAAAAACATGATTTATAGAGAATTATCAGTTGGAGTTAACAATTTCAAATGCTTTAGTCAGACCACAACTTTGAAGGTTGCAGGAAACTGTATTCCTAAATTTTTAAAAAAGAAAATAAACAAAAATACATTTTGAGCAAAATACTTAATACACAGTGTCAGAGACAGATAGTATAGCTAATAAACATACTAAAGTGCATAAATAAGTGCCAATAATAAATACTTTGTATGTTGACATAATCAGTATAAAGAAGTTTATACTTTTTGCTTTAGTAGATACAGCTATATTTATATATTTTATATATTTAAATATATATACATTTTGATTTACTTTATATAAAATACATAATTATATATATTGGGGTGCCTGAGCAGTTCATGGTTAAACGTCTGACTTCGGCTCAGGTCATGATCTTGTGATTCATGAGTTTGAGCCCAGCAACAGGCTCTGTGCTAACAGCTCAGAGCCTGCAGCCTGCTTCAGAGTCTGTGTCTCCCTTTCTCTGCCCCCCCTCATGCTCGCATGCTCTCGCTCTCTCCCTCTCTCTCTCTCTAAAAAATAAACATTAAAAAATAAAAAATAAAATTATATATATATTATTTTATATACATATGTAATATTTAGAATGAATCTTTTTAGAACAATTTTTGAGTAAAAATATTTTCACAGGTCTAGAAACAGACTAGACTTTTCATTCAATAAAATACGGTTTCAAGATATTATATAATTTCAATTATTTTTAATGCCCTCTCTTACTCTCAAATACCTTCTGGTGGTCCCCCTTGCCACTCATGTCCCCTGAGATGTCCAGCAAATATTAAGACTGTCTCCCTCCTCAGAGTCCCTGCTCTGGCCAACTGTTACCCAGTCCAGGGAGGAACCAATAAAATACTCTAATAAGGAATGCAGGTCCGGGAAAGTATTGGTCTGACCATCACATAAAGAAAGGCACAAATAATGGAGGAAAAAGAAAGAAAAAAAAAAAGGGAAGAATTTAGATGCTGAACTTTAATGTCCAGCTTTTTCCCTCAATAGGATGTTGATAGCTATATGTAGTTCAATTCACTCTTTTTATCACTGAATGGTATTTCGTGTTCACACTACAAGCTGTCATTGATGGACACTGGCTTATTTCAAGCTTTCAGCTATCATAAATGATGCTGCTGTGAATCTTCCTTGCATGTGTTTCTGATGAACACATTCATGTATTTATGATTGGCCTGTACCTACAGGTGGAATTCCTGGGTCACATGATCCATATACTCATCTTCAGGAAGTACTGCCAATCAGTTTTCTAGAATGGCTACATCAGTTTTCATGTCCATAGCAGCATATGGGAGCTGCAGTTGTGGGGAGAGGGGGTCATCAGTTTCTTAGACTTTAGATACAGTAAAACCTTGGAATGTGAGTAACTTGTTCTGTGAGCATTCTGCAAGGTGAACAAACATTTCTAATATCTTTTAACTTGATAAATGAGTGATATTTTGCAATACAAGTAGTATGTGACACCAAACATAATATGATCACAACTGAGCCAATGATTCTTGAAATTTGCCTTGATACACAAGTGCTTTGGATTACAAGCATGTTTCCAGAACGAATGATGCTCGCAAACTAAGGTTTTACTGTATTCTGTTGTGACACATGGTCACTTTAATTTGCATTTCCTACTTTCAAATGTTTATTAATCTTTGGATAATCTCATTTTGTATCTATTGTTTTGCCCATTTTTCTATTGTAGTTTCTTTCTTATTAATGTGTAGAAGTCCTTTACGCATTTGGAGTCCTTGATCACTTATATGTGTTGCAAAATCACCCACTCTGTGGCTTTCGGTTCACTCCCTTGATGTGTTTTGATAAGTTTCAAATTTCAATGTTGATAAATTTATCAGTCTTTTCCCTTATAATTGATTTTTTCATCCTGTATAAGAAATCTTCCTCTACATTAGAGTCACAAAGTGATTGCACTATTTTGTATTCTAGAAGCTTTATCGTTTCAATGTTAATATTTAGATATACAATTCTACTTGATAGTAATTGTTAGGTATGGTGTGAGATAAGAAATCAAGGTTCACTTTTAAACATAAACATTAAATCACTTTGCCCAGTGCTATTTATTTAACAGACTGTCTCTTCCCCCAGCTGTAATGCCAATATTTAAAGATTTTTTGGAGTTTATTTATTTCTTTTGAGAGACAGAGAGAAGGGGAGAGCACATCCAAACAGGGGAGGGACAGAGAGAGAGAATCCTGAGCAGACTCTGCACTGTCAGCACAAAACCCGATGTGGGGCTCAAGCCCACAATCCACGAGATCATGATCTGAGTTGAAATCAAGACTTGGACACTTAACTGACTGAGCCACCCAGGTACTCCTGTAATGCCACTTTATTACAATCAAGTGACCACATCTATACATAAATCTGAATATAAGTATATAGCTTAATAATATAACTTTATATCTGGAAAAATACTTGTAACTTTCCTAAGACAGACTAAAGACAGGACAGCTAGGCAAAATACTTCCACGGGTAGGAATACACAAGCGACGGCAATCATGGTGAAATGGAGCAGATAGTCAAGGGGAACAAAGGTTAAGAGTGGCTGGGGGAGGGGCACCTGGGTGGCTCAGTCGGTTAAGCGTCCAGCTTTGGCTCAGATCGTGATCTCATGGCTTGTGGATTTGAGCCCCACATTGGGCTCTGTGCTGACAGCTCAGAGCCTGGAGCCTGCTTCTGATTCTGTGTCTCCCTCTCTCTGTCATTCCCACACTTGTGCGAGTGCTCTCTCTCTCTCTCTCTCTCTCAAAAGTAAATAAACATCAACTTTTTTTCTTCAGAACCAGACTGGCTGAGAGGTACCACCATCTGCCATCCAGTACCTGCTCTCCCCTGGCCATCGCTCCTGGAGGACCTCAGGTGATACCTTTTCACTCCGTGCCTATGATGGGCGACACCTCCTCCTCAGCCCCCGACCACTGCTGCCCCTGAAACCTGCCCAGCTGTAACACGGCCTCTCCTGTTAAGCAGCAGGGGCCGCACAACGCCTCTTCCTCCAGAGCGAAGTAAACACCCTTGTGGAAACCCCAGACTAGAGTTATCCCCTAGCCCGTCATTGGCCTGCTCCTTAGGTGCTGCCATTAACTCCAAATGAAGCAACAGCCACCATCTATGGCCACCCCTTCAGCCATAACTTCTATTTGGAATCACCCCTCCTCAGCCCGTTCCGATCTTCTAGCTACAAATCTCCTTCTTTTCCCACAATTAATGACCTCCTTTTCTTTTGAGGCCATGCACACATTCCTGAGGCCACAACAGTATGGCAGCAAAGGGCTGGGGTTTTGCTGTCAGTATTATTGCAGAACAAATCCTGACCCACCCTCTCTCTGCATTTCAAGAGCATTGCGACCGTTGGCAAGTACGATAACCTCTTTGCACCTTATTTCTCTCATTTGTCAAATGGGTATAACATCGATCTCTGAGAGGCAAAGTGAAGACCAACATACACATCTAACCAATGTCAATGGAGCAATAGAAATTGGTGGCCACTGTTGAACCTACGCTGTCCTGGGCGGTCCTAGCCTCGTGGAATATAAATTTATGTCAGATCATCCTGGTATACATATGGGTCTGGCCTGGGCATATATGAAAGCAGGCCCACGCCGTGAGAAAATCCAACAAAGTACTCTTTTGCTCAGCAGGGGAGAAGGAACCAGACACGTAGACTGACCGTGGCAGTGGCAGTGGCAGAGTCTGGCTTTGGGGATTACGGTCCGGTCATCTGTAGGGTAAGCTGTAAGGAGGAGGTGTCGCAGCAATGTCAGCAGCCACTGACTAAGACAAGGGAGCAGGCAAGTTAGTGTGGGCCCTGCTGCAATTCACACAGATCATTCTATGTATTATTTTTAGTACTGTCTCAGGCCAAGTTGAAAGAATCCCTGGAAAGATGTGGCCTAAAAAAAGAAGTTTGGGCCCCCTTTTCTTAGGAATAACAGCCCTCAGGTGTTATCAAATTCTGCCCTCAGCTAGCACCCTGCCACCACACCACTCACTGCCAGCCTCTAGAGCTGCATCCCACCAAAAATGCGCTTTATCTCAGCTTGAAGCACCTAGAACAGTTACTTGAGTCATAGATGAGCTTACTAAGTAAGTATCTATTGAGACAGATTGACTCAAAATTTTTTTAAATGTTTATTCATTTATGAGAGAGAGAGAGAGAGAGAACACAAGAGGGGGAGGAACAGGGGGAGAGAGAGAGAGGGAGACATGGAATCTGAAACAGGCTCCAGGCTCTGAGCTGTCAGCACAGAGCCCCACACGGGGCTTGAACTCACGAACTGTGAGATCGTGACCTTAGCCAAAGTCAGAAGCTTAACTGACTGAGCCCCCCAGGTACCCCCAGTGCACAGGTTGACTAAGTTCTCCTCTAACATTAGAGGAGATGCTAAAGATGGCAGACACCTGCTGGAAATTGCTTTGCCTGTGAGAACACTGCCGGAGGCCGCCTGTGCACGTGTGCCTGCTCCCACACATGAATGCGTGCACGTGATGGCGGAAGGGCTGTCACATCAGCACACTAAGTAGCCCTGACTGTCGTGGAAGTCTTGCTCTAGAAACCCTGGAGATTTCTTTCTGGCACCCTGCACATCCAGAAGTCCAGGCCATGCTTTCTTTGGTGTAGAATTTGCCAAATTAACAAGAAACAGAATCAACGCATCTAGACCCTTAACCTCAATAATAACTTGGTCTGGACTCCGGGTTACTGAGACTATTTGCTTATAAATAACTCTATAAGCTGTAGAAGCAACAAAGGACAAATCTGCAAATACCTAATTCTACATGTCATGGGAAAAAATAGCTACATCAATGACATTTACAGAGGAAAAGGGATGTCCTAGCAGTTAGAAATTTCCTAAGTGTATGAATCAGCACAAATGTTTGCAACGGAAATAACTTCTTCCCCTCACCAAATTTATAACTAACTGCTAATTACAAGGATAAAACAGCAATGAAGAACAAATGAACCAGCCATTTATAATACTTTTTTCTAAGGAAAACATTGCTATTTAAAAACGATGTGATCACGTATTTCTAATGAAAATGGACGGTAACGATAATGTGTAGCTGTCAGCAAAGTTTAGCAAAGCCACCTGGATGCTTTAGGGTTCTAGCTGGTTCTTAACATTCACCATCCAAAAATGAACTGCTTAAAATCCAGACGGTTACAACATGTGAGGTTGACCTTAACAAATACAAAATTGGTCCAAGAGGATATGCAATATTGTTCTACTCGTACCAGCGGGAGCTGCTGTGTGCCCACAGTGACAGTTAAACGAAAAGGTGAGGCATGTGAATTTCATGCACAAGCATCTGGAACATCTCTGAGAAACCCCGCTGATGTAGCCACTTGGATCTGAAATCTACAGGGTTCGCTGCAGGTGAAATGAAGGTCACTGACTGACATTAAAATGGCTCACATTTCAAATTATCAGTGTTGTTAAAATTTTTCTTCTGTTTTCATAAGTAACTGATCCCAAACGGTAGCTCTGAGAAATCTACATCTGAAGGTTGGACTTCAAAATTTCACTTTTCCCCTTACTCCTAAAAGCACCATAAAAACTCCCCATTGATTTCTGATTAATTTATTTCATTCCATTCTGGAAAATTCCAATAAACTAAGAATGTTTTTCCCCTTTATTTATTTGTATGCTTGTTTACTTATTTATTTTTTCAATTCCAGTATAGTTAGTGTAGTGTTATGTTTGTTTCAGGAGTACAATACAGTCACTCACCACTTCTATACATTACTCAGTGCTCATCAGGATAGGTTCACTCTTACCGAAGGGCTTTTTGTAAAAGGGAAGTGTTCCATACAAAAGGCACTTGATCTCTGTTGCTCTGCATGAAACCAGATTTACTTTAATTCAAATCAGTAAACGTTTATTGAAATCGCATTGATTTCTTTGATCACGTAGCATCCACACGTTTGTGCATCAGCCAGGCTGCGACCTTGTCCTTGAGGCAGCCGGCAACTTAGCCAGGCAGGTGGGTTTTTGGTACAGTGCTCAGTGTTTCAACTCTTACTGGTTTGCAGACTGTTTTTGTATTTCACTTTACTAATCCCCTTTGCATATGCAAAGCCACCTTCCACCCTCAGCAGACAGCCTTGCCTTGGACTCTACAGAGAAAACGGAGACCTGCAGCAAGTAAGGTGATTGGAGAGAAAGCATCAACCACATGGACCTTGGTGCAGGCTGATTCCTCAGTTCCTCGAGGTAGATCCAGACGTAATTTTTAAAATGTCCCAGGCTTGGGGCAACTGGGTGGCTCAGTCAGTTAAGCATCTGACTTCAGCTCAGGGCAAGTCATGATCTCACGATTCACAAGTTCGAGCCTAGGTAGGGCTCTGTGCTGACAGCTCAGAGCCTGAAGCCTGCTTGGGATGCTCTGTCTCCCTCTCTCTCTCTCTCTGTCCTTCCCTCTCTCATGTGCACACACATGTGCACTCTCTCACTCTCTCTCTCAAAAAATAAATCATTAAAAAAAAAACATTAAAATGTCCTAGCCCCAGTTTCTTCACCTATAAGACAAATAATTTGAAATTAATTTAGGGAAAGAATTACAGGGAATTTCAAAGAGGCAATGTAATGTCCTATATGTGAAACTTCACCCACAGGAAGAATTCTCCTTTCTGGGAGGGCCTATAGCAGCTCTCTCTCAAGATTGGATCCGATTATATATGGAAACCAACTTGACAATAAACTATTTGTAAAAAAAAAAAAAAAAAAAAAAAAAAAAAGATTGGATCCGATTGACATGAGCCACACTCTTTCAGGAAAGAATCACTCACAGTATAAGCGGAAGGCAACTAACTCCCATGGGGCCTGGGGCACAGTGTGAAGTAGCCTGCTCCCAGCTAGAAGACACAGCTTTGAAGTTTCCTGTTTCATCTTTAAAGTAGAAGATATTCCATTCTACTCTATTACATATTCCTGTTTATTAAGATACAAATGTGGTATTCTGCTTTACCTTTCTCTGTAATGCTATGTAAAACAGCCACTCTGAGATATGGCCCTATTTATATGAAACTATCTTTTGTTCCTGGCATGTTACATTACCTAGGAGTATACAAACTATTTCTCTAGTAAGAGAAATACATAGATTTTTGTGCACAAAGAAGGTCTCTCTCTCTCTCTCTCGCTCTCTCTCACACACACACAAATCCAACAATTTTTCCATTATAGAACTAAAGCCATGTACTGAAAAAGGCCATGTTAAATATTTCAGTTAAATTATATGTCATTGCATCTGGGATCTGTGAAGACACTCTTCAGAGCTGAGGACTGCATAAAATCACCAGTTCCCATCTAATGCCAAAATGCCGAGAAAGGGTTAGGTTGATAACATATAACTATTAAGCAATGTCTTGAGTTTAGACAGAAAAATGACTTGTATATTAATTCTAAATCACAGAATAAATGCCAAATATAACCAAAATTAAAATGTGAATCAAGAGGAGAAGCTGAAGATATAACAAATGTATTCAAAGGGAAAGTTAAACTCAGATCCTCAGGTTTTTTTTAATCTCTCTGTTAAATGAATGAATGAATGCATACCAAAATACTGACAAATAATACTTAAATCACTGTCTCCCAGGATATCAAGAGCAAGTAGAAATGGACTTGGAGATAAATCTTTACTATCTCCAAACCCAAGTAAATTTTTTTAACTTTTTTTTAAAATGTTTTATTTATTTCTAGGAGAGGGAGAGAGAGACAGCGTGATCAGGGGAGGGTCAGAGAGAGAAGGAGTCACAGACTCTGAAACAGGCTCCAGGCTCTGAGCTGGCAGTCAGCACAGAGCCCGATGCGGGGCTTGAACCCACGAACCGCGAGATCATGACCTAAGCGAAAGTCGGACGCTTAACCGAATAAGCCACCCAGGCACCCCTTAACTTTTAAAAATTTTTTTCTGAGAGATTGAGAGAGATTGAGAGATTGAGAGAGAGAGAGAGAGAGAGAGAGAGAGAGAGAGAGAGACAGCATGAGCAGTGGAGGGGCAGAGAGAGAGGGAGACACAGAATCTGAAGCAGCTCCAGGCTCTGAGCTGTTAGCACAGAGCCCAACGTGGGGCTTGAACACATGAACCATGAGATCATGACCTGAGCTGAAGTTGGACGCTCAACCAACTGAGCCACACAGGTGCCCCTAAGTAATTGTTTTTTTTAAGTCTGCAATCCTAGTTCAGCATTACTTCAACAGGCTGAATGAATTTTAAGACAAATCTGAAAGCAAGAAAATTATTTAAAAAAAAACATTTATATCAAACAACAATGACACCAAAAACATAAGTCTTTACTTATGTAAAGTTAAAGTTAAAGATAATTACAGGGTAGGACCAGTTTTTACATTTAATATCCTATTAGAAGCTGAATTTTAAAACTTGTTTCTGGAAAGTTAAATCTTGGCTCTGTAAACCTAGCTGTTTTTTAGTTTGTATTCAGCTTTGTAAACTGAAGAATGGCAGAAAAGGGTGGGGAAAAAAAGTGCAAGAATTCACTAGGCAACCTTAGAAGTAGCAAAGCAGAAAAGTGGGGAGGATTTCTCTTGAGAAATTTCTCTCATTCTCTCAATGATATCATGCTAATATTTTTTCTATTTTTTAATTTTCAAACTTTACATTTTAAATTTTAGAAAGAAGAATAGTGCAAAGTAAGTTTCAAGAGGCAGAGGCACTCATCTACCCAGGGCGGGCACCCAACGTCAGGGTGAGTTCCCAGATACACATGCTGGTCAGGGGAAGACTACAAGTCTCCCTCTGGCTTTGCCCTATCATCTTCATATGACAGAATATCATCCCTACAGAGCTGAACGGAGGTACCCGGGAATGTTCTGAACCTCTCTGATGTCATTTCTATTGAAAATACATAGCAATATAGCCACTCTACCTTCAAGGGCTGTACTTTCTGTTCTTGGCTCAAGTTTGTGCGTTTTGTTCACTCCACTACTTTTTCTTCACAAATATGAGACTATCAACTGATAACCTCGAGTGGATACAGATCAACTCACTATTGTAAGTAAGTAGAAAGGACCGCGAGGCTGGATGGCAGATGAGAACCTGCTGGTTCACATAAAACCTGAGGGTGTTTGGCTCTCAAACAGTTCACTTTTTTTAAGGGAGAGGAAAATATTTTATATGCAATGTAAACTCAAAGTGATAGGGTTTTGGGAGGGATTGTGGGGGTTTCGGAGCTGATGGCCAAGAAAGAATTCTTGACGATGTCTTTGGTGCATAAAGGTGCTTTGCTTTATTAAAGCACAGGGACAGGGCTTGTGGGCAGGAAGAGCTGCACTGGGGTCCTGAAGGGTGACTCATTATATCCCCTCATGCTGGGAGGGAGTCAGGGATAGACTAAGTCTCTAAGGCATTTTGGAAGCAAAGTTTCCAGGACCTTGAAGGGCTTGCTGCTGGGAAAACACCATTTGTTGCTGTTTGGTAAGGACTCAGTCATGAGACCCTTCAGATGTATATCGGGGGCCATACGCTTGGAGTATGATTGCCACCATATACCTTGGAGGAGTTGACATAAAGGAAGTTTCCAAAGGAATTTTTATATGTTAAAGTAGACTTACAGGATCCTCAAGGTTGGGATAATGTTCAGCCAATATTCTCTTTTTCCCCCAGCAAAGTGTCATCATCGAGGCAGCTGATCTCCTAGAGGGAGGTCACTCTGCCTGTTCCAAGGACTTGTCTAGGGGCGCCTAGGTGGCTCAGTTGGTTAAGCATCCGACTTCAGCTCAGGTCATGATCTCACAGTTTGTGGGTTCGAGCCCCGTGTAGGGCTCTGTGCTAACACCTAGCTCAGAGCTTGGAGCCTGCTTCAGATTCTGTGTCACCCTCTCTCTTTTACCCTACCCTGCTCACTCTGTCTCTAAGAAATAAATAAAACATTAAAATTTTTTTAAAAAAGGACTTGTCTAAGGGCTGTAGGCAGTAAAGGAAGTTTAACTTTTCACATCACTGTGGCAAGAAATTAAACCCCTTTCCTTTGCCCTTGGGTAGCCAGGAGTTTCCAAGATATATCACACATATTCCACCTTGGGGGGGGGTACTGTTAGCCTGTACTTTGCCCTCAGCTCACCCCATGCTCCCTCATTGAAAGGACACAAACCATGTACCAAATGAAATTCTCAGCCTAATATCTGGAAATGAGTAACACCTCTACCTAGTGTGGGTACATATATATTTGTGGGTAAATATATATATATGTATATATATGTATATATGTGTACATATTATAACCACATATGTGGGCTCTGGAAGGAAGTGCCAGTGAAAACCTCATCTTTTATTTCTGCATCTGTCAGCAGGCAGGACCACACACAAGTGTTTTCTCAAATGATATGATCAATGTATAAGCTGTGAACAAGACTGCTCCTACCTTTTGCAAGCTTTTAAAACCAGTCAGAGCCTTATAGATTACCTACTCCAATTCTTGGATTTTGTAAGCAACCCGAAGGCCTAAGAGATTATGTTATTTTTGTAAGGTCAAAAAGTTACCTTAGTGGCCCTGGAGGCCCTTGAATATAAGTTATTATACACTAGTTGAGAATTATTGTTAAGAAGGCCGATGAAAGAGATGTTGATCTCTTTTTACACAAAAGTATGTTTGTAAAACACAACAATAAGCACAATCTTTACCTTGCTACCAATTCTCTTCAAACTCTTTCAAAGGACAGAAACAGAATGAATACTTCCTAACGCATTCCATGAGCCAGAATTACTTTAAAGCTGAAACCAGACAAAGACAATATAAGAAAACTACAGACCTACATCTCTCCTGAGCACAGATGCAATTATCCCCAGCAAAATATTCATGAATCAAATACAAAAAAGCATAAACAAATTATATAATGTCATCAAGTGGGATTGAACACAGGTATGCAACGATTCAACACTCAAAGATAAATTAATGTAATCCATCACAAACGAAACAGGTTAAGCAACAGACTAAAAGAGATAAATTGCATAATATGGGTAGATACAGAAAAAGTATTTGACAAAGGCCAATGTCCATTCATGATAAAAACTGAAAACTAGGAGTGGGAGGTAACTACCTCAAAAGTAAATGGATAGGGAAGGAAGGTATGAAACAGTGTGTGTTCACAGATGACAGCATCATCTATGCAGAAAACCTGAAAGATCCTAGAAGGTAATTCCAGAAATAATAAGCAGTTATAGCAAAGTTGTGGGATACCAGGTCAATACGTAAAAGTCCATCATTCCCCACATCCCTGCAACAAATAAGTGGAATTTGAAATCAATCTTCTGGCTCTAATCTATTATGTAGTTACTTATGCCTAATTTGACTAATGATGTATGATTGAGGCACATGAAAATATAAAACATAAACTATAAATCGATACCCCCAAGTTTTTATTTTCAGTCCTATAATTAAATAACTTATTTCCAGGAAGATGCAATATTTCAAAGCCAAAACCAAAGAAATATATTTAAATGTAAGTTCACAGGTCAAGAAATTTTATATTAATAAAGGACACATTGATATTATGTATAATTGAGTAATAAAGTTATTTCAGAGGACAGATTTTTTTTTTAGATTCTTTCAAAACTTTCATACTGAGAAAGTTTTGCATTTTTCTCTCACAATAGAAAATGCAAAAAAAATGCAAACAAGAGAGAAATGCTCAAGCTTGCTAATAACATTTTTAAAAAAATATTGTGGCTTCTGGGTGAATCAATCATTTGAGCATCTGACTCTTGAATATGGCCCAGGGTTATGGGATCGAGCCCTGCACCAGGCTCCATGCTTGCACTCCCTCTCTCTCTCTCTCTCTCTCTCTATCTCTTGCCCTCTGCCCCTCCCCCACTCACATGCATGCATGTGCTCTCTCTCAAAAAAAGTTTTAGAAAAAAGTTTAAAATTTTTAAAAAATTAATGACAAAATTAATATTCTTTAGCAACTGGGCAAAAACTAAACATATGAACATAATACTGGAGGAGATGAGGCAGGGAGCCCTCTCAAATATAGACAATCATAGCCTAAAAGGGAAATAAACTTTCAATATGCATCAAGAACCTTAAACATGTCCATGAATATTGACCTTCTGTTACCACTTCTATGACACTATTCTTAGGTTCAAAACATGCACTCAATGATTTTTGGAAAAGGATATAAGTTTAAGTGTTACTTAACCTCATTTTTATAGATTTTTTAGCTTTTAGAGACAGAGAGGGACAGGGAGTGAGAGGGGAGAGGCAGAGAGAGAGGGAGACACAGAATCTAAAGCAGGCTCCAGGTTCTGAGCTGTCAGAACACAACCTTATGAGGGGCCCCACTCCACGAACTGTGAGATCATGACCTGAGGTGAAGTTGGACACTTAACCAACTGAGCCACCCAGGTGTCCCTTAATCTCATATTTTGAATTAGAAATAATTCAGTTCACCAGCAATAAGGAAATGATGAAATGTTAGGTACCTATTAAAAAAAAAAAAAAAACACCTAAACCAGACAAAACTTGTTTTCATGGGATATTTCATAGCAAGGAAAATTTATCATGATGCAATGTAAATGAAAAGCCAGATACAAAACTATATATACAACGATTGCGTATAGCGCGCGCGCACACACACACACACACACACACCATATGTACACGCAAATATTTAGGCATACTTAAGATACTGGGAAGAATTAAACCCAAATCTTACTAATCATGAGGGTAAACAATTTCTAATATTTTTTTTAGTTTGTGTGTGTGTGTGTGTGTGTGTGAGTGAATCACTTCTAATTTAAAAAAAGCATTAGCAGGAAATAAAGAACATAATCAGCAAAGTACAACATAAAATCCTGGTGTGTCCTCATGCAGGCCTTTATGACATCCCTATGCAGGCAGCCTTCAGTATAAGAGGAGGGGGCCTCTTCCTTTATTTTACATACAGGGCATCCCCCTCCTGCCTTATACAAGAAGGGACCTTATTTAGTCAAGTGGTTGGTAATACACACACACTTCAATCTAACTGAAAATAGTAGCTTCTGTTTATAAGAGCACCCAAAAATAATAACCAGAAAATAATTGCCACACGCAACATTATTTTTCCAGCAGCTCTGTGCCCGTGCATCCGGCAAGCGGATTGTTTCCCTGGGTGGGTGTTGGGAGTCGCTAATACAAATTTAACAGCTTCGCGGCAGGAAGCAGAGAGAGCAGTGCTCACAGTAAGGTACTATGATCAACACTACACACGTTAATGCCATCTTTACCGACTCTAAGGGAGGGTCTTTAAGTACAGGCTGGTGGCTGCATTCTGATTTAGAGAAAAACCCATTTCTCCTTTGAAAAACGGAGACACGATGTGAATTGCTCGCTGCTTTCAGAACAGTTGAGCCCTCATTTTTAGAACTCCCAGCTCCTTTTCTGAAATACCAGAGGAGTCCGCTGTTCTTGTGTGTCAAAAACATTAGCCATTTGCAATCATTCAGCTTATGGAGGGATGCTGAAAACCTGCATTTTAGGCAATATTGTGGTATCCCCTCTCACAGCAGAAACTAAAAATGCAGCAGCAAAATAAAAAAAAAAAAAAGTCTCATTTTTCTCCCTTCTTTGGAAACAAGTTTATCCAACCGATACTGTTAAGGATTTGAGGCTTCTATTAGTCAACATTTTTAAATTCAATTTATTACAAGATAAAAGTATTATGTTAGAAGGATTAGTAACCACTAACCACAAAATTCCAGAGTTTAAGGTAATTCTAAAAGGCCACCTAACAGAGTCCTGAGGCCAAAGAGAGGCAACATTGAAATGCCAAGGGTATATATCTGTCTTTGCTTAAAAGTCTGCAGTAAGCAGGGTTCTTTGACTTTTTTCATTAATTCATTTTGGCATTTCACTAAAAGTTCCTTGATATCAGGGCTAAGACCCCTCTCTTGCAATTTGAGCTTCTAGCCAACCGCAGAGAATATGTAATCAAGCTAATTTCTTTTACTCTGTTCAATTGAATAGTGCAAAGTAAGGCATTCTACTATCAGCCATCGACTCTAAATTAAATAGGCTCAGATTTTTCTACTTGGTCCTTGCCTCCCAAGCTAGAATTCAAATCTAGTCGTTATCCCTGTTTTCCCAACAAAGTATGTCCACATGCTCTTCCACTGTTTTCCCGGAGATTAGAAATAACCAGGTCCCAAACGAGCTACATGCTTTGATTTGGGGTGTATGGATATATATGAAGCCCCAATAGAAACAAAGGCAAGTTATGTGGAAGAACTGAAGTGGATGAAAGAGACCTTTTTAAGATAAAATGTTGGGGTGCCTGGCTGGCTCAGTCAGAAGAGCATGTGACTCCTGACCTTGGAGCTGTGAGCTCGAATCCCACGTTGGCTGTAGAGATTGCTTAAAACAAAATGTTATGGATCGTGTATTCCGAGAATAAATGGCACTCATAAATCATTATGGCCTTCCTAACACTAGTGTCGTGTTTTAATTCAGTTTAGAATTCACCGATATCCAACACATGTGTTTATTTCTTAAGATTACACTACTTCTAGATGTAAGTCGTCTCTTTTCTCTCTTAGGATCCTATTCGCCCACTGACCACATGAAGGATTTGGCACTTTAAACAGTCTGATGTTGAAATATACCCACATCGTGCAAACGGCGTCGAAGCAGACACTCCTCAATAAAGAGACACCACCAAGGAGGTTCCGTGAGAAGTCACCACGAGAAAGCAGCGTGTGGAGGGTGACGGCGTTCTCAGCTCCTTACCTGATGTCGGTACACGTGATGCAGCTGATGTCGCGGCTGTTTGCTGTGATCAGGTTCAAAGCTACTGATGTTTCCTTGTCAGAGGTTGGGTGTGCTCCACATTTAAAGAAAAATTCCTGGAAGGAGGAGAACGACGTGAGAAATCTCAGACGTGGAACTCAGCTGGCCATCCTCCCCTCTCTCGCAAACATTTTCACATTCAACAAACTCTTCGGACAAGAGAGGAAATCTATCATGAGGTAGGAGTTAGAAATAAGTCCACCTCAAACCTTTGGAGGGAAACTAAATACCCTGGTGCCAAACTACTCAACAGCCCCCTTTCTAGGAGGGTCCAAGTGTCTGTATTCACCTTCCTTTCCCGTCAGCTGCGGAGCTGGGGAGATGCTCTGTGACCCTGGTTTAGCGATGCCCTTCCGTGCTCAGTGGGTCTGATAGAAGGACACGGTGGGGAAGCAGGAGGTGTCTCACCAATGAGGAAAGAGATGCTGAGCCATGAAATGATTTGCCCCAAAGTCCAACAATCAGAGGTGAAGGCAGGAAGTAACCAGGTTTTCTAAGGGGAAACCCAGTGGGTTTTCTACAGCACCACAAGGCAGTGGTCAGTCGGCGACAAGGAGGTGGTACAGAGTAAGGAAACTAGGGGCCTGTACTATAAATAAGCATGTGCATACATGCAGACTTACAGATCAGCAGAGCGGACTCTCCCCAGACGCCCCCTGAACCTTTCTCTGCCGCCGTACAGGGTCCCAGAATTCCCTGGGAGACTCCAACCCCACGCTCCACGCTAAGGAGCAGGGAATGTTCTACACCTGTACCTCTCTCCTTAACTGGCTTCTCCAGCCTTGTCCTGCTCACACTCCCTTAATTTAGCTCTTCACATAGGTCACATTCTTTCAATTGCTCCTGTTCTCCCTTCTCAGCCCGAATCTTCTTTTTATTTTTCTTCATGTCTTCCTTTTGTTATGTCTCTGTTTGTTCACACACCCCTTTACCCTTTATACACTGAGGTGCTTAGCACAGTAACTGCTCTGCCTCTTGCACCTTCCGTGATAATTCCATCGTGAAGGGAAGTTTTCTGCTACGGCAAAAATTCAGTACAGGTGCATCTCTGGACAGCAGAAGGACGCTTCCTCACCTCACTTCCCCCCCAACTCCACTGAGTAAAACTACTTGGAATATGGGAGGTATTTCCCTTTAAACACTAGAATTTGCCTTTTGTTAAAGCTCCACATAATTAAATGTTTTTGGCTTCATGGAACTTCGGGGATCTTTGTTGTACATCTCAATCTGCATTGTAGCCTAAGAGTTCCCATGGACAGCATTGCAGATGGATATACATGGCTGTGTTCTAATACAACTTTACTTATAAAAATGTTTGGACAATTGAATTTTGTCCATAGGTCACAGATGGTTCACCCCTGAGGTACTGTGGAATACCTTATTCATATTTGTGTCTAACAGTGTCCTGCATAGAATAGGTATTAGTTTTTCCTAAATCAAAAACAATTGATAGGCTTATTAACAAAATTGTATCATCATCCCTATACACATTTGACAGCTCTTGCCCTAATTGATTCTTTCCCTGCCTGTAACCCAACTAGCCTCCTTCTTCCCTCGGACCTGGGATATGGTGAGCAACACCTGTGGCTTTGAAACACTAGTGTGCATGGGAAACACCTGCTGGGTTAGACGTCACTGGACCCCACACCAGGTTTCTCTAATTCGGTCATTCTGAAGCAGGGCCAAGGATGTGCACCTTCTAACATGCTGGCAGTGGATGCTTTCACTCCTGCTCCAGGAGCCACACATTTGAGAACCATCGAGCTATACTGACATTGGGGGTAAAGGGAGTCAACTCTGTTTCTTCTCTCAGAAGACGACAGCTGAAACATAGCTCGCTTATCACATCTGAAAGTGATGCTACGTCTCTGATACCACATGCTACTCTCCAAAGCTCTCAGGTGTGCCACTGGACAGAGAAGTGTCCCAAACTCGAGCCCAGACTCCTCTTAATTGCAAGTGTCTTCCCAGCTCCAGATGGTGTAATTGCTAGTTAACCAGAACCTATACTATCTGGGGCGTGTGGCATATTAGTCCTCCTCCCTGCAGTCTCCAGCCCCACAGAGAAGGGTGTGACAATAGTCTTGCTAGAATAGATTGCGTGTCCAGTGCTTCTGATGAACACCTGTTTAGGTGGGTCTGTGGCGTCATGACCAGGAGGTCAGGACTTTCCCTGGAGCAGCTTGGACAAAATACTGATTGGTTCTCTTCTCTTTTTTTTAACATGGAATGCTACTCTTTTCACACAATGGTTTGAAATTTTACAAATCCTGCACAGGTCAGTTCAAGGATATTAAGAAAAAGATTTAAGGCAATTCCTGACTGCCTAACCAAAGTGGGGAGGACATGACTGGCCCTTATGAAGTGCATTGAGTTAGCTGCAAGTACTTTTTGCAGACATGAAAAAAAAACCTCACTCATAACACAAAGTAATTCCTCCAAAACAGCTGAGTTGGCTGGACTATTGAGAAGGTATTTCATATACAGATAAATAGATAGATAGTATTTATATTTTTTTCTTAGCTTGCAAAAAAACTACTGGTAGATGTTCAGCAAACAAATCACAAACTGTTCTAATACCAGATAAAATTCAGCCAGATAAAAGCCAAAATCCTTTTTATTGAGGGGAACAGATTTTTGTAGATAACAATATAAAAAGCTATAGATATTTGGAAAATTCCAGTATTTCACATGGGATGATAAAACTAAAATACAAAATGATCAATTCTGTGTATTCAATATATATGTGTCACATCGGTAAATTTCAGCACTCTCTCCACCCATTTGAAGAAAGGAGGTTCTTCTGTAGGATTCGAGTAATTGGCAAGAACGGCAGAGGATCTGAGACTTCACCCTGCTTGTCAGCTGACAGGTTAGTACATCACAGTCTCATGGATGCTGGCAGAAGACACAAGACTCCTGGGTCAGAGACAAAGGACTGTGTGACTCAGAGCCCAGGCAGAATGAAGTACAGACATTATGACCAGGTCATTCCATGACGTGCTCCCCACAACTATGGGATGAAGCAGATGAACTAAGCTAGATGCTACCCCTGCGGTGGTTCTGTCCCACAGCTGAGGACCCTGAGCCCCAGGAACCCAGATCGTTAACAAGGAGCTGTAAGCAAACCTTCCTTTGTCCTGAAGGGCCATACTGCCTTTATTATGTTGGATAATAAGCAGATCTGCTCTATGACCTCCTTGAAAAGACTATCCAGAACAAAAAGGTAGTAGGCACCTCCCTCACAATGTGCAGAAACGCAGGCAAACCTTGGAGAACTGTCTCCCAGTATCAGTGACAGCTTTTCTGACAGACTAGTCACGAACATGACGCGGTTTCCGGTCCTATGTGATCAGTGAGCTAGGACGTTAGTAGTCTTTTGATATTTTCAGTCTGCGTGCAAAACACACAACAGTAAAGCAAAGCGAAACAGAAGAGCCTTTCAAATCTTTCTCCTTGGGTACCTCAGCTGCTTATATAGGGTTGTCATCTCAATGTGGCTGCAGGATTCTTTTGGAGTAACTGTGATTTCTGCCTCTCTGTGTATTATTTGTCTTGATTGCTCAGGGTAAAAATATCATGGAAGCCAAAGCCAGAGAAGTCATCTAGCACAGCATGGTCAGAAAGGAGTGGTGTCAAGGGAATGACACCATCTCTATCCCAACATGGGGCCCAGGAAACACACAAGCGGGACTGAGTGACAGCGGTTATGCCCCAGGGCCAGGCTGCTTGGCGTGGCCTTACTCTAGTTCCAGTAGGTGCTGGGTCTGACCAGCAAAATAACTTCCATGTCGCTAGGGAAACAGCCCCCTGTGGGTGCATCAGGGAAACATCCTCTTTCACAAGGGAGCACATTTGTGAATCCTAGTGAAGGCAGTATGGCTCCCTGAAGTGTGAGTGAAGAAAGATTCTCTAACGGCCCCACCTCGTCTTTTACAAATACCAGCTCAAGATAAATCAGCTACAAAAATAAACAAACAGACAAACTGAACCAAAACAAACAAGAAAACCCAACCAAGTCCCAATAAGTTAAATGAATTCTTCTACCTAATCAGGAACTATGGTTCCCATGGGCTGGCTCATTTCCTTTGGATCCCTATACTTGATTCTGGGAAGCCATAATTAATTAGCTATGAAGCTAAGATGTATGACAGTAATTGGTAAGGTTTTTTTCTTTGTTTTCAATGATAGTGTAAACTATTAAAGAAATGAACCCAGAATAAGACCAAAAATGAGCTTGGCTTTATATTATAACCATGTTAAGTGCTATGTAAGTGATTTCCACCTTATTAGTACTGAACAGAAAATCCAAACTCCAGCAGAGTTATATTCTTTTTTTTTAATTTTTAAAAAAAAAATTATTTATTTTTGAGAGAGAGATAGAGACAGTGTGAGCAGGGGAGGGTCAGAGAGAGAGGGAGACACAGAATCTGAAGATAGGCTCCAGACTCTAAGCTGTCAGCACAGAGCCCGACGTGGGGCTCTAGCCCATGAACCGTGAGATCATAACCTGAGCTGAAGTCAGATGCCCAACTGACTAAGCCACCCAGGCACCCCCAGAATTATATTTTTTAAGTTCACAGAAATGTATTTGCATTTCTACCATTTCTGTGGATTAGGCTGTGAGTCTTTCCTTCTGCTCTCACTGAGGTCTTGTGTTTCATCATAACTCACCTGTCTTTCATTTCAGGCTATAGAGGCCTGACCCCTAACCAAACCAGACCCATAAAAACCAAGGATAGACCCGTAAGCATCTCAGTTCAGCTGCTGGTGGCATTTCCCAAAGCCACCCTCCTCTCAGCTCCACTCTGCCACTTGACTCCTGACTCATTACCAGTGTCTCACAAAGAGGGACATAGTAAGAAGTATGGAAACAAATAAGGCAGTGAAATCTGAAAATAGATATATAGCAAGAACCCAGTTGTGTAAGAACTTACAAGGTCAGATGCTAATTAGTCAACTCCAAACATAAATTAAAGTGTTCCAAATTTCAATAAAATGAGCTAACAAACCACTAATCTGGACAGCCTCGCACGTCCCAACCACAAGCTAGTTTCACAAACCTGAAAAAATAGCAGTGAGACCCGTCTTCCTCTTCGTTCTTGAATCTTCCAACGGCTTTTATTGAACTTCCTAAAGTTAATGAGTTTTATAGATACTGTTTAACCATAATACGTTTTCCAGATAAAAATATTTTGTCCAACTTTACAAAAGGTTAAATTCGATGTGAGTCTCTAGATCTTCTTAATTAATATGCTCCAAAGGAAGCACATCTTTCTCTCTTTTTTAAAATTTTATTTTATTTACTTTGACAGAGAGAGAGAGAGCAAGCAGGCGTGGGACAGAGGAGGGCGGGAGAGAGAATCCCAAGCAGGACTCGCTCTGCCAGCACAGAGCCCTGTGTGGGGCTCGAACTCACAAATCGTGAGATCATGACCTGAGCTGAAGTCAAGAGCTTAGCCGACTGAGCCGCCCAGGCGCCCCAAACCTTTCTCTTGGTAAAATAAAAGGCACATGTGATTTTCACTGGAAGGTAGTGGTACGTCTGTGGTTTGTACTGAACGAGTGACCGGCCGTCTGCATGGGTCAGAGTCCGGTTAGGGAAACGGGACTCACGCCAGGTAGCTCAGCTGAGGGAGTTGCTGAGCTCCAGTCACAAAGGCGGTGGAAGCAACGCGGGCCAGGAAGCCACCCTGAGGTCAGCAGCGTCGGGGCTCCAGTCACTGGGGTGGGAGGAGGTGGGTGTCTGCTGGGAGCTGAGAGGGTGAAGGACAGGCAGCCGCTATCAGAAAACGCTTCTGGGAGAGAAAGCAAGAAACATCCAGGCCTCTGCCTTCTCTCCAACCTCTCAGCTCCCTCCAGGCCTCTCCTGGGCAGAGTCAGCCTGAAGCAAGGAGAGGGAGCCTGGGAGCTGGCCCTGGCCCTGGCCAGCTCGATATACCACTCAGGGCAGGGCAGGGCAGGGGGTTCTCTGTTTCTAGAATCCCGCAGCAGGTGACCGGTGCACCTTTGAAAGGCAGAGCCAGTCTGTCAAGTTCCAATTCTTTGCCTTTCACGCTTTGTTAGTGGTGGCACTTAGTAGTCAGCCTCCACAAAAGAAACAAAGATACATTCAGCTATGGCTCTGTAAAGTGTATTAAATATACACAAATATTTATACCCTGTGTGTATTGAGGTTATTTTTTTTAACATTTATTTATTTTTTGAGAGACAGAGCAAGCGGGAGAGACAGAGCATGAATGGGGAAGGGGCAGAGAGAGACACAGAATTGGAAGGTGGCTCCAGGCTCTGAGTTGTCAGCACAGAGGCCGACATGGGGCTGGAGCCCACAAACCACGAGATCATGACCTGAGCCAAAGTCAGACGCTTAACGGACTGAGCCACCCAGGCACCCCTGAGTTTAAACTTTAAATCTGTGAAAAGATAAACCACCCAAATTTTCAAATAAGAGGGACTGAGAACATAAGGCCATTATTAGGATTTATGAGAAAACTGGTAATGAGCATCTTACATCTCTGTCTATCGAAGGGGTCCTTACACTTCCCAAGTTACAATAGACGACCTGTCACTTAGGATCAATCTAAATGTCTCGGGGCACCTGAGTGGCTCAGTCGGTTAAGCGTCCAACTTCAGCTCAGGTCATGATCTCACTGTTCGTGGGTTCGAGCCCCGCGTCGGGCTCTGTGCTGACCATCAGCTCAGAGCCTGGAGCCTGCTTTAGATTCTGTGTCTTCCTCTCTCTCTTACCCTCCCCTGCTCATGATCTGTCTCTCTCTCTCTCTCTCTCTCAGAAATAAATAAAACATTAAAAAAAAAAAAAAAAAAGAATCAATCTAAATGTCTCTCACAGAACCGAAACTTCTGTCAATAGCTAGCAATGAACAGATATCCTCACTGGAGGCTCTAACAGTTCCTCATCTGGTTAGATACAGGTTCTTTTGTAAAAAACAACTGATACTTTTACTTCTTACTATCCATTTGTTATCTGTTATTCACATTAATGTTATAGCTTTAGTTTTCTCTAAGCTAAAATCTGACCAACAGCGCGTAATTCTCACATTCTCCACCTGTAACTGACCACGCCAAAGCCCGTTCACCTTGTGACTTGGAGCACCTTAGCCTTCATGCTGAAGTGTCAGACTCACGTTGTGTTACACAAGTCCAGAATGTAATTATAGTAGTCTGCAGACAAAACAACTAGGCAACTTGTTTGATCATAGACTCCTTGGACACTTTGCTAATTTAACAATGCCAAGTGTAAAATTAGGTTACACCTAGTTAAACATATAGAATCTCAAAGCTACTGCATCTGTTATCATGTGCAAATTTGTTTTCTCTTAACAAGGTGCTACCAAAGCCTCTAGATGACTGCAAAGTTTATCAGGACAAATAAAATCAATGTACTCCCCCTAAAACAGAAAACCATGCCAGATCTGTGCCGAGAAGGACAGCTACTGCCTGTCCACACCACGACTGTGACCACTGCCAAAGCCTTCAAGAAGACTGTTTTTCCTCCATGGTTAACAACAAATGCACACATTATAGGCACATAAACTCACATACAACAGGAGTACATGCATACGCCAAGCTAGTCCATTATCTCTCTTTTTTAATGTTTGTTTATTTTTGAGAGATAGAGACAGAGCATGAGCAGGGGAGGGGCAGAGAGAGAAGGAGACACAGAATCCGAAGCAGGCTCCGGGCTCTGAGCTGTCAGCACAGAGCCCGATGTGGCGCTCAAACCCACGAACCGTGAGATCATGACCAGAGCCGAAGTCAGATGCTCAACCGACTAAGCCAACCAGGCGCCCCAAGCTAGCCCATTCTCAGCAGCAGAGAGAAAGTCTTCTATGTTAGGCCAGGAAGCCCATGGCTCTCTAATTTCACCACTGGTCAGGTCCGTAGTATTTCTACTCTCCTATCACTACAGTGATTGTTAAATTTCAAAAGTATTTAAAATTTTTGATCTGATTACTAAAGTTACAAGTATAAATGGGGTCCATTCCCTAGGCCAATGTATAAGAAGTATCAAAAATAAAAATGAAATTCTAAAATCCAAAAGGCTCTGGAAATGCAAAGCTATCTTTTTTCCTCTAAATGTTGCCATAAGTAAAATTTAATGGCAAAACTGGACATGAACTGGCACGACACGATCTCTCGTCTGTATCTGTCCGGTGTAGTGTGACTGTTCCCACTTTTTACTGCAACATCGTTGTTTTTCTTTTTAAATGAGAAGGTGCAGGCAGGCAGTCCTGGAGCTGCTTCAGGGTTAAAGTGTATGAATTGCATAATCTTTCTAAAATCAAAAAGTTTCTAAATTGAAAACACTTCACACTTCAGGGCAGTTAGATAAACGATTACGATTCCATGCCTAAAATTTATTTTAAATTCATACTAATCCAATAGGGTGGTCCTTGAAGTACTAGATACAGTCCTCTACATGAATCACTGCAATGGTAGCTTTGGTTCAGTCCAAACGAACAGTTTAAGCCTACTTCAAATACACCTATAAATAGACTCTGCTCATCTTTCCCTGTGATGCCAGATCTAAACAATTACACAGGCGTTAAGGCTACGTGCCTTCAAGATGTCTAACTTCAAAAATCAAATATATATATACAGATATAACCATGTTTCTCTTCTTCCGTGCCTGGATCGTAATTTCTTCCATGTGCCTGACCAGAAGTTTATCCTCTTATATCATACCCAGTCACCATGTGCTATTTATTATTTTAAGAATAAAACTGGGTTGTAAAAGAAGGCATGTCAAATGATTCCTAAAGGGTAAACTAGGGGGTTCAAAGTCATTACAGAGGCTTAATAAAATGCATGAGTTTGTACAGATGGCTTTGTTCAGACCAGAAAATAAAGCAGCCTCAGAACAACAAAAAATGGAATTCATTGATACAGAGAACAGACTGGCGGTTACCAGAAGTGGGGGAGGGATGGGATAGGGTGGAGCATGGGTGAAATGGGTGAAGACAGTGAATAGAACAAATTTCCATTGATGAAATAAACGAAGCAACAGAAGACGAGCCTCATTCCCAGACACGCTCAGATCATTGTGCCTCCCTTTCTCTTCGCTAGTCCAGGATGCACAGATGGCAGGCTCGGTCAGAACACACAAATTCTCCTGCTGTGAATACAGAGTGAGAACTCAGAGAATCAAGCCAGTGTTCAGAAGAAAACAGAACCATGAGACGGAGTTCCAGCGATAGCATTTGTGACCTGGATCCAGCTCTGCCTGATTCCCTGGTGACTTAAGTTCCTATATCTACTTTAAGTAATAGCCATGCTTCCACGGATTCTTTTTCCCCAATGTTTGCTCACTAAAAAGAAAGGGGAAGGGAAGGGAAGGGAAGGGAAGGGAAGGGAAGGGAAGGGAAGGGAAGGGAAGGGAAGGGTAGTATTTTCTCCTGGCCCAGTCCTGACCAGGGGCTGGATATCCAGAGGTAAACAAAATCCCTGAAAGAATTCAGAAGCTTAGAGGAGAAAGACACTTTAACAAACATTTGCACGCGCGTGCGCTCATGCGCACGCGCACGCGCGCGCACACACACACACGCGCACACACACACACACACATGGTAAATGCCTTAGAGATGGCTGAACACTGAGCTGTGGGGCGAGAGAGGGATGATGACCAGCTTAGGGGAGAACAAGAAGGTTTTGCTTTTGAGGAGATGTCTGAACTGGGTTTTACAAGGTAAGGGTTTGCCAGGTAGAGAGGTCAGGGAAGTGAGAGCAGGCAGAGGTGAGCCAGGGGAGGCCAGACTCGGGGGACAGCAGGGACCCTGGGCAGGGGAGTATGGGAAATCCGTGATTCTTCCTGCACGTTAACATTGATCCCAGCCCCTCATACTCCGGCTTGTGCTTTGAAAGCCTGGAAATGCACTTGTTAGTGACTCTGTCAGCCTCCCTACCTAAAAGGACTGAGCTGTGACACAAAGAATATGCACTACGACTAGTTCTTTGTCACCAGCTTTCAAAGATCACCCTTTCAAAACAGGTTTTTGATTTTTTTTCTTTAACTTAGCAGGGCATAGAAACCGAGACGAATTCCTACATTATCTTTCAGACTGGAAAACAGGATTTTCTTTTTTTCTTTATTATCTTGAGAAGGCTTTCACTCCACGGGTTGTACCCTGGGTAAGGTATCACTGGAGAATTTTGACAGCAAATTTTGACCGTGGTTGTTAATGTTTCTCAGCCTGGGCAAGATCATCTTGTTCTTAGCATCCATTAAGGGTCCTTGACTCCAACCTTTCTGGAAAGGGACAGCTGCCTTAGTTACATTTATTCCATAGGCCGTGGGATCCTTGAATTCGAGTTGAGGGGCTCCTTATGGCCAGAGGACACATCTTTTTACATCTGATCTATTCCCAGGAATTCCTGGCTGGTTCGAGAGAATCTGGTTAATGATTTACACAGAACCTCAGTCATCCTTTCTCCAGATCTAACGTTCCTTTGACTAGTTAGTTGCTTCAGTGTGATCATTACTTTCCTTGGGTTTCCATCCCCTTACCATTAATGTCTGGCAGTGTAACTTCCCTCCAACCACAATGTAACAGTAGTTACTTATGTGATATCATCAGCTCCATAGAAGTTAAATATATCTTCTTAAATTTTGTAGCCTAGCCAGACTATAAAAGACAATATTCATTATTCTAGCTATTCTTTATTTCCTTTGGAAGCTAAGGGTTTCATAGGCTCTCATAATGTGTCAGCTTGAAAGAACATAAAGGCATCAGGGCATTTGCTAGCTGCATTATTTAGGCAAAGCTTTCCAGCTTCTGTTCTCAGATGAACAAAATAAGATGCTCCAATATTTTACTGTAATAAAGTGTTTCTTCTTATGCCCCCCGCCCATCACTGAACGTAAGCCGACCTCCAGGAGAGGGCACAGAAAACAAATATTTGTTAGCTGGAAATAATTTGCAAGAAGCTGAGGGAAAAGGTCATCATTTTGAACGTTTACAATGACTCAACACCCCCTAGCTGCATTGGGTTCCCAGTATTTCCTAGGCAATCTCTAGAAATCGGCAGTTCTTTTACATTTATTTCTAGATGTGAAAAAAATGATTCTAATTTTGATTATTCTCATCACCAATGGTAAATAATGTAAAAGAATTGCTTAATGCTGTCATTTCCCTCATTATATACCTTCCAGCTCAAGCACACTGCCCTGAGCAAAGCTGTTGGAGCCTTTTCACATCATCTGCCTCACTGTCTTTCCGTCTTCCGGCCCGACCCAGTTTTGCTATAAAGACTCTTCTCCTGCCCTGAAGGCTGTGCTCTCCCTGTTACCTTTGATCCCTTAACACAATTTCCCCCTATATGGACTGTCTTTCTCCTATCTTTGTCACTCACTGTACCCTTGAAACTCCCAAGGGTGCTTTGTGCCTCAGTTTACATGTCATCAGCCCTTAGAGCTTTCCTGATTCCCCAGGACTGGGTGAGAGACGTTTCCATGTCACCCCCTCACTCCTCTCCTGTTCTGTGCTTAGCGCCTGCCAAGCCCTTGTTCTATGGTACTGACATCACTTTCTCTGTAGTTTAGTGCTAGTGCATCTCTGGCAAATGCCTGGTCTGATGCAACTTAAGCCCAAATCAGCCTCTGACTGGCCAACTAACAACACAGGGACCAAACATTTCCCACAACAGGCAAAGAGAGCCATTGTAGGCAGCTGGACTGAAGGAGAATATGGCTCAGGCACACAGCAGGGCACACAAAACTCACATAAGAAACACCTCTGATGTGCCAGTTCCAGTAAGAAGGGGACATTACACTGCAGGCCATCATAGGACCTCTACTTCATAAGGCCACTCCTTCCTTCCTTCCTTCCTTCCTTCCTTCCTTCCTTCCTTCCTTCCTTCCTTCCTTTTCCTTCCGTCTTTCTTCTTTCTTTCTTTCTTTCTTTCTTTCTTTCTTTCTTTCTTTCTTTCTTTCTTTCTTTCTTTCTTTCCTTCTGAGAGAGAGATAGAGAATGAGTGGGGGAGGGACAGAGGACAAGAGAGAGAGAATGTTAAGCAGGCTCCATGCTTAGTGTGGAGCCCAGTGTGGGGTTTGAACCTTGACCCTGGGATAATGGCCTGAGCCACAATCAAGAGTGAGATAACCAACTGAGCCACCCAGGGCCCCCACCACTACTTTCAAGAGCAAGAAACATTGTTAACCCTCCTAACACACAGAAAGAGACTCAGAGAGGTAGACAAAATGAGGAGACAGAGGAATATATCCTAAATGAAAAGACAAGACAATCACAGAAAGAGAGCTTAAACAAAATGGAGATAAGTAATATGCCTGATAGAGAATATAAAGTAGTGGTCATAAAGATAATCACTGGAATTGAGAAAAGAGCAGAGGACCTTAATGAGATTCTCAACAAAGAGACAGAAAACATACAAAAGAACCAATCAGAAATGAAGAACTCAATAACTGAAATTAAAAATAGACTGGAGGGAATAAATGGTAGACTAGAAGAATCAGAGGAACCCATCAGTGACCTAGAGGACAGAGTAGTGGAAAGCCATGAAGCTGAAGAAAAGAAAGAAATAAAATTAAAAATAAATTAAAGAAGCTCAGTGACACCATGAAGTATGCTAATATTAGCACTAAAGGGATCCTAGAAGGAGAAGAGAGAAAAGTGGGCAGAAAATTTATTTAAAGAAATAATAGCTGAAAACTTCCTGAATCTGGGCAAGGAAACAGAAATCCAGATGCAGGCAGCACAGAGAGCCCCCAACAACCCCAGGAAATGCAAATCAAAACTACAATGAGCTATCACCTCACACCTATCAGAATGGGTACATCAACAACACAAGAAACAAGAAGTGTCGGTGAGGATGTGGAGAAAAAAAGAACACTCATGCACTGTTGTTGGGAATGCCAACTGGTGCAGCCACTGTGGAAAACAGTGTGGTTTTCAATTAACAATGTAGTTACTGTTAGATCCAGTAATTCTGCTACTGGGTATTTACCCAAAGATACAAAAAATTAACAATGTAGTTACTATTAGATTAACAATGTAGTTCAACAATGTAGTTACTAGTAGATCCTGTAATTCTGCTACTGGGTATCTACCCAAAGAATAAAAAAAAAAAAAAAACGAATTCAAAAAATTGTATGCATCCCTACATTTATTGCAGCATGACTTGCAGGAGCCAAGATATGGAAGCAGCTCAAGTATCCATCGATAGATGAATGGATAAAGAAGATGTGATCTATATATATATCATATATATAGATCACATATACATATATATGACATCTTGCCATTTGCAACAGCATGGATGGAGTTAGAAAGTGTAATGCTAAATGAAATAAGTCAGAGAAAGATAAAGATCATATGATTTCACTCATATGTGGAATTTAAGACACAAAATAAAGGAATAGATTAATAATAGATTGACCAAGAAACAGAGACTTTACCCTAGAGAACAAACTGGTGGTTACAGAGGGGAGGGGGCTGGGGGAATGGGGGAATTGGGGATGGGGATTAATATCCGGATGAGCACTGAGCAATGTATAGAATTGTTAAATCACTATGTTGTACACCTGAAACTAATATGACACTGTGTGTTAAATACATTGGAATTAAAATTATTTAGAAAGGAAAGGCTAGTGGGGAAGGGCTCTCCCTGGTATGAAGACATGCTGAGGGGGAAAGAGGTTGATAGGAAACTGCATCTGAGCCCGTTTTTGTTTCTGGGCAGCCAATGTTCTTTCCTCTATCTTTGGCTAGTCTGCTCCTTCCTCTTTTATTGCTGCTGTTGTTCCTGTCGTCAAATCTATTCTGCTGCTTATTTGGAAAACAACCCCCAGTCCCTGGATCAAGCGGTGGCAGAATGATTATGTCACTTTTCTCTTGCAGCCAGAGGCTGAGAAACAGCAACTCAGCTTTCACGCGTCTGGTCTGGGCATAGAAAGTGCAAGAGAAACATACCTTTCAGTAGCAGTAATTCACAAAATGATAATATAACTTGGTTTGGGCTACAAGCAAAGAGAAATATTGAACAATAAAAAAATCCTAGCTTTAAAACATTGTAAATGACTTTAGACTTGCAATCCAAACTTTTTTTCCCCCTCTAAAGTCCTTGTTTCTTTGGCAAGTAGAATTTAAAGCTTCTTTTTATTCCTGTGTTCTTTATCGCAGGCGGCACACACAGCTATAAACAGTCCAGTCAAGACCAATCCGGGCAGAGACAAGTGCTTTATGTGCTTTAACAGTTCCTCACATTCTCTATATTTATTTTATTTCCTCATTAGAAAGGAAGAAGATAAAGTATAATTTGTAAATTTACCTCTGAACTGTCTACATCCAGGAAAACTAAGATGAATGAAACTAGGAAATAAATGTTATCAAAGAGTGGATTTTTCCTTTTCTTTTTTTATTAAGACATTCTTTCTAGAAGAGTTTTAGGTTCACTGCAGGACTGAGGGGAAGGTACAGCGGTTTCTCATATACTCTCACCCCCACACATGCACGGGCTCCTCTATAATCAACAGCCCCCACCAGGGCGGGACACGTCTCACAAAGGATGAACCTGCATTCACACATCATAATCACCTGGCCTGTACTTGACATTAGGGAGCACTCTTGGTATTTTACATTCCATATAACATCTTTAGCCATCTATCTCAATTATTTTGAGAAATATATGTTATGCTGGAGGGACAAAGATAAAGGACACTTTCATCCCTGGGACTATAGAATCTGGTAGAAAAGAGATGTAAAAACACACAAAGGAACAAGTGAAATAAGAGATTGTGAAGAGATGATAGAGAAGGCAGCTCTTCTTCTTAGCCAGGATTGTCATTACAAAACTTAAAACATTCTTAGGGGCCCCTGGGTGGCTCAGTCAGCTGAGTGTCCAACTTCGGTTCAGGTCATGATCTCACGGTTCGTGGGTTCAAGCCCTGAGTTGGGCTCTGTGCTGACAGCTCAGAGCCTGGAGATGCTTCAGATTCTGCATCTCCCTCTCTCTCTGACCCTCCCCTCCTCACACTCTGTCTCTCTCTCAAAATAAAATAAACATTTAAAATTAAAAAAAAAAAAAAAAACAACACCCTGTAACCATTCTCAGAGATGGCATCTGTGAAAGGTTTGTGTGTGAGGGGAAAGTCTCCTGGGCAGTTACATGCTCTTCCGGGAAGGATGGGCAGAGGCCCTCTCTCCATAAATGCTGGAATTGGCAGCTGTGAGAGAGGTCAGTTATGCCTGTAGGAAGAATTTTTATTTTTTCATCTAAAGAAAGTTCTTAAGGAAATAAAACTAGGACATGATACAGTGTTTCAATCAGATTTAGATGTAATCTGTGAATATAATTTAAGAATTTTAAAATGTAATTAATACCTCAGGGACACCTGAGTGGCTCAGCCAGTTAAGCATCTGACTTCGGCTCAGGTCATGGTCTCACGGTTCGTGGGATCAAGCCCCGTGTTGGGCTCTGTGCTGACAGCTCAGAGCCTGGAGCTGCTTCACATCTGGGTCTCCCTGTTTCTCTGCCCCTCCCCCACTCACACTGTCTCTCTTTCTCTCTCTCTCTCCCCTTCAAAAATAAATATTTTTTAAAAATTTTTTAAAAAGGACTGAAAAACAAGCAAATGAACAAAACATACTGCTCTGAGACCAAAGACAGGGAAAACTGGTTAATAAAATGGACAGCACGAGTGAAAAGATCAGAGCCACTAATGTAAGTGAGGACATCAACATATATATCATAAACCCAAAGAAGAATCAAAGAAATAGCATAAAAGATCTCCTGTGAGCTAAAGCATAGACATTTGTAAGCTATCCAAATAAATTCAAATCAGAATAATATAAAACAACATTGTAATTCACATGGAGAAACTAGCCTATATTTAATTTAAAAGGTTCTTAAAGCTACCAGAAAGTACAGCTATATACCAAGTTGCTCATGTATAATGATACAAAGCTTCACAATAAATTTTTGACAAATTAAACCCACCAATGTATTAAAATATGAATACATCTAGAACGTTTGTTGACTTATTTAACATGTACTTAGTGAATATCATCTCTGTGCTAGATAGTATTCTAGGCACTAAGGATTCAGTATAAACAAAAGAGTAGAGTACATACATTCTAGAATACAGAAAGATTAAAAAAAAAATGAATGTGATATATTTCCAGGCAGTGGTGACTATAGTACGAAAGTAAGGTAGGAACAGGATACTTCAAACTGAAGGGATGGTTCAGTCTTAAAATTCATCGATTTAATTCATGCTATTAAAAACTTAAAGGAGAGATATGTGATATTGTCTGTGGTAAACCACTTAATAAAATATAGAAGCCATTTTTAATAAAATCCTATGTAAAATAAAAAGAAAATTCAGCTACATTAAATATGATAAGCAAAAGTCAGCTACTATAAACTTCATAAAGTCATCTGTCAAAAATTGTGATAATAATCAGGCACTAAATGAAAATGCTCCCTAGGACTGGTATTATCCACGGCTGAATAAGAAAACAAAACTCATAGCATCGATGTTAAAAAAAAAAAAAAAAAAAAAGACAAATGTATCCTTATTTTCAGATGACATGATGGCATATCTACTAAACCCAACAGACTCAATTAAAAGTTATGAAAATTAGGGGCGCCTGGGTGGCTTAGTCGGTTAAGCGTCCGACTTTCGCTTAGGTCATGATCTCGCGGTTCGTGGGTTCGAGCCCCGCGCCGGGCTCTATGCCGACTGCCAGCTCAGAGCCTGGAGCCTGCAGCCTGCTTCAGAGTCTGTATCTCCCTCTCTCTCTGACCCTCCCCTGCTCACACTGTCTCTCTCTCTCTCTCCCCTAGAAATAAATAAAAATATTTTTTAAAAAAGTTATGAAAATTAATGAGAATTTTTTGCTAATTAGCTGGATACAGAGTATATAGTAAAAAATTGCTTATCTTCATATTGGCTAAATCCAGCTGGAAATGGAAATAAAAACAACAATTCCTTCCTAATATTGACAAAAGCTATAAAACACAGCTACACTTATTCAGCAAGAGAGGCCAAGGACTTACTGTAGCTGTTTAAAAGTAGGGACTTCAGTAAATGAAGAGGCAAAACATTCTGAATGTAAGAGGTTATTGTCAGTTAAATACAAGTCCTACGATTTACATATAATTCTGGTGCTGGGCATATTAGAAACCTAGATGGAATTATTTTGGTGGGAGAGAGAGGAATTGAACACAACAATTGTTTTAAAACTATCACATGAAAAGCAAACATGTGAGAATTTACATTTTTGAATAATGAGAATAAGGGTAACATCCTAGCAGGTATTATAATTATATTATATTATATTATATATTATATTATATTATATATCATATATTATAGCCAAAGAAATAGGGTATTTGTATAGAAATACATAAATAAGCTAGTGACATAGAACCTAGAAATATCTGCAAGTATATATGAAACTTCTATGACAAAGTTGAGATTTTCATTCAGTGAAAAAAAGGGTGGGTTATTTAATAAATGGTGTGGGCACAACTAGACAGTCAACCGTTGGAGTAAATAAGTGATTGACTATTACTGCAGAAAAGATTCTAGATAACTTAAATAATACCTAAATTTGAAAACAAATGACAAAAAGTTTACTATAATAGTGAAGGGGAAAAAAACCTAGCAATTCTTATAAACTGCAAAGGGAGGGAGGGGAAGAGCTTCTGTGGAGAGATACCGAGTCTCTCCTTATATAAAAGAAAATGTTCTGCGTTTCAAAATTTTCTGCATGTAAAAAGTCAAAAATGTTTATACAAGATCTTATAGACAGTTAATATACCTACTTTTAAAAAAGTATTTCTGCCATTTACTTTATAAAATAGCAGGGGTGCCTGGGTGGCTCAGCCGGTTGGGCGTCCGACTTCGACCCAGGTCATGATCTCACGGCTCATGGGTTCGAGCCCCGTGTCGGGCTCTGTGCTGACAGCTCAGAGCCTGGAGCCTGCTTCACATTCTGTGTCTCTCTCTCTCTCTCTGGCCCTCCCCTGCTCATGCTATCTCTCAAAAAAAAATAAAACATTAAAAAAATTAAAAAAAAAAAAAGAAAATAGCAAACTATCCAATTCAATACCAAAGAACATGAGATGGTAAATCTAGGGAAAGAAAATGCAAAAGGCTCATAATGTGAAAAGATGCCTGACTTTACTGGTGGTCAGAGAAATGCAAATTAAGAGCAATGGTGGTGTGCAATTTTCAAAAGAGACTTTATCAGAAACAAAGGATCCAGTGTTGGTGAGTGGGTGTTCGAGAACACCGTGTGAACAAGTGGGAAATGGCTCAGCCCCTTTGGGAAATCATCTTAACGGTTTGGACAAAAATGTTTAACACATGTGTTGTTTTATTCAATTATTCTGATCCACAAAAATAACAGTACTCATGTATAATAATTTATTGATGATAATTTTACTTTAGCATAGTTTGTAGGGAAAAAAATGGAAACAATCAGGAGTGGATGTGCTCAATATTTATGTTGTGGAATATTACACAGGTATTAAAATGAATGTTTGGTCTATGCATGCATTGGTCTTCAAAGAGTTGTAAGAACTGCTATTATGTGAAAAATGTCATGATGAAAGAGAGTATTATTAACACTTCAAGAGAAATCATTAAAGCACAGTATAAACACAGGTTTTAAAAGGAGTACAGAAAAATTTATAGAGGAATAGACAGGAAAAAAAGTTGACCTTAACCATCGTGGGAGATTGAAACCGGGAGAAAGGAGAAAACTATCCATTTATCTATATTTCTTGTTTGAATTGTTACAAAGGGCATGCACTCTCTTTAAAATAACGTATTCAAAATAAAGACAGCTGGCCCAAAAAGGCAGTAGAGTCTCACAGGCACCAGCCTACAGTGCATTTTGGAGGTTGTTTTTGAAAGGCAGAAACTCCTTGGGGAACACGGCAGAAGCCCAGGCTTGAGCAGAAAGGATGGCGTACCTCTCCGGGGATGCTTGGTTGCATCTTGAAGGGAAAGAGCAGCCTGTGAAGGATTTTAAGTAGGTGAGCGATGCTAGGACATTACAAGTAACACATATTAAAGCCTAGTTATAGAGAGAAGAGCACAAAAACAAACACCTTCTGACCTTCCCTTGGGAACAAGCAGTCTGGTGACGCAAAGGCAATGCCCAGCTGCATCGTTCAGTAAAAGACCTCGCCACGGCAGCAGTGAACACAGACCCAGTCTGGTTACTTGACCTTCAGTGTTGGACTCAAACAGCCCTTTATCAAGCCAGCAATGTGTACTTTACTTTAGACCATGTTTATTTACTTATTTTTTGGCTAATTTGTCAAAAGGTGGTCAACTCAATAAAAGTAATAAAGGCTAGAGCTGCCCTAAACTTACGGAATTTTATTTATGTCTTTAATTTCTTTTTTCTGATTTATAGCTCCTCTTAAGAAATGCATCTGTACTTGGTATAGGTAATATTTGGTTAGTTACATGAAGAATAGCAGATTCAGGGGTGCTTGGGTGGCTCAGTCAGTTAAGTGTCAGGCTTTGGCTCAGGTCATGATCTTGCGGTTCATGAGTTCAAGCCCCACATTAGGCTCTGTGCTGACAGCTCGGAGCCTGGAGCCTGCTTTGGGTTCTGTGTCTCCCTTTCTCTCTGCCCCTCCCTCACTCATGCTCTCTGTCTCTCTCTCTCAAAAATAAACATTAAAAAATTAAATTAAAAAAGAGCAGATTCTTAGAGAGTAAATCTTTCAATTTGTTATAAAGTTAAGAAAGCTATATTAGTATGTATTACTATTACAATACTTTGATGTTTACATAGTTAACAATACTATTCAGCATTGGAGAGTATGTTTGAAAGGAAAATTATCAGTATGAAAAATAACCTTCCCTACAGTGTCTTCTGCCCAGGATCTCATATATCAAGTATTAGCCTCGAGGAGATGTTTATGGTTAGGTTATAAAATTTGCTGGGGGGAAAAAAGTTGTTTGTAATGAACATGGAGAAAGCATCTAAATCATCACACTTCAACAGGAAGTCATGCTGAATCCTACCCAACCACAAAATGTGTCCCCCGACATCGACTCAGATCAGTAGATAGCTCACAACTGAAATGTCCCATAAATCTCAACAACCTAGTCTAACTCTGTGCATATAGAACAGTAGGCTTCAATTTAAGTTCATGAGTGACAGCAAACACGTACGATGAAACATCTAATAAACAGACTAGAAGACTAGCACGTATAGCACAATGTGTTCCATTTCACACACATATACTGTTCTATCTGGTGGTGCATTAAATCGGATGAAGTCATTCTGGTTATATATATATACATCTATGTCTTTGTTAATTACAGTGACTTCGGCAAAAAAATTTATTTCTTCACTGCAGTGGAAGCCTAGGAAAACATTAAATTTATGTTACTCAGGGGTATACTCTACAGCCTTCCACTTAGAACAGCAAGTATAAAAAACCAGGTATCCGGGGTTCTGTGGCTAACTATTCTGGACTGCTAGGGGCTTTGTCTAAGGCATTCAATCTAACCAGTTATAATTTATAACTTGAGGATTTTGTGCAATGTCCCTGTGATTTTCTGCATTGGGACCCGACATCATGAACACAGCTTCTTTCCCCCAGTCACCCAATTTGATACTGGCCAGCTAGTGGTTATACCTCAAGGCACGGTTGAAGAGTGCTGAGGAATATTATTTCCATTACACTTTTCAAATCAGTTGGGTCAGTCTACTCAGAACACGCTGAGATGCATCAGGTAACTTCTGTTTCTTCTGCTGCTGCCGTGGAATTTTCTCCCTACCCCTCTCATAGAAGTCAGCAAAACAGCAATTACTTAAGCTTATTTTACTGAGTGAGACACCATTCCCAAACCAAAATATATGTAAGTAACCTCAAGTTGGATAGTGCTGTCGATATTTTTTGGCTGCACCCATTCTTTTCGTCACTGACACCTGGTACTCAGTGAGTATATCATTACTTGGCTGGTTATATATAAGTCCATCTGTGCAAAAATGGCCAAGTGCCGGCTTAGCATTGGCCAGGCTGGTGTCCTAAAACATGGGTGCCAGGCAACGATGAGCTTTGATGACCTCATAACCCTAAGAAAACAAGACAGCTGACAAAACAGTTTTATCATAATGAGGCAATAATGTGGAGATACAGGAGACACATTATTAAACATATTCAAAATTAAGTGTTATGATAGTTACAAAGCCATTTTAATATATTATTCTGTCTTGTCTTTTCTTTATGAGGATTTTGGGATGTAGGAGGCCTACCATTTAAGAGTTAGTGAAGAAGTAACACCAATTCAACTTTGGAGTAATCTACGAACGTAAAAATCATGAATTGACTTTTTCAGCCTATTACAGCCTCAGCTGCTTGTGCGTACATATTAGATACATGATCACGAGTCTTTATGTGGCCGCTCATGGGAGCTAGGAGATGCTTCACTTAGGTGTAAATCGAAATTGACATGAAGTCATGTTTTACTAAATATTTTATAACTTCTTTATAAACTCGAGAGCAATATGTTAGCTGCACATAGGGAATTCCACATGTGCTTGCACGTAAATAAATGTTTGTATGTCTTGTTGTTGCTATGCTGGTCTAACTGTCAAAATTACAGTAAGCTGCCAGTATAGCTTCAGCAGGCGATGTACGAGCTGTGAGGGCCTGATGCCAGTTCTGGTATCAGCTTCCTGCTCTGGTATCAGGGTTCATTGGCTACTGTTTGCCCATCATGCTGAGACTGCAGGACAGAAAGAACAACGTTTGTTTAGACAATAAATGAGAGAAAGTTTAAATGAATTTTCTAGACTCCAGTTAAGTCTCAAGAGAAGAAAAGGTAGCACATGAGAAGTCCAACAGCTTTATAAATATTTGCAGTGTGAATTTGTCAGAGGGTCAATTTCCAGTATTTTTCTCCCCTGCCCCCAAAATGCCTTAATATAAGTGGGATCTTCAGGGAAATCATACTGCGGAAATAAGTGATTTATAGTGCCGGTTTATGTTTCCACAGAACAGTAGTGTGAATTCAGTGTGTGTGTTTGGTAATTTACAATACCGTCATCATTTGGGGGGTCCTTTGAGAATGAAAACCCTTCTATTTTCTTTTGTGTTCTTAACACACAAAAGTGTTTGATGGAGAGATATGCAGATTCTCAATGGACGAAGGGAAGGAAGGAACGAGATTTCCGACACCGCCAACCCAAATTATACATTGCTCGGCCTATTCACAAAGGGTTTTCCTCTCTGCCCCAATTCAGTCCTTTCAGAATCATTGTCATATAGAGCAACCCTAACTCAAAAATAACAATAAGAACAAAATCAGCATCAACTGCTTACAAAAGAAATCACCTGCATGGATGTAAAATTGACAAAAAGCCCAGAGGGGATGCCTCTTAAATTGACATCAGGATGCTAGTGCTCTTCCTCCCCATCTGTACCCCGCACTTTATTGGCCAGTGGTATTACGAAAAGTGATATTCTGTGACATTAAGAAGAGTGACTGCCCCTGCCTTGTACCAGCTCCACAATTCTTGAACTCTGTAAGGTGACATGTAGTGAATTATCTCCAAGCAAGAGCACACAGAAGCAAATCTTTACCCCTGTGTGGGTGAGTAGAATATTTCCTTACATGTTTGTTGGTGCAATGGCATCTGTTTCGTACTTTCCACATGTAGAAACAGGTGAGAAATAAGTGTCATACAGTATGTTATGCTCAGTGCTGTGGTAGCAACAGACGGAGACAAAAGTGAAGGGGTGATGACCTCAGGTGTGAGCAAAGCCAGCATTTGACTGTGTTGACCATGCAGAGGAAGCGCCTCCTGCTCTGAAGAGCATTGTATCAAACTGTGGGAAGGCAGGGTCCCTTGAAGGCCAGTTTCCTCAAATAGGCTCCATGGGATTCTTTGACTTTAACAACTGTATATTCCAGACATTTGGAATTTGTAAATGGAGGAGGAGGAGGAGGAGGGGGAGGAGAAGAAAGAAAGAAAGAAAGAAAGAAAGAAAGAAAGAAACAAGGAAGGAGGAGGAGAATTAAATTAGTGAAAAAAAGAATTGGGTTAGTGATAACTTTTAAAATACTAACAATTACACTTCACATAAATACTACTAGTAACATAATGCTTATATTAACAGTAAAATCAGGCGTGCCTGGGTGGCTCAGTCAGATAAGCATCTGGCTCTTAATTTCAGCTCAGGTCATGATGTGGTTCATGGATTTGAGCTCCCCAGTGGGCCATGAGCCAACAGCACACAGCCTGCTTGGGATTCTCTTTCTCTCCCTCTCTCTTTGACCCTCCCCTGCTGGTGCTCTCTCTCTCTCTCTCTCTTTCAATCTCTCTCTCTCAAAATAAATAAATAAACTAAAAAAAAGTAAAATCAGGTATACTTGAAATTTTAATCCAGAACAAAATTTTGTTTCACAAAAGTTCTGTAAATCATTTTCTTTCCTTTTTATTTATTTATTTTTGTAAATCATTTTTTGATACATGTTTGCAATTTGGCAGTTTTAAACTGACAATGTGAAATATTAGTTTTATCTCAGTCTCCTTCTTTTTCTAAGGTTTATTGACATACAATAAAGTGTATACAACGGTATAAGTTTTGATATATTGCATGCTCATCACCACAGTCCAGATAGTGAACATAAGTACTTACCAACCCCCCCCAAGAGCTTTCTTGTGTCATTTTGTAATCTCTCCACCCCATCCCTTTCCACCTCGACTCCCAACCCCAAGGAACATTTGACCTACTTTCTGTCACTATATATTACTTTGAATTTTCTATAATTTTATATAGAACCCCTACATTATATATACTATTTTTATCTGGATTTTTTTTACTCAGTATAATTTTTCGAAATGTATCTATGTCATTGAATGTATGAAAATAAATAAAAGAAACATCTGAAATGGCATTGGGAAGCCCTAAAGAGGGAGCTCTCACACACTACTACTCACTGCAGAAGTACACCTCACATTCCTCCATGCACCAGCAGGAGGAGAGAAGACTTCTCCGCCCAGCAACAGCCCAGCCAATGAGAACTTGGTAGAGCGGCCCCTCCTAGTTCCTCCTTTTCCCTATAAAAGTAAGCTCCTGTCCTCTATTCTCTGGACTTGCCTATAGTTTGCTTGTCCATAATTGCAATTCCTCTACTCTTACCCCCAAAACCCAATTTTCTGGTAAAATAACTGGATCTTTTGTTTCTTAAGGCCAACAATGCATGGCAACCATGAAAGTACCTGGGGGAGATGAATCCCTGAGAAACTAAGAGAGGAACTAAGAATTCCCAGAACCAGCTGACCGGGGCCCCTTGTAGTCTTTTTCTTAAATGCTTGTTTGTTTGTTTGTTTGTTTGTTATTGAGAGAGAGAGAGCAAGAGCGAGAGCGAGAGCGAGAGAGAGAGAGAGAGAGAGAGAGAGAGGAAGTGAGTGGGGGAGGAGTAGAGAGAAGGAAACAGAATCCCAAGCAGGCTCCATGCTGTCAGTGCAGAGCCCAGTGTGGGGCTCGAACTCATGAACCGCAAGATCATTACCTGAGCTGAAACCAAGAGTTGGATGCTTAACTGACTGGGCCATCCAGGTGCCCTAGCCCTTTGTACCCATGAGTTGCCTTTTCCCTTTTGGTCTGGCAAGTATCTTCTCAGATATGAGCTCCTTCTAGTTGAGCTTTTTCATGTTATTCAGGATCTATGTTTTGTTTTGTTTATTTTGTTTTCTTTTGGGGGAACTTTCAATGTTCAACTTTTTTTTCCTTAGAATCAAAGTAGAAGAGGGGCACCTGGGTGGCTTAGTTGGTTAAGCATCCGACTTCGGCTCAAGTCATGATCTCTCAGTTCATGGATTCGAGCCCCGTGTCGGGCTCTGTGCTGACAGCTTAGAGCCTGGAGCTGCTTCGGATTCTGTGTCTCCCTCTCTCTCTCTGATCCTCCCCTGCTCACGCTGCTTCTCTCTCTCTCTCTCAGAAACAAATAAAACATTAAAAGAACTTTTTTAATTAAAAAAAAAAGAATCAAAGTAGATGACCATGGCTCTAAAATAAAACAAAGCGAATGGGATGCCTATTTCAATTGGTATCTTGAGGCTTCCAAGCAGATCCAGGATTCCAAAATCACGTCTTTACAAAAACACCATTCCTAAATTAACAAAGATGTACAAACAACTGAAAGAAGACAAAAAAAATCTGAGTTCTCTTCCTCCCCTCCATCATCCTCTGGCTCCTCCTGTATACACTCTGCTCCCTCAATCTGATTCTCTCCCCAAACTTCCCCTCTCTGCACCTGTTAGCACCTGTCCCTTTACAACCAGCTAGACACTCGGAGGATCCTGTTGCTAAGCCCCCGATTTCCTAGATGTCCCTCGGACTAAAGCCAAACTATACGCCCTGGCCAGAGATTTTCCTAGAGTTACTGGAGATCCTGCTAGATATGCCGAGGAATTTCATATAGTCATTCAGACTCCACCCACTGGGTTCCTCAGATCTACCCCCGCTAGTTCACATGCTTGTTGTGAAGGCCAAACCCAACACTGGATGGAAGCAGCTAATAGGAATGATGCTGAAAAATCTCTAGATCTGCAAACGAGAGATCTTTCCCCTGCCTTGTTATATGTTCAGCCTCAGGAAATCACTAAACAACTTCACCTAGCAATCCTTAGGGCTTTCTCAAACCCTCTCTCCAGAATTAATACCCTATACATCAAAAGGCCCCTCAAGGCATCACGCCTAAAATAGAAGATGATAAGGCTCAGGGCCTCATCTCATTAGTTCTTATTTTGTCTGTAAAGAAACCTAATGGCCACAGGTGGAGATTTGTCCAGAATCTCTGGGCCATAAACAATATTGTTATCCTTCGAAACCGGGTTGTTTCAAATCCCCATACTTTCTTAGCCTCCATCTCCACCAAAAGTAATTTTTATGCTTGATTTGTGCAGTGCCTTCTTTAGAATCCTTGTGGATAGGGACAGTCAAAGGCTATTTGCCTTTACTTGGGAAGGAAAGCCATCCACCTGGATGGTGATGCCCTGGGGTTTTCCTGAGAGTCCTTCCTACTTCTCCCAAACCTGAAAGGTGAATTTACATGATATGAAGTTACCTGGAAACTCTACTTGACGACACCATGTAAGTGACTTTCTTCTCTGCTGATTTTATTGGGCCTCTTCCTAGAGAGACAGCATCCACCTGTTAAAACTTTCAGCCTTGAAGAGACACAGTCTCCAAGGAGAAATTGCAATTTATTCAAACTTATGTTTGATGTTTGGGGCACCTGAACTCAGGGCAAGAGCTACATTTAGATCCAAACAGAGTTTATGATATTCTGACTTCTCTCTTATGGCCCAAACCCTGTGTTTTGTTAAAAAAAAAAAAAAAAGAAAGAAAGAAAGAAAGAAAGAAAGAAAGAAAGAAAGAAAGAAAGAAGAAAGAAAGAAACCTGACCTTATAATTATGGAAGATCAAGATAACTGAGCCTTTAAAGACTTAGACAAAAGCTTGATGAATCTTCCTGCCTGTGGACCCCGATTATCAACTTCTCTTTTCCCTTTTTGTATTTGAAAAGGAAGGGAATGCCTTTGGGATACTCATTGCAAAACATGAGGACCACCATTGACCCATAGAGTATTGGAGCCAACAACTGGACCCTGTGGCTGGATATCTCCCTTGCCTCGGGGCCATTCTGCCAGCAAAGATAGTCCTGGGATTCCCTTGAACCATCCTCACGCCTCATACATTAGGAGTCCTCCTGAGCTCTCAACCCACTCAACGCCTTTCTTCCAGCCACCTCACCTCCCATGAAATCTGCTTGCTATTATTCCTCATATTATTCTTTCTCATTGTAATAATCTCAATTCTTCTTCCCTCCTCTATGGAAGATACTCTTCATGACTGCTTGACTCTAACCCACCCCCTCCTGAAATTCCATGATGACCTTCAGGAAACTCCTTTGGATAATGCTGACTCTTGATGGTTTACCAATGGTTCCTATTTAAAAGGTGAACATGATCAATACACTGCATATGCTATTGCAACTCTTTGAAGGCAACAACTTTGCCCTTAGCTGCTTTGGCACAACAGGCTGAATTGTATGCTCTTGCTTGGGCCTGTATTTTAGCCAAGGGAGAAGCTACAAATACCTGTACTGACAATTGGCATACCCTTGGAGTAGGCTGTGATTTTGAAGTGCTATGGAAAGAGAAAGGCTTCCTCACTTCCAATGGTGACTAAATTAAAAATGGCTCTTATGTCCAGGAATTGTTAGATGCTATACACTTGGCCAGCTGATGTGACCACTGTCAAGGTCCCTGGGCATTCCAAACTTGATTTCCTGGAGGTTAAAGAAAATCATCTCATTAACATTTCTACAAAGGATACTGTTTTCAAAGGAGCTGCCAATCAAATCTCTGTCTTAGTCCAAAGGCATGTTCCCCCAAATACTACAAAGGCCCAAAAATCAGCCCCAGAAAAGGAAAAGCTATTGGCAATCTAATAATGGTTGGTTTGATTAAAAACAAGAAAACTATAGGTTAGGCCAAATAATAACACAGCCATACTAGAGACTCTAAAATTCCCATTTCTGATTACTGTACATGCATTGGATCATCGGTCTCCTGATAAAATGGTAACCTTTATGAACCAATGCTGGTGGGGAAATATTAGCAATATTAACAAGGCTGCAGAGAGTGCCTGCACAAAATACAATTCGGGAAATCCTGTCCACACTGCTCCTGAATACTTTGAATCGCCCAACAGACCATTTGAAGTTTGGCAAGTGGATTTTATTTAGCTTCCCCCATCTCATGGATATAAATATGTCTTAGTTATGGTTTAGTGATGGTGTGTGTATTTTCTCACTGGATTTTTCTTAGAGACAGGCTATTGCTACTTCTGTAGCTGAAATCTTACTAGGAAAGGTCATCCTAGGTGGGGAATGTTCCTCAAATTTCATAGTGACCAGAGAACTTACTTCACCAGTCGAGGGCTTTAATAGATATGTGCTGTTTGGCCAATTTTCATAACACTTTCACTGTACCATCATCCATCCTCATGGCTAGTCAAACTCACTACTAGCATCATTAAGACCAGTTGGCAAAATTTTTAGAGGCTCTTCAAATATCCTGGCCAAAAGCACTGCCAGTAATCCTTCTAAATCTCAGATCTACCACTTTTGAAACCCATACACTCTCACTCTTTGAGATAATTACAGGATGTCCAATGCACTTGGCACTTGCTTTTTTTAATCGACAGCTGGTAAAGGAAATTGTTGTTCCACAGTGCAAAGCCTAATTGCTTCTGTGGAGAATAACCATGCTTTAGAAGAACAGTCTTTCCATAGCACATTCCCAGGAGACAAAGACCTTAAGCACCCAATTGAATCCTGGAGATTTCATCTATTGGACAAGCCCTTCAACCCACTGGAAAGTTCCCTATCAGGTACTATTAACCAACCCTTGTTCCACCAAATTCCAAGGAACAAACTCCTGGATTCATGTGCCACATCTAAAGAAAGCACCAATCCCTGACTAGACCTGCATACTAACTGATGACCTGAAAATAAAGATTTCCAGGAAGGAAAGCAGATGACAGCTGAAAGAGACGGCTTTGCCAAGATGACTGGATCAGAAATGGCATGCCCAGTGTAGTGATGCTAGTTTAAACCTTCAGGATGATCTCCAGTGCCTACCTTAGATGGGAAATGCCTGCAAGTTCTTCCTCTTACCCATCCTTGCTACTTCAATGTTCCTCAGTGGTTTCCAACCTATGTACTTTCCTTCCATCCTGGGACGTGACAACTGGGAAAAATTATTTCTGGCACCAGGCAATGAAACCACTAAATATGGAAAACCTCACTCTTGATCAGCAATGCTTTTGAGGAAAAATCTTGATCAAAAGGGAGAATGTGAAAAAAAAAAAAAAAAAAAAGGAAGTCTCATTTAAAATGGAGTTGGACAGCCCTGAAGGGGGAGCTCTCACACACTACCACTCACCTTAAGAAGTATACCCGATAGAAAAGCAGCTTACTTTACATATTTGGGCAAGTGGAAGGAAGAGATTCTTTTTGCAGAGCAACAGCCTCACCAATGAGAATTCAGTGAAACAGTCCCTCCTACTTCCCTCACTTCCCTCATAAAAGCTAGCCCTTTCTTTGTTCTCTGGATGTGCCTATGGTTCACCACAGCTTGCTTGTCCAAAATGGCAATTCCTCTGCTATTCCCAAATAAACTCTTTTCGTTGGTAAAATAACTAGCTCTTTTGTTTTTTACATTTGTCCATTTTTATCGCAGTACTCTCATTATATGACTATGCCACCATTTGTTTATCCATTCACCTGTTGATGAAGACTTGTGTTGTTTCACAACATAGCCTATCTTGATAACTATTCCACGTGTAGTTGAAAATACATATTTGGCTGTTGGGTAAAATATTCTACAACTGTCAATGACGTCAAGTTCTTTGACAGTCTTATCTAAATGCTCCATATCCATACTGATTCTCTCTGTGTTCTATTATTGAGATGTATTAAAATCTACATTTTTAATTGTGGATTTGTCTCTCTCTCTTTGATTTTTTCTTTGCAGCTCAATCAGTGTTTACTCCATGTTAATTGAAGCTCTGTTATTAGCTGTATAAACATTTAGGATTATTATGTCCTCTTTATGAACTGACACTTTATCATGACATTACCCTCTTTACTAAATTCTTCATCCTGAAATCTACTAGTCTGATGTTAACATACAAGCCAGCATTGTTAAAAACTAATGTTATCATGATACGTCTTTTTGTATCCCTTTATTTTTAATACATTATATCTTCATATTAAAGTAAGTTTCTTGTAGGCAACATACATGTAGGTCTTGCTATTTTATTCAGTCTAAAAGTCTGCCTTTAATTGAGATGTCAAGAACATTTGCATTTAATGTGATTATATTGTTTGATTTATCATCTTACTATTTTCTAACCTAATTTTTCATGCTTTTTTTGTGTTTTTAACCTAATTTTTCATGCCTGTTTTGTGTTGTTTTGGGGCCTCTATTTTATTTTTCTTATTGGCTTGCTATAGCTTTTTGTTATTTTAGTCATTGTTTAGGGATTATGGTATACATTATAGTATCCATTTGTAACTTATCAAAGTCTGTTTTAGAGTAATGTTATACCAGTTTTCACATAGTATAAGCACATTCAAGGACTTCCGTGTTTTTCTATAACCAGGTTTGTGCTGTAGTCATACCTTTACACATAAATATATAATAAGCCTAATAATACATTCTTTTACTTTATTTTAAGAGTTGAATAGTTGAAATACTTAAGTAATAAAAATATTATATTTATCATTAAGTTACTATTCCTGGTATACTTTAATCCCATATTTCCAACTGATATAATTTTCCTTCTGCCTCAAGGGCTTTTTAAAATATTTATGATAGTGTAGTTCTGCTAGAGATGAGCTCTTCAGCTTTTGTATGCCTAAAGAAGTCTGTTTCACCTTCATTTTTTAAAGTCACTTTCGCTAGGTATAAAAATGTAGGTTGAAAGGTTCTTTTTCAGTACTTAAAGCTGTTGTTTAATTGTCTTCTCTCTTATTTTGTTCCAATAAGGAATCTGCTATCATCATTATTTTTGTTTCTTCATATATAAAGTTTGTTTTCTTTGTCTACTTTTTAAGTTATTTTCTTTATCACTGGTTTCAAGCCCTTTGATTATCATGCACTTGATGTCATTTTCTTCATGTTCACTGAAAACTTTTCAGCCATTATTTCCTCAAATAGTTGTATTTAATGTGTATTTATTTTGAGAGAGAGAGAGAGAGAGAGTGAGAGTGCATGAACAAGAGAGGGGCGGGGGGGAGGGGGGGAGAAAGAACCCTTACACTCAGTATGTAGGTCTCAATTCCATGACCATGAGATCATGACCTGAGCTGAAATGAAGAGTGGGATGCTTAAAGGACTGAGCCACTCAGTTGCTCCAAAATAGTGGGGTTTTTTTGTATCTTCCCTTCTTGCACCTTTTTTCAGGGACTCTAATTACACATATATTAGGCTGCTTGAAATTGTCCCACACAGTTCACTGATATTCTCCCTTATAAAAAAATAATTTGCTACTTTCAGTTTGTATAGTTTCTATTGTTATGTCTTTATGTCATTTTTTTATTTGAGAGAGAGAAGGAGAGTCAGAGAGAAAGAGAGAGAGAGAGAGATTGAGCAAGTTGAGGAGAGGGGCAGAGGGAGACAGAGATTCAATCAGGCTTCATCCTCAGCACAGAGCCTGACATGGGGCTCAATCACATGACCCTGGGATCATGACCTGAGCCCAAATCAAGAGTCAGACTTTCAACTGACAGAGCCACCCAGATGCCCTTCTATTATTATGACCTTTGAATTCACTAATCTTTTCTTCTGCAAAGTCTAATCTATCATTATTGTCATCCTGCATAGTTTTTATCTCAGACATTATAGTTTTCCTCACTAAGAGTTCAATTTAGATCTGTTTTTATCTTTCATGTCTCCATGTAATTCGTTGAACATATGCAATATAGTATAGAGACTATTTTAATATCCGTGTGTGCCACTTCCAACATCTGGGTCAGTTTTTATTCGATTTTGATTGATTAATATGTCTGCTCATTATTGGTGATATATTCCTGCTTCCTTGCATGACTTGTAATCTTTAATTCAATGCCAGACATTGTTAATTTGCCGTGTTGGACTTCTGTATTCCCAGAAATATTCTCGGGCTTTGTGTTGGAATATAGTTAGTTACCTCGTAAGAGTTTTATCATTAGGGTCTTGTTTTTAAAAGTTAGTAGGTGGGTCCAGAAAAGTGTTTAGTTCAGAGAACATTATTTCCCACTACTGAGGATTCTTCTGAGTATTCTATCTAGTGCCTCATTAATTATAAAATTTTCCAGTCTGACTGCTGGAGAGAAGCAGTGTTACCAGCCCTGTGTAGAAACTAATCCTTTCAGATAGTTCTTACTGTAATCTGTGCGTTATTTGTCTATATAGCTTTTTTTCTTTCCAGACTCTGTCCTACAAACTCTTATCTTTCAGACTTTCAGGTCTTTTCAACTCCAGGAACCTCCTGAATTTTGCCTGAGATATTTCTCCCTGTGCCAGAGCCTGAAATATTTCTTTAGGCAGTGAGAGAGGGCAATCATAGAGATCACCTCATTTTTCTCTGCCTCTCAGGAGTCACTGCTCTTGTGGCTTGAAAACTTCATATATTATGTCTAGGTTTTTTATTGTTTCAGATCAGGAGTGGATAAATCTAGTCCCTGATTCACTGTTTTGATGGAAGTGGAAGACAGGCACTTTATTACTATTACAATTGTTAAAAAATCTAATTGACCTGAATGTGCTAATCAAAACAGAAGTAACACCTTTTTTTTTTTTTTTACTGTTTCATTCAGTTCAGACTATTATAGGTTAATGTGCACATGACAAGAATCATCTTTTCCCAGCTTCATCATGTTTTGTTTCTTTTTGTTTTGTTTTCTCTATGCAAACCTTGGAGGTGGACTCATGTAAGCTGAGAAAAGGATAAAGAAAGAAGATTTCCAGGTATCCTCACCCTGAAGCAAATCAGATCCAGACCTGAAAATCTTGGGATCTAGGATACTCAACAAAGAGTAATTAGGAATTTATCTGAGAGGTCTCATAGACCACCACTGGCTTATCAGATAGTAGGTGAGAATTATTACTTATTTGCTTGAGAATAAGGTGTAGTTAGAGTTTCAATAGCAATTTCTTAAACTCTGTGAAGTAAGCATTAATGATTGTACCAAAAGTTTTCTAGAAATAGGAAATATTGGCCTTTGCAAAATAATAGCTCAGGAAAGGACCCATTGAACTGGACCACTTGAATTCACACAGTAACATATCTACCATATCACAGACACTCTTCCCCTGTAAGAAGCAATGATTGTTGAAAACTGGTTATTGACCAGCTTTCAGGCTCAAATTTGACCGTGAATGGAAAGTAACTTTCGTGGAAACAATTTTATTATTGGGGTCAATAAGATAAGCCAAATTTCAGGAACACGCAAAAGACAGTGTTTCATTTGAATTGGTATTGTTTTGCAAAATACTTAAGATATGCTGTTTGCCCTTAGGAATATATTATTTGTCTTTAGGAATGAAGAAGATATACCTAAAAAATAACTGATTTAAGAAGAAATAAATCTTATAGTAATAGTTTTTGAAATCAAGGTATTAATCTGGAAAAAATTTTAAAAAGGAGTACAAAACCTCAAACTAATATTTGATATCAAATACATTAATACAATTAAAGAGAAAAATGACAACATTTCAAATATGTGTTTCTTCTAAGGTAAGGTTTTTTAGTTTGGTCTCCATTCCACTCTTAATTGATAAGAAAGGGAATAAAGTTGGGGCGCCTGGGTGGCTTAGTCGGTTAAGCGTCCGACTTTCGCTTAGGTCATGATCTCGCGGTTCGTGGGTTCGGGCCCCGCGTCGGGCTCTGTGCTGACTGCCAGCTCAGAGCCTGGAGCCTGTTTCAGTCTGTGACTCCTTCTCTCTCTGACCCTCCCCTGCTCACGCTGTCTCTCTCTCTCCTAGAAATAAATAAAACATTAAAAAAAAAAAAGAAAAAAAAAAAAAAGAAAGGGAATAAAGTAGAGGACAATATAAAATGCCTTAAAAGCAGAACAAATTAAGAATTTTGCAAGAAATAGTTCTGTAGAATGAAGATACAAACTGTAGGCTTGTGAAGCATGTTATAACATATGGGGAGATTTCTTGATATGATTTTGCCATATCGTTAAAAATTAAATTGATCTGTTTGTTACTTTGCTTAAGCAAGAGAAAGGTTCTTGGGAGATTAGGTTCAGTGAAACACAAATCAGTTCTTTCTGTCTGTCTCTCGCACTTTCAGTGGGAGTATTAAATTTCTAGGAGAAAAAAAAAAAAGATCGAGGAAACTCTTCAGCTCTTACTTGATTTTTGGCTTGAGTGTTGACAGCCTGAACCTCTTGTTCTGCCAAGAACGCCTCTGGCTAGAGAGAAGCACTGTGTTCATGATAAAAGCTCTTTGGGCTCAGTTTACTTTTCCAAGTTAGCTTTAAGGCAGTTGAGACACAGAATTTCAGGGTCTTCACTAATATATCAAACCTGACCTTTTTGGGGAAAAAAATTAACTTCCAAAACTGGTGCTAGGCATACAGGTTTGAAGTTGGTAAAGAGAAAGGCCGTATATTATTCTATTATCTAAAACAAATCCGATAATATGAATTAATAACTAGGATAAGAAAATAATATAAAAATATATATCTATTGATATTTGATACCGACAGAAACATTACTAATTTTAAAGAGGCATATCAAGGGCCGCCTGGGTGGCTCGGTCGGCTAAGCGTCCGACTTCAGCTCAGGTCATGCTCTCACGGCTTGTGGGGTCCAGCCCTGCATCAGGCTCTGTGCTGATAGCTCAGAGCCTGGAGCTGTTTTGGATTCTGTGTCTTCCTCTCTCTCTGCCCCTCCTCCGCTTGCACTCTGTCTCTCTCTCAAAAATAAATAAATGTAAAAAATATAAAAATAAAGACGCGTATCAAAACAAAGCTATTCTATTTGCACAAAGTTAGGTAAATGTGTTTGTCTTAGAGTTGCTATCAAATTTAAAAAAACTTTTCTTTATAAACAATTAAAATAATTATTTTTGTTCTTTTATTTTTATTAAAATCTGTTTCTCCCACTTGGTTTCTTACCATTTAGCACTGCTCTCTAACACCCAGTAGTCCATCATTAAATATTTGTTGGTTAAACTGAATGAACCACTGACAATTCTTTAGGAGTTTAGAAAGTAACTGAATGGAAAATAGTCCTACACAGTTAAACACTGAAGCTTTGTCACATTCTCTCCACAGCAAGTCGAGGTTTCAGACAACACGGCCGGATGATACTCTTCCTCTGTTTCCTCTCTTCTGGTATTTCATGCCACTTGGAAAACAAAATCCAAACTTCTCACCAAGATCTACAAGGCTACATGATCTGGGTCAGCCTGGTCTCCATCCCCAGCCAGACTCCTCATCCGCACCCCACCGGCCTTCATCCAGGCTCCTCAGGTGTGCCTCTCCTTCCCTGCTTGAGCCATTCCCTTTGTCTGGAGCACTCTGCTTTCTGGATCTTCGCATGCCTGGTTCTCTCAGGCCAATTAGGTCCCAGCTCATGGTCCTCGAGACTAAATCTAAAGTAGTCTCTCACTCCTCTCATTTTCTCTCTTGATGATGCGATTCCCTATTGACCTCTATCATAGCACTTATCATTACCTGACATGAATCTTAATTAATCAACAGTTATTTATTCCTCTTGAATTACTTTCCTCCACCCGCCCACTGTGAGAACATACAAGGTACATGACTGTGAACTTTAACAGTGCCAGGTACATCAAGGGACTTCCTTAAATATCCAGTTAAATACATGAGCTGGCAAATGAATGGACGAATGAAGGCAAAGTACTGTCAGCCAAGATTCAGACATTTTATGTGTTTAAAGCAACGGTAGAAAACGCACATTAAAAAACAAACAGATTTTAATTTAACTATGCCTGAAAAGCAATATTACTGACAGTCATTTCTCTCTATTTCACGAGGGCTGTGCCTTTAGAGAGTCGTCATTGGTCTTAGGATATAGTACTATACTCATGTGGAAATGATATGAAGGAGAAGGTGTCTAAATGTCTCATGGAAATTCAACTATGTTCCATTAAAGAAAGGCCATGGGGCTCATTCTTTCATGCTAAGAATTTAGAGAAAATATTCAACAATAATAATACCACTCACAAGTGTAACAGCACACCCATTTTAGGCCAGAAATCAAAGCTATTAAAAAAACACCATCCCAGGGAATAATTTTATAGTATGACACATTTCTTCAGCTGGGGATGGGGGTATTCTGAGAATTATTTCTAAAAATGAAAATGGATAATAATAATAAAAAAGCTTAATGGGCAAGAGTTTTTCAGCCTCCGAGTCTAAACTCGATAGAGACCACTTAAATTGTTGATGGCAGAATCATCAATTAAATTTTACAGCAGAGCTGAGTAAGAAATCAATCAACAAAATATTAGTAATCCATCTGCTCATCATAACAAACCCTGGCAGACAACATTATTACCTTAATGATATGATACTGGAAAGAGAAAAGCAAGGAAAATGGCCTATCATCTCCCAAAGGCATGCAATAGAGTTCCAAATCAATTTGAATTTATAGCTATCCCAAGATATCTATAATAACCTCATTCCACAAACACTAAATTTTGAATACCTTTTAAAAAACCAGAATCAATATTCATTCAAAACAACCAGGTGCTCTATGTACATGTCATTCTGATAGAGCTGAATGAAAGGCTTTCATATACAACCCGAGTTTGAAAATTATAGCTGTGGATATATTTTCAGATGTCACTAGGGAGTATTTATAAGGTATCCTGCACTTAAGCAAGATACTAAAATAAAAAAGGCAGCTCAAATGAAAAAAAATTACCAAGGGAAATGAGGTCTGACTGAATTGCCTCAGACCAAAAAAGTGAGCTTCTTCTGTCCATTTTAAGGGAAGTAGGAAAGCATAGATGCCAAGCTTGTCATTAAAATTCTTGTAAATTCGGAAGGGATGATAAAAGTCCAGAAACAAGAGATAGAAAGCATATATATGAGCCAAACATTTTTGCACAATATAGTGACAGATGTAAACATGTACTTGAAAACCCACTTCAGATCCACTTTCCACTGCTTTCTATTCAGCTCTCTGTCTCAGGAAGCTGACCTATAAGGGCTACATTGGTTATCTTGTTGGTTTTGGTCATTTGGAAGCTCATGAAGAAAATGGACAAAGGCTCAGAGTGTTCATTTCTCAGGAGTCACTGTGTACAATAGCCTTGGCTGAGGAGGGAACAATGTAGCAACGTGCATAAAATTGAGGGTTGGTTTTATACTGTCATTTACCATCAAACAGAGGTTGAGGCAGAAGCTTGAACAGAGTCTGGAGATGAATGACCCCCAGATAGAAGCTAAGATTCTCCTGAACACACGCGGTTACATTCTTCAGTCTTCCTTCGATTTAAAATAAAATTCCATATAGAATGCTTCCCAAATTAGAATAAAAAGAACTAGACAATAGAAATAAACACACCCACACACAAATCTGAAGAATATGCTACAGGAGAAGAAGATATGACCCTCCATGGAGATAAAGGTGTTGCAAATTTACCACAGGGACGCTATTTTCTTAGCTTGATGATACTTGGAGAGAATTATATCAGCAAAGATAAAGGAGCATGACTCTAGTAAGAGCTTAACAATCTTTGAGAACCAAATATATATATGTATGTATATCTCATTAAAACAGTTCCATGAATTCAGGAACAAGATAAGTTCTGTAAGAAGGGTCACAAAGAGATGAGGTGCTGGGACACCTGGGGGACTCAGTCAGTTAAGTGTCTGACTTCAGCATCAGGTCATGATCTCGAGGTTCCTGAGTTCGAGCCCCGTGCCGGGCTCTGCTCACAGCACAAAGCCTGGTGCCTGCTTCCGATTCTGTGTTTCCCTCTCTCTCTCTATCCCTACGCCCCCATAATAAATAAACATTAAAAATTAGAAAAAAAAAAAAAAAAAGACAAGATTCTGCCCTGCCCAGACTCAGACCTGAAAGGCAAATAGAAACTTGGAAATAAAAACTGGAAAAATGGAAATCAAAGCAACTCACCCTGAGAAGAACACAGGAAAGTTACGATCCTATTTCATAAGCTAGGGAAACGTATTTCTTTCTAGGATTTTTGGCAAAATGTAAACAAAACCACTACCATCACTGTTATGCATAACTTAAGGCAAAAAAAGGAGAGAAAACGATAATGTTGGCCTCCCCGTGGACAAAGGCTGAACGTGGAATACAAACTCAAAGGTATTTTTTGGTTTTGGTTTTGTTTTTTTACCCTCCAATGCACACTGAAGTTGTAAAACTTGCTCCTCAGGGGCTTAGCAGCCGTTGTGGGTGAAATGAAAGTCTTCTGGTTTATGACAAGATACATTTATAAAATGGTTGTACATTTCACTCCTGCATGCTAATTTCCCACAGAACTGGAGTTACTATTTTGAAACAAACAAACAGGAAGCTTTTGGGAAGAGCAAGGGCACATTTTCAAATAGGAACAAGTTTCTTCTCTGTGACCTTGGGGAGGACATCATTTCCCCTGCCCATCCTCCCCCCAGCAAGAGCTAGTGTCTTCAAGAATCCCACCCTTTGCTACTGGGACAAAACTCTGGTTTACAAAACTCAAGATTTTAAGTTTAAAGACTGATTTGGCCTTTTAATCATCCATTTAACTTTTGTTTTCCAGGGCTGTGACTATTTCACAGATGGAAAAAATAACCATCCTTACTATTATAGCTGAAATCTAAACAGCCATGATATATATTTAAAAAGCTATATTTCAGAGGACTGCTTTGGGCCCATGACCTCTTATAGATTAAATCTAAATTTTAAAAACTTCAAAATTCTGTGTACTATAACCTTAAGAAGTCACTAAAAGTGTAGAAAGTTTTTTTTTAAATAGCTACTATCAAATTATATATTTTAAGACATATCTAATTAGTTTTACTGACTAGCCTAATTGTAGTTTAATGGATAAATGTCTTAAAAACTTCTTTTTGGAGAAAAATAGATGATAGATACAGACGGATAGGTAGATGGAAGAATAAACTATACTACACAACACTATGTTACACTGTATCAATATACCAGATGCTTTAAATGCATTGTTACATGTAGATTCTTCAACAACTGTATCATGTGGGTACTTTCATTCTACTGTTTAATCATCCAGAGATAATAAACAATATAACCATGACTCCAGCCTCTGTCTGATGCCAAAGCCCATGTTTTTTCTTTTGGAATTTTTAGATTTTGAAGTAACTTTGGATTAAAGACTTGCACAGAGAGCTCTCGTGTATTCATCCAGAGTCCCCAAATGTTAGTGTTTTACGTTTAGTTTATCATCTCTCTCCCTCTCTGTCTCTCTTTCTCAACACACAATATATATCATATGCAGTCACATACACATATATATGTATACAGATTTTTTATAAATAATTTCAGAGCAAATTTCAGACATGATGTTCTTTATGCCTAAATATTTCAGTTTGTATTTTTTAAGAATAATAAAATTCTCATACCTGAACACAACAGTTATCAAAATAAGAAAATACCAATATAATACTGTTATGTAATTTAACTATCCTTATTCGCACTTTTATAAATTATTTCTTTTATAAATTCTTACTTCAACAAACTGAGGGCTGATGGGGGTGAGGGAGAGGGGAAGGGTGTTGACGGGCATGGGGGAGGGCACTTGTTGGGATGAGCACTGGGTGTTATATGGAAACCAACTTGACAATTAACTATTTAAGGAAAAAAATAAAGTTATATACATTTTTTAATTCTTATAATTATAAATTATATAATTGTATCCATAATGTCCATTTTATACTAAGTAATGTTTTGGCCCAGAGTTTAATGAAAGATCGCATATTATATTTGGTTGTTCTGTCCTTTTTAATCTCCTCTCATACAGCTCCTCAATTGCCTTTTTTCTTTCATAACCTTGACACTTTCTATTGAGTACAGGCCAGTTATTACAGAAAGTGCCCCTCAGTATGGGTTTGCCTAAAGTTTCTTCACATCAAGAGATACACGCCATTGATTTGGCCCAATACGTTAGCTTCGATCATTTGGCTGAAATGGTGTCATTTTTCCTCTTATCATAAGTGCTTTTCTGGGGACATAATTAAGGCCATGCAAATATCCTGTTCGTAATGAAACTTCTACTCAGTAGTTTCACACCCCTGACCGATCCTTCCCTGAATCATTTTTATTATGACAATTGACAAATTGTGATTTTCTGAATGTGCCACTCCTTCTACGTTGGCCATTTCATGGAGGGAAGAGCCCTTCTAACCATGGGTTCATTTATATGTTTAATTAAATCTGTATGGATGCACAAATTCTTATTTTACTGGCTTATAATCTCTTGATTATTTATTTTAATGTTCAAATTCTCCTAGATTTTGTCAGTGGGGACCTATTCAAGCTGGACCCTGTCTTTCTGGCATATCTCCATTGTTATATGTGTCCTTCCTTACTTTCTGGAGCAAAAAGATGTTCCAGGCTCATATTATACCTTCCCTGAAATCAAGCCTATTCCAGAATTAACCATTCACTGAAGTAGCCCTGCTTTTGTTTTTAGTGGAGAAAGTGTTTAGAAACGAAGACCTGAGCATTAGGTGTCCTCACTGCCACTGAGATGACATTGCTTCTAGATTCTCTCAGAAGACAAAGCTAGGAACACAGAGAAATATCTATATGTATGACAGCCCGGAGTTCTGTAGTTCCCTGTAACTCCAATCACACACCAAAGCGTCCATTCTAGGGAGCAGCCATATGCATAGTTTGTTGTCCCCAAGGAGCTGGGCTGCTGGTTACAAACCCATGTGTGACCTCTCACACGTGACCATGAGCAATTACGGAGGCTTTACCTGCCAGGTCCTGGGGGCCACTGCCCTCCCCACACCAGACGTGGGTGTAGCCAGTGTACTGCAGTCTCTGAGCCAGGCTGCAGACAAGGTTCCAGAGCCTGGCTGGGTCATGCTCTTCCCCGGTCTGCCTTCCCAGGCCCGGAGGCTTCCTCCCCAGGTCTTTTTATCTGAGGCCATCAGCCGAGATCCTCCTCAGGCTTCCCTGCTGGGGCTTCCCTTTGGGGTTGAGGGGACACGTGGAAGGCACTTTCCCCCACTCTGCCTCAGTAGGCACTTCAAGTCTTCTTGTTCCATCCCCTCCCCCAGGCTCCCGGAAACTGCCGCAGGTCTCTCAGCAATGAGATGACCCCCACATCTGTGCTGACCCACCTGACTCTCCTGGCCACACAGTTCCGGGGAGGGAAATGAAACAGGGGAATCGCGTTTCCCTCGGGTGTAGACTCTTGCCATAATATTGCCATAGGTGATTCAAGGCTCCTCTATGTATGTATGTATTTAGAGACAGAGCACAGGTGGGGGAGGGGTGGGGAGGAGAGAGTCCCAAGCAGGCTCTGCACTGTCACTGCAGTGCCCTGCACAGGGCTCGATCCCACGAACCGTGAGATCATGAGCTGAGCCAAAGCCAGAAGTCAGATGGTCAACCGACTGAGCTGCCCTGGCACCCCAAGTCTTTTCTTAGTTATTGCTGCTGCTTGAACAGTCTGCCCTGACACCGGCCGCTCCGTGTTCTCTCTCCCATGCCAGCTGAGCTCCTGACGGATTTCCATTTACTCTCACACAGAGGGTAACACAATATAGGTCACCTTTTGCACTTTGCCTTTTTTGTCTAGTAAATCACTTCCTAGTAAATCACTTCACCCCACTGTGTAGAGGTCTTCCTCACTGTCTTTCCCAGCTGCATAGTACTCCCGAGGGGGCGGAATCTTCCAGGTGTTCGCATGAAGGCTGTTTCCAATATTTTACAACTGTAAACAATTACCTCATGTATTTTCCTATTGTTGGGTGATAACAGATTTAGGTTGTTGTAGGAAACACACCATCTTGAGTAAGCTTACAGCATGATTTCTAGAAGATCTAACTTTATTTTATTTATTTAAATTCTGTTAACATTATTTATTTATTTTTGATTAATAAATCTAATCTCTGAGCTGTCAGCCCAGAGCCTGATACCGGGCTTGAACTCACAAACCATGAGATCATGACCTGAGCTGATATCAAGAGTTGAACGCTTGGGATGCCTAGGTGGCTCAGTCGGTTAAATGCCCGGCATCAGTTCAGGTCATGATCTCACGGTTTGTGGGTTTGAGCCCCACGTCGGGCTCTGTGCTGACAGCTCGGAGCCTGGAGCCTGTTTCAGATTCTGTGTCTTCCTCTCTCTCTGACCTTCCCCTGCTCTCTCCCTCTTTCTCAGAAATAAATACAAACATTAAAAAAAAAAAAAAAAGTTGAATGCTCAACTGACTGACCCACCTAGAGGGTCTAACTTTTGCAATAGATTCTTTAAAAAAAAAAAAAAAAAAAAATAGACGTCGGGGTGGCTGGGTGTTTCCGTCAGTTAAGCGTCAGACTTCGGCTCAGGTCCTGAACTAGCAGTTCAGGATTTTGAGCCCCTCATCGGACTCTGTGCTGACAGCTCAGAGTCTGGAACCTGCTTCGGATTCTGCGTCTGCCTCTTTCTCTGTTCCTCCTTGCTCGCACTCTGTCTGTCTCTCTCTCAAAAATGAGTAAGGTTAAAAATAAAAATTAAAAAAATAGAAGTCGACTGTTCACATTTATCATCAAGTTGCTCCTTTTAATGTAGTTGCAGGTAAGATTTCTCTATGAGTTCTGAAGTCTTATGCCAACAAACCACCAAATCGCCTCAGGGGAGGAACGAACTCACTGAGTGTATTTCTGGACTTCACTCCTTTTTTCGGGGAAACTTCCTGAGATTATAGGATTGTTTTTTCCTCAATTGCAGTAACAAGTATTTGAGCAAAGGACAATGATCAAACACTAAGAGAAAAGAGAGGTACATATCAAAGGTGATCGCAAAGGGGGAAGCCGGACAGCAATCCCAGAATTCAGTCCGAAGTGCAAAACCACCTCTATTCAGGGCTGCAATACTCTCCCCTTCGCGGTCCACTCTCAGCTGCAGCCTAATTTTCAGCAGAAATGGTATTTGAAAGCTGGAGACTGTCAGCTGTGTTCTTATTTCTGAAGGCTGCTATCAATACATCCCTCTTCCTTCCTTGCCCCTCTGTCACCTTTAACTGCTCACCTTCCGCTCTGGGGAATTGAAGCAAATTGCAATGTATTCTATAAGATTCAAGCTAGAAGAATCAGAGAGTTATTCAGATATAAAGAACATAATATAGCCAAGTCCTTGGGTGAGAAAATAGTACGCAGAGAACTTTCCAATCTCAGGACCGAGAGGATGAAGGCTTATATGTTAACATCAGTATATAAGGCTGAGGTCAGAAATCAAATGTAAATGACACATTCATGGAAAAGTATCTACTTGCAGGGAAGGATATTTCATTCTTAGAGATGGGAATCAATTTGTTGTAAATTGACTGAAGTTCGTTTACACAAAACAGAACCTTTGTACAATAGAGCATAAACTGACAAGATAAGTGTTCATTCTGAGCCTCTAAAATGGAAAAGAACAGTTCACAACTGCCAACATGAAGGTCTCCATCTGGCATTTCAGATTTACTGGTATTTTATGAAAGTCAGTTTTATGTTATAGAGCAATTCCCTGCCAGAGGGATAAAAGGCAGGACTAATTCTTGCTTTAAAAAAATATAAGTGAATCCATAACAAAGGTAACGAATCTGTGCCTTTCTGATTTCTTTTCTTTAAACTGCATGAAGCAGATTCAAATGAAGAACAGACCCGTCAAAATACAGACAGGTCAGACATGGGTGGGCATTTGTTCTAACACCTATTTTCCGTGTAGAAGGTGGAGCTTCACTTGGAACCATCCAGACTGCCCCTGGGGAAGCGCACACTCTCAGGTGGGATACAATTGTTCTATGTCTCTTCCGCCTGGTCCCGACCAGGACTCCGGAGCACAGCTGCCTGTCCCTCACCAGCCTCCTTCACACCCATCACTGAGAATAGAGAGGGCTCATCTCAGGCCAGTAGTATTTCACTAACTGGACTGTGTTCAGCATGAGTGGGGCCATCGGAAGTGGATGTTACAAGTTCATGCACTCTAGCCAGCAGCCCCCTTCCTTGGCCCTTGCCTGCTGGTCACTGAGTGATACAAACCTTGACACCACAATTTACACCGGGTGGGGACCAGAAGGTCCCCTGTGGCTTCAAGCTTCTCTAGGCCATGTGGTCCAGAGTGGTCTTTACCCGGTGACACCCATGGGGCTTCAGGCAAAGGCACAGCCAGTAGGAGGGGGACCCTCCACTTTTCATTTCATAGGAGCTGTTCCCATGTGTGATTTTCCCCAGGGCCACTCAGTAACAGGGTGGGACAGGCAGGGCTGGTATGTACTGAATACACCAAAATCTACTCGCCAAAGCCCGACATGTTCTGCTATCAAGTTGACATCTTCCACTCAATGCAGACCTCACTGGAATCCATCCCTCTCCCACAAGCCTGTCAAATTGTTCCATTTGTCTTAAATAAGTAAAATCATACCATGCGGATCCATCTTTTGAGTTTTATACTTTTTAAATTCATTTCCCTTAAGCAAGCTTTGTGGAAAAGTGAAATATCTTTTGTAAATAGCTGCTTATGGGAATTTTACATGGAGATCAAGTCTATGGAATCACCTCAACCCAGGAGTTTAGAGTCTATTCTTTGGCTTCTTCAAAAGTGGTTGGAAATGCAGCTGTGGGAATGACTAGTTATGTGATCTACTTGGTTACTAATGGCTGCCAATCTGAGCCTAGTTTCCTTACCCATAAAATGAGGAGAATGACATTTGCCCTGTAGGGTTTCTGGTAGGATTAAATGTGATCGTGTGTGGAGAGCATGTGACACGGTGGCAGACAATAGCAAGTGCCCAGTCATGCCTGTGCATCATTGTCACGCCATCAACATTATGAGAAAAAGTATCCAATTCAGACCAAATAATAGAAAACCATTACTTTTCACACAAAACTGAAAAAAAATTAAAATTAAAACTATAATGATTTCAAGAATGTCTGAAACACCAAGGTTTGTTCTAGCCACTGATGGAAGAAACATAGCTTTTCTCAGCAGGGGCTGAATAGCATTGGCTTTGTGTCTAATTAATTCATATATGTTCTCTATCTCACTGAAAGACCCTTTTGAAAAAATAAAATCCGTCATTTTCTGAAACTTTGCCTGTCACAGTGAGAGATAATAGGCTTTTACATTTCATCGTTAACCTTTCCAGTTACTGATATTTTGTTTTTCTCTCTTGCTTCCCATAAGGCAAGTATTCCTCTTAAGATAAGCCAATCCCAGTGGAGAGAAACAAAGCAGAGCAGAGCTGTGGCTGTCTGTGTCTGCCCTGCAGAGAGGCTGAGGAACGTCTAGAAGGGCCTGAAGAACAGAGGCTCCAGTCACTTCCAGAAGAAAGAAAATTACTGAGTCTTTTATTCTCTGGAAATGTGGTAGAAAGAAGATTAATTTATACCAATGACAAGGAAAGCCGTTTCTGGATTCATTGAATGGGTTGAATTATAAAACACTTTTATTCAAAAGAACTTTTATTATTTTCAATTCTTTATGGTGATAAAAATTAAGCTTCCTATATGGGGCGCCTGGGCGGCTCAGTCCGTTAAGCGTCCGACTTCGGCTCAGGTCATGAACTCACAGTCTGTAAGCTCGAGCCCCATGTTGGGCTCTGTGCTGACAGCTTAGAGCCTGGATCCTGTTTCAGATTCTGTGTCTCCCTCTCTCTCTGCCCTTCCCCTGCTCATGCTCTGTCTATCTCAGGAAAAAAAAAAGCTTCCTTTAATATTGAGATGCCTCTTAGTACCTGTTTTTTTTTTTTTAAAGCAACAGGAATGACTTACAATTAATATGAAGAATTTGTAATATGTAAACTGAATACTTTAAGGTGATTTATAAGTTTGCTCAGCTTTTTTTTTTAACTGCCTCTAATATTCTGTAGGTACTAACACTTTTGGTTTTTTATGCCCAGTATCATGAAGGTGTCTTGAGTATAGTTCTATATCACTAAGTAAATCTGAAATAAGTGTGTTCCCCAATAACATGACTTTATGAATATTATCCAAAACTCTAAGTTAAACATAAAATCCAAAGCATTTAGCAAGGCACCTGCCTTTATATTATTGTTTCCCCATAACTGAGCCTTGATGTGCTATCTGAAAATCAAAGCATTCTCTGCCATTTATATTGCTACATATAAATATCACCAATTCTTCTGCAAAGCATTACACACTTACTTCTGGCCACTCTGGTGATCAAGCACATGTGGCTTGTTCACTGGCTCATACCACGTTTCAGGATGAGCCACCATGATACTTTCTTTCTGCGATCTGAATCATAACCACTAGGGCTAAGGTTCTGTTGCGAGCTTTATACGAGAAAAAAAAAATGAGCTACATGGAGACCAAGAGGGTTTTTTTTTGCTTTTTTAAATCACTTCAGCTTTAAGTCTTAAGCCTTCCCTTAGCTCTCCTCTTCCCTCACTCTTCCTTTGGCCCCTGATGACGATGTGTTCAATGAGCAAATAAAAGGAGCTCTAGCTGTGAGCGTGTCATTAGAATCACCAGAACCATGCAAGGCAGGGCAAGGTGCTTAAAGAGTACTCTGGCGGGTACTGGAGTGTTTCGGGTCCTCTCATGCCTGGGTGCATCCTCAGAGCACCATGAGATGGGTTGAAAGGTGCAATTCAAAACAAGTGTCTCAGTAGCGTGCAAGCCACAGATCACGGACATGAGATAGGACAATTACTCCCCGCGGAACGCTTATGGCTTACTGCACCGATGTGTAATTAATCTGCTGGGTGGTGACAGGCCGGGGCTGCAGAGTGTTTCCAGGGCTTTTCAGATCCTGCCTGCCAATGCACGCTCGGGAGTCCTCAGTCCACGCTTTGTTAGCAACGAGCCTTTAATCTGTGATTCCACATATGCTATGTAACTCCCCTTATTAAAAATCGCAATGGGGTTTAGCGCAGCTTTAATTCATATCTGCAGCCCCCGTGAGTGCGTCCACGCATACAACCTGTGCTGGAAGGTGACAGAGGCAGCGGATTCAGGCAGGGTTGGGGGGCGGGCAGCAAAGGTGTCCTCCAGGCACGCTTTGGGGTGAGAGCTCGTTAGGCTTTGGTCTGGATGAGCCCCCTGCAAACCTGTGACCACTGTTTACCTTCGACTTGCACTCAAGGAGGACAGAATGCAGGCTGGGCATGGGGAGAAATGGCATGCATCCTGACAGGATGCTAAGTGGCCAGTGAATTCAAAAGAAGAGGGACAGATAAAAGCAAAAACTACGATGACAACAACAAATGAAACCTTAAAAGAGCCAAGTTTGATGTTAAAAAAACTTAGTGTTTTCTTGATATATATATATACACACACACGCATATATATATGTGTATATACACACATATATGCATATATATACATACATACACACATATATATGCATGTATTTTGCAGGTGATATTTGAGACCTTTTCATTTGGACACCTCAAAGTGGTGAAGTTGGAGGCAGCTGAAAGCTTAAAGGTATTTCTCTGGTGATGCTGACATCATAATTTGAAAGTAGTTGGTGAGAAAAGGACATAATTAAAGAAACAAAGAACATTGCATTTACCAAAATCTAATTACTTGAGAAAAGTTTTTTTCTTAAACCTCAAATTTTGAAATTGCAGAGTAGAGCAGTCTAGTATGTGGTACAACTAGGAAGATAGAAGGGTTGTTCTCGTCGACAGAATAAAGACTCTTTCCATATTCCTACCTTTCAAAATGTGGAAGTGTCACGACTAAAGGAAACTGTTTTTTTTTTTTTAATTACCAGCTAAAATGTATTCTGTATATATTTCAATTGATAGGAATGCGAATGATTATTGTATCATATTAAAATCACAAATAAATGACTCAAAATGGGATGCCTTTTAACAAAGGCATTGGAAGAACTGCTTCAGTGCATCTTAGAGGTTGTTGGGTCCTCATAGCAGACACCTTCTGAGGGTCAGAATCTGTTTTCTTCCCACCCTGCGATGCCCTAGAGACCACACTTAGTGTGGGGAACTTCCAGAATCATGCAGATTAGTCAGTTCTACCCTCTAGTGACCTGGTGTGGTCACTGACAAGAGATCTAACTTTTTACACCTAAGAGGGGACTTTCAACTCTTCAAAGTCATGAAGTAATCACAACAAAGAAAACGCAAGCACATTATACATTAGTGACAAACCCTGAGCAACTCAAAGATGAGGCCAGTACCTCAGTCACTTGGCATCCTCAGCATGAATAGTGAAATGAGGTCTTTTTTTTTTTTTTTTAGAACTGTTAAGTATAACATTTTATTTCATTATATGTGTGCAATAGTATTTCTAGAGTATGTACTTTTATGGATTATTTATTTAGTGCATATTATTTATTTAGTGCATATTGGTTATAAATATTTTCAGAAGACAAGAATACTCTCATTTTACCATCAGAGCTGCAAAATGACTTTATTCTCTTCCTTCCTGTGTAGTATAGGAAGTGACCCCCATGTTGCCGGTGCCCCATATCTCCCTAGGTTTTCTATCCAACCCACCCCATCTTTTTAATGACCTCCTCCTATTGCTTATCCTTTCGTCATTGTCACATTTTTTTTTAATTTTTTAAATATTTTTATTTATTTCTAGGAGAGAGAGAGACAGCGTGAGCAGAGGAGGGTCAGAGAGAGAGGGAGTCACAGACTGAAACAGGCTCCAGGCTCTGAGCTGGCAGTCAGCACAGAGCCCGACGCGGGGCTCGAACCCACGACCCGCGAGATCGTGACCTAAGCGAAAGTCGGACGCTTAACCGACTAAGCCACCCAGGCGCCCCCATTGTCACATTTTTAAGAAGACGTCATTAGTGAGTTTTGTGATCTGCCTGTAACCGACAGGGGTAGAGTGCGTTTAATGTGCCTCATAAATACAGGAGTAGACAGTCAGGCTTGGTTAGCAGACAGATGAGAAAACCCCAAACCTGCAGACCACTCTCCCGTGTTCAGGAGAATGCTAACACTTCAGACTGAGTGGGGCCGATGGGGGGCGGGGTGTAGGTGGGGTAAGACTCACAGGTCCTGCCTAGTAAAATCCATTATTATCCCAGTCAGATGCAGAACAGTTCAAGAGGCCGGAAGGTCAGAGGTCTGACTCCTTTATCTCTCAATTCTCCCAGTGAGTTGCTGGGAAGTAAACAGAGCCCCCTGGACCCTTGTGGCTGTCACTTCCTCAGCTCTGCATAGACAGCCCCCTGGCTCCGCAAGCTCTCAGGTCTGTATGCACGTGTGACAACTGAGAAGCAAATTGGCTTTCCTTAAAATGTGAAAATCACTGATGTGGTGTCTTCTTGGGAAACGGCAATTATGGGCTCGTCATTTCTTGTTTGTAAGTTGAAGAACGTGAAGCCATTTCAGTTCTTTGTAAACTCTCCAGAATGTGGATACTTGAATTCCCATCGGCTGTGTGAAAACATCTGACCTACAGCCTGTGGATGGGAGACCTTGTAAGACTCTTCATGCTTTAAGACACATTTATTCTCATCTCTCTTAGCTTTCCTAAGATGATGATGATGTGTGTGTGTGTGTGTGTGTGTGTGTGTGTGTGTGTGTGTGTGTAAATATTCCAAAAGTGTTTTAATCAAGTGTTTCGGAAATGATGTGGCTTAGAACAATACTTTTAGTAAGCAAAGTGAAGCTTCCCACAGGACATATCAATAAATGTCATCTGCTCCTTTCTGTCTTCTTCATTCCTTGTTTTTGTAAAAGAGTATTTACCAAGTTAAATAGCAGTGGCCTAAATATAACTGCCCTGCTAGGCACACTCAAGAAACCTTAGAAATGATTGGCTCACATGAGAAGCAAATGATTTCTGTATTGTTGGCATTGTTCAGCAATGGTTGCATTGGTAATAGTTTCCTTTTCATAGAATAATGATGGTCTCAATAGTTAATATTTACCAAATATTCTTTTTTTAATGTTTGTTTATTTTTGAGAGAGCGCAAGCCAGGGAGGTGCAGAGAGAGAAGGGGACAGAGGAGCCATAGCCAGCTCTGCACTGACAGCAGTGAGCCTGATGTGCGGCTGGAACTCACGACCTGCAAGATCATGACCTGAGTCGAAGTCAGATGCTCAGCCAATTGGGCCACCCAGGTGCCCCACCAAATAGTTTCTACATGCAGGCAACTGTACTTCAAGTATTTTCTTATCTAATAATTATAACAAACATATATCTAAATGCTACTTGGAACTCCTACTTTATACATGAGGGATCTAAAACAGAGAGAGAAACTATTTTGCCCATGGTCATGGCTAAGTAACAGAATTGAAACCTTCACTTTCAACTTCTAATCCCTCATTGTTAACCGCTGTGAATGTCCCACTGTCCACACTGTCATTAAAGCTTCTTAGCATTATTCTTTTTATGTCAGTAAGTTGACTCCACATTTCATGTGACTTCATTTTAAGATTCCTGTGTTTTGGGGATAATGTCACCTGTCTGTAACTATTTTATTCACTTTGATGTGTTTCAGTGATATAATCACAAAACCTCTTATGTTGATGCTTTGCAATGTCCCCAGAAGGCAATCATTTTTAAGGTCCCTCTGGTTATTTATCCTGCCAGAAAATTGTTCTCATTTCCGTTTATTTTCAGTTACTTCCTGCTGGCATGACAAACCTCTGTATATCCTTATGTATAAAATGGTTCTCGGGCTCAAGTAGAAGAAACAGGAACACCTTCCACTGTGTTGGTGGAACCAAAGGAAAAAAATATGGGCAGTTTCTTTGAGAGTAACTTCAAGAGACTTCCTCTGTTAAGCCTTCCTGACCTTGGGGAAAGTTAACCATTACCAATTTGGGGTTTGCAGTGAATCCTATATAACACTGTATATTATCATATTCTTTAATATTTTTTACAAGTCTGTCTTTCTCCCAAGGCAGCAACTACTTGAGAGAGGGAAATGTGCTGGGCTTCAGCACAGTTCCGGCTGTAGACTAGAGGGTTAATACCTGATTATAGAAAAAAGAAATGAACCCCGAACCATTCATTTTTCTATAAGGAAGTGCGAAGGGAAGAAGTTGGAAAAAAAAAGGGAGGAAGGGAAGGAGGAAGAAATTAATATTAAAGTGCCATGTGATTTATATATATACTAAATACTCTCATTTTTCTATGATTTCCCATATTGCTACAGTAAAAGAATAAACCGCTATCACATATGAAATGTGCTTTGAATAAGCCCTCTGACCCAGATTCTGAAGAACAGAAGGCAAGATAGGCAGAAACACTAGAAACGATCATGGTTATTAGCGTTCCCAGGAGGATCTTTTAAAGGCTGCAACTGTACTCTTTTTAAGAGAGCCAGATGTTACAAAAATTTGATTATTCATTGAGGTATTTTGTCTAAAACATGGCTCTAAAAGGTGTGCTTTTAACCTGACAGGTAGAAGCCAGAAGACCTTCCATTTATAACTGCGATCAGCGTTCTGTCTCCCACAAGGTAGGGCTTTAACTTTGTGCTGGGAGAGTATCCCACCGTTCTGAGTCAGCCATGAAAATGGGCATTTTCATTAAAACAAAATGAAAGCAGGACCCCTGCTCTGCAATGGAAATGTAGCGCAATGTGGAGGCCGGTGAGCTGTTTCTCTTGTGAAAGGAAGACTTGGACCCCAGATGCTGTGTGTTCCTGTGGAGATATCAGGTGGAAATCTTTCTTTACAAAGCAAGCAGGACAGCAGAAACTGAAGAAGTCACTTTCTCAGAAGGACTGAGTGCACAGCACCACTCCCCAGGCCAGGGTGTAAGATAGAGCTCTGAACTGAAAGAGGGGCCCCTCGTCTCCTGCCGCCGAGCATCGGCCTCTAGATATCTTGGTCTGGACACTGCTCTCCACACATGAGGGACACTAGCAGAGCCAAGAAGGTGGCTCCTTTACTGGCCCGAAGATGACAGTGGACAACAGGCATCAAGTAGGGAAGCCAGTCCAGGAAAGAACATGGCAGAAGTAATGTGGAGACTGAAAAGAACAGGGTGATTTGACAGCACATCCAATTAAGTCTTGGGAGAGTCCCAAAATAGTTACTATGGCAATGCTGAAAGTAATTTTTATTTTTTAATGTTTATTTAATTTTGAGAGACAGTGGGGGGGGTGCAGAAAGGGACAGAGAGAATCTCAAGCAGGCTCAATCCTATCATTGCAGAAGCCGACATGGGGCTTGAACTCACAAACTGTGAGATCATGACCTGAGCCAAACCAAGAGTCAGATGCTTAACTGACTAAGCCACCCAGGGGTCCCATAAAGTGGTTTTTAGAATGACTGGATAGAAAGTACCATAAATTCAGCTGGAATAGATTTCTGCCACTCTGATTTTGGTACCAACTATCAAAATGACTGTATTTGTAACCAAACATAATCAGAACCTGTGGGCACACCAGTTATGCACCCTGTCTGCTGGTCTTCCGATCAGCCTGTGCTTCAGAATCACCTAGGGAGGATTTCCAGAACCAATCCCATTTCCCAATCCAAGATCAGCATGAAGAAACTGAGTCTGACATTCTTTCCTTCCTTCCTTTTCTTCTTCTCCTTCTCCTTCTCCTTCTTTCTTCTTCTTCTTCTTCTTCTTCTTCCTCTTCCTCTTCCTCTTCTTCCTCTTCCTCTTCCTCTTCTTTCTCTCCTTCCTTCCTTCCTTTCTTTCTTTCTTTCTTTCTTTCTTTCTTTCTTTCTTTCTTTCTTTCTTTCTTTCTATCTCTCTCTCTCTCTCTCTCTCTCTCTCTCTCTCTCTCTCTCCCTGTTTTTAAGTAATTCTGTCTTACCGACACCTTTGTAGAAAACTGGGTTAAAGTTTGCAGAAAATAGATGGGGACAAATGGCACCAAATTATCCTACAAAGGACCTTTCTTCAGGACTGTGTTTTCTCTCTCTAGCTCACCTGTGAGCTAAGTCCACAAAGGGAAGACTTTGACCTCTTAGCATCTCCCCTGGGACGTACCGCCGCACGTAAGAACAGAGAAAGGAAAGAACACCTGTTCTGTTCAAGATGTTCCCGGTGAACCTCGGCTGTGTCTGTTACACTTGTTCCTGTGCACCAAGCTCTTGTTACCCTACCTCCAGCAGACTTCCGTTTTTTAACAAGGATGTTTTGTAACCATTGGTTCCTTTTCTGTGTGTTTTGCTTCATCGTTTATCCTGTCTTAACTTTGGCCAACTTGTTTTTTCTCCCCATTTAATGTCATTTTATTTTTGTACCTCTTTAATGATGAGGGTTGTCCCTGTTGCTTCTGGCTCTCCCATGAAAGCAAATTTTGAATATTAAGGAAGAAAAAGATGAAAAATTCAACAGAGATTAAATTTGCAATGACAAAAGCAATGTAACCATTTGCCACGTTTCAGCACCATGGACTTCCTCACCAACTGTTGGATTTCCTCCTCTTTCTGCTGGTGCCCACATCCATGGTGGCCCCTTTCTATTCTTTCCAATTCTTTGCCTAATCCTCATGGCAGACCACCAAGTGTCACCAGAAAATGTTATAAACTAAGTCCAGTGCCAGTCTATGTTCATTGACCTGAAAGACGGCACAGCGGTTCAAAACATCCCATGCCATTTCTGTGGCACGTTTTCCCCTGAATCCCTGGAACTTTCCCAGAACAGCTGTCTGAAACCTTTTATATTCCCCTAAAACTGATAATGCCATTTTCTCCCCACCCCTTGACAAATGATCTTGCTTCTTACATTATGAAATGCTCCCAGTTATCTGTATGTCTCCATTTAAGAAATCACTGCTGGGAATCTGCTGTGCTCTGCACATAAAACAGTCATGATTACTGGAAACATCTCAGAGACGGCCATTAGTCATTTTGCTCCCTGCTCTCACAAACTAGTCTTCCTACTGTAGCTGTAACATATCACACTGACCCTCATCTTTGCACCTTTGCTGAAGCTGCTTCCTTCCTGGAATCAAGCCTTCTTTCTGGCCCCGTACACATACAAGCCCTTGTCCATCCTTTATGGCCCATTTGCCACAACCCTGCCCTGTTCACACCAATACCCTTCTGTGAAACGCTGTGGTCACGCTCACACTGCAGCAATTCACTGTATGCTGTGTGCTGCCCTCCGGTCAATGACAGGCACTGGATGGGAGCTTTCGAGCCCTCTTGGCAAGGGTGTCTGCATACCACTGTGTCACCTTCATATCAAGTAGTCCTACCACCTAAATCTGGCTTCTTCTGAACATTCCAGAGAGAGAATTCCATCATTCTTCCTTTGAAATCAGCTCCATGTCCATACATGGTCTTGAGAAAGAGGTACATCTCTGTCTCTCTCTGTCTCTGTGTCTGTCTCTCTCTCTCTAACACAAACACACACACACACACACACACACACACACAGAGAGAGAGAGAGAGAGAGAGAGAGAGAGAAAGTCACATGCTTAAAGACCTCTCCGTAATGATAAAAAAACATTCTTGATTTTGACTGTAATATAAAAGAGGCTTGACCCAATTTCTGTGAGCTCTTGGATTTTCCCTAATCTGATCCTTTGGTTTATTCTTAGTTTAGAGAAATTCTTACACAATGTCTCTTCCTCTTTCTTTCTAGACACTAGTTCCTGGGTCATCTATCTCATATGTTATGATTGTCTCTCTTCCAACACTTTTCTTGATGTTTGACAAGACAAAGGCTGATACAAGTTCTGGCTATAAATCATATCTGAGTATATGAGGGTCTAGGGCTGTGAGTGTACATGTCAGAAATCTGATTTCCTTTGATCCTTCTAAAACATCTCTCTTCATGTAAGACATTCATGAATATATTTGGTTAAAAACCTGTTGGCACAGGAGAGTAGGAATTTGGAAGAGTAATATTTTACTTCATATATTTATTTGTTAAATGTATGAAATTTTAAAATATGCTAGATGTGCTACGAAGCAATATATAGCATTGGTAGAATATCATATTCTAATTTACGATGTAGAATTCACAATGTTTATTTTATATTTCATTGCCTTACTTGTCTTATAACTGACATGTTTCTTTCTTTTTATTTAGAAAAAACTACAGATCACTGATTTCTGAAGTTTACAGAAGTTTGAAGATCAGCTAGCTCTAGACTTCACCTTTAGGAGGAGTTTAGGTCATCTGGTCAATATCTGCTTAAAAAAGTAAAGTGGGGGGTGCCTGGGTGGCTCAGTCAGTTAAGTGTGACAGACAGTTAAGCTGTCTGTGCTGACAGCTAAGAGCCTGGAGCCTGCATCAGATTCTGTGACTCCTCTCTCTCTCTCTACCCCTCCCATGCTCACTCTCTGTCTCCCTCTCAAAATAAAGACATTTTAAAAAATTTTAAAAAGTAAATTGGGAAAGCAGGTTTCTGAGTTCTGATCATTCATATAGGTTCTCTTCTAGCTTAAGGAAGATATTTTGGGGAGGCACTTGGGTGGCTCAGTTGGTTAAACAACTGACTTGGCTAAGGTTGTAATGTCACAGTTCATGAGTTTGAGCCCCTCATCAGGCTTTTTGCCATAAGTGTGGAGCTCACTTTGGACTCTCTCTCTCTCTCTCTCTCTCTCAAATAAATAAACATTAAAAATATTCAAGGATAATTTTTTTAATTGACTGACTTTTGTCTTAGAAATGTTTCTGTCTAATGTCACCTGGTAGGTTAAGTGTCTGACTCTTGATTTTGGCTCAGGTCATGATCTCATGGTTTGTGGGATCCAGCCCTGCACCTGGCTTTGTGCTGACAGCATGGAGCCTGCTTGAGATTCTCTTTTCTCCCTTGCTATCTGTCCCTCTCCCATTTTCCCTTACACACACTCTCTCTCAAAATAAATAAATAAACTTCAATAAAAATTAAAAAAAGATAAATATTTCCCTCTTAATAACTTATCAGAAGACTAGCTTGCAGACTTTTGAAAAACTATGGCAGTTATCACCAACTGAAATTCCATTGTTCATTCATTTAACTATATATAATATTATATGTTTGCCTCCTATGTCTTTAATCTTGCTTGCCTCTTGATCTCTGGAATCTAGAATCATGTCTACATACTTGGTAAATCTTTGTTGAATGCATGAATCAAAATGTTATGTCAGATAGAAACTGCACTTTTGGTGTAACTAGTCCTAACTAAATTTATTGACAAAAATATAGCATAACCAATTTTAGGGACTATAGCATTATAATGTTTGAGAATTATAAAAAAAAAATAAAGGAAAGTGACAAATATACTTTTTTTTTTTTTT